>NC_079428.1:10043614-10126114 GCF_026213295.1 Gadus chalcogrammus | reverse complement strand
AAAATCTGTTGTGGTTTGTCTGATTTTACTTGTAATAACATCATGGAACACTAGCAATAATATTACTACTAATAATAATATGTTTTATTTGAAACTGTCATTTAGACAGCTAAATTGGAAGCCACTCACAATAAATTAAAATAGAGGGCATCATTAAAAAGCAGCTATGGAGCAGGTTTTGGCTAAGAGTCAAAAACCCTTGCCACTGTTGATTAAACATTTCTATATAACAATATGTAGACATGTTAAATATGTAGGGTAGGTAGGCATACAGACAGGTATGGCTTATCTGTCCGTTTGCCTACCTAACCGGCCTTTTGCAAGTGATCTGCCTTTACATCATTGTTTCGGACAAGATTCTTTCAAAAGGCTAGGCAGACGGATAAGCTTAGGCCAGCGGGCTAGTCAAGCGTTTTGGTGGAGAATGGCTTTGGACGCAGGCCTGGAGGGAGGGCTGGGATCTTTTCGCTTGGATACTTCCAAAATCGAGCTAACTCTCGCCGCTTTCTCAGAATTGCCTACTCTAGCTTTAATGTTGACAGTACTCAGTACTCTGATCCGTCTCCTGAGGCCTCACGTCTCTAGCCCTCTTTTGTTAGCTTTCACTTTTTATTCAGAACCATCTTGGTTTTGTGCCAAAGTTACAGCACATGCTACGTCTCCCTAATCGATTGAGATAGATAGATAGATGGATGGATGGATAGATGGATAGATGGATAGATGGATAGACAGACAGACAGATAGACAGATAGATGGACATACATACTTTATCTATAGATATAGGATATCTTTCTATCTATATATACACACACACCATCATCATTTATGCAAACCTCTTTGAGAGCAGACAGAAAGTGAGCAGTGAAGAGTGAACCAGACATCCCGGGCTCAGCACAGTCAAGTCGGTTTTGTACACTTTTTTTAATCCCCTTCCAAGTGTGTGTTCTATCAACCGTCACTTTCGGCTACAAACCCTCATTCTCTGCTCATCTCCAGGCTCTAAAAATAGACAAAGCATTAAGGAACGATCGGGAGAGATTGAGAGCGAGAGAGAGAGCGTAAGAGAATGAACATTTCACATTGACTATCAGTCAAATCCCCAGATTTTTTTTTTCAATTATGTCTGACTGGTGCGTCGATCCTCAAACGTGACAGAGATGGTGGTGGCGGCTGTTATTCGAGCACTGATGGAATATAATGATTTATTTATTATTTTTTCTTCAGTATCTGTCTGACGAGAGGGGTAGCAGGAGGAGGAAGAGGAGAAGGAGGAGGAAGAGGAGTAGGAGGAGGAAGGGCAGGGGTCGGATTAAGTGGAGGAGCACAGCATCGTCAAGACGACGCTTTGATCCAATCACGAGCCACATATTAATCAACTCACCTTGGCCCCGTTTATGATAAATCACCCCGGCTATTAACAATGAAACACTTCAGGGGCGACCCTTTTTGATGAATTCACTCGGGGGGCCGATGGGCCCGGGACAGCGGCGATACGGCCGGGAACCTGTGTGCAGTATAGGAGGGTCTTGTTAGAGGAACCCCCCCACGGGGTCGACCACGCCCCACGTCTCCCAGGGACCCGCTGGAAAACAAATGAGCCGTCCTCTCCCGCCATCCATCACCACAATAGCGGCCGCCATCGCACCTTGGGGAGGGGGGATGGATCACTCTGACCCTCTAACACCACCACCACCACCACCACCACCACCACCACCACCAGCCCGCCCCCAGGCAGCAGCCATCCTCCTGTCCTCCATATACACCCCCACACACACACACACACACACACACACACACCTTTCAGGGATGTACGCCTATATTTGTCGAGGTGGAGGGCGAGGGGTCTCGCCATGATGAAGAGTCTGCAGTGTGTGACCACCAGGACAGCTCCCTCCTTCCCCCCAACGCACACACACACACACACACACACACACACACACACACACACACACACACACACACACACACACACACACACACACACACACACACACCACTATTTCGCCACTATTCCACAGTTTTCATTTCAAGTCATTTTGCAGACGCTGTTTCTCTCCCAATGACTTCCATTGATGCTTTTCATAAACCTTTAGTTAGGCAGCTGGTAGAGGATTCTTGCTCAAGGAGGTCTCAAGGTAGACTGCAGATAAAGGGGTTCCAACCCAGAACCTTTCCGCTATCAGCTAACCCCAGCAAAGTCTATCCGGACCCCTGCCATAGAATTCTGAGTCCGAGGATTGTGGGTGGGGTGGTGGTGGGAGTTGTGGAGGGGATTGTGGTGGGGTGGTGGAGAGGGCTGTGGTGGAGGTGTTTGAGTGCAATATGGCCCAGGAGCATTGCTGTCAGCGAGTTTGAAGGGGGTCCGATTCTAACTGGTTCCTTCCTCCATCCCGACCACCCTGTTGCCACACCACTTGAAAGGATGGAGGGAGAGCGAGAGGGACAGGGAAACACTCCCATAGAACGAGCAAACACAACAGCCCAAAAATGGGTGGGCAGGTCCTTCTTTGCTTTCTTCCTCTTTCAGCGCCCACCTTTACCTTCTACGGCTTAATGATTTGTTTTATAGAAGAAAGCCGCCAGTGCAGAGGGGGGTCTGTCTTTATCAGAGGAGCTGCATTCGTAGCTTAACCCTGTCAAACCCCCCCCCCCCCCCGACACACACACACACACACACACACACACACACACACACACACACACACACACACACACACACACACACACACACACACACACACACACACACACACACACACACCCCAACCTTCTCGGCCAGGGACCAGGCCCTCGCGAGTCGTCCGTTATCCACCTGTCAGTCACGCACCCGCCCCCGCCTGTCGGTCCTGTCGCGGCGACGGGGCGGCGCTGCCTTCTAATTGGTCCCCGGCTCAGTGCAGCACTTCAATCATTCTCAGGGAATGGGCTACTGGTTCTCCACACCTGACGGGCCGTGGTTTTCAGACCGCCAGTTTGGCCTCCCCACCGCTCCCCTCCACGCTAACAACATTTCATGAGCACATTTCATTCCTGTCTCCCTCCACAGAGCCGGGACAAGGCCAGGGAGGATTTATGCCATGATCCCTTCTAAATAACATCCCCTTCCTGTGTCAAGATAGACCCCCCCCCCCCCCCCCCCCCCCCCCGGAGAATGTTGAAAGCCATTTGCCTGCTGAGAGACACGTTTGTTAGCTTACAAGGACAGCTAGCTAAGAGAACCATTTGTTAGCTTATAGAACTGTTAGCCAAGACAACCAGGGCTTTCTGAGAGATCGAAGGCTTGCTAAGCGTTGGCTAGCTAAGAAATCTGTTGGGCTAGAGGCCCGTTGCACGGTGGCCATGAATGCTTAACACAATGCAACTTAAGAAAATGCATGCAAATGGCCAAAACCAAGCAAAATCTGGAAACATTTGAATAAATTTGAATTGGCTAATAACCAGACACAACATTTTTTAATTAACTGCAAATTACCCAAAACAACAACTGAAGTGTTTTAAGAAGACATTAACAAGTGATGAAGAAGTCTAAACATGCTTGTTGTTGCAAGTTATTTGCACTCATTTATCAATTATGCAATCACAATGTTAAAATAAACCCAAACCCCTATTTTTTTAACAACTGATGGATCACTGAATTTAATAACATCATCAGTCATAAACCGTAGCATATACAAGCATAACCAGTATGCTCAACTTATTTCAGTCCCCTCTGGAAATGATTCTATTCCCATGTGTTGCTAAATTCATGACTCTGTTGTCTTAATGGGATTTCTGAAGATGCACTGCGTTGAGCTCTGAGGCAACCATACCATTGTCTAGCCAAGTCAACCAGTGGCTAGTGAGCTAGCCGAGAAAACCATTGGCTCAATTAAAACATGATGGTCCCCCAAATGATCGACTCAATAGATTCAAAAGCCACTTGAAATAACATCTGGTGGCTGATTGGTCGATTATCATTGTTAAAGACAAGCCTTTTGGGAGGTGGCCAATGACAGGGAAGGGAAACAGAGAGCGACGAGGGAGAGATGAACACCAAATGGGTGTTGTAGGACGCGCCGCGCTACACATTGTTCCAGAGGGATAGTGATTTATGATAGAGCACTCTTTGTTAGCAGCATGTTACGTGATGGAGAGCTGGTGGGGAGGATTCTTACAGGAATAACACTGAATCTCTCCCAACGGAAGAGGATGGATAAATTGAAGTGCATCAGCAGAAACTGACACACAGGGTGACAGAGTTGGGCTGTTACCGCCCCGCCATTGCAGTCATTATGTGGAAATTACCTTGGCGTCGGCGACAATGGCGCTGTGCTTTGTGATGTAATGGCAGTGGCGAGGTGCGTCCCGTCCCAGACGGCTATGTTATCAAACAAACACCACCGTCAGAAACACAGCCGTCGCACCAAAATCGCTTCTCTTGCACCGGTGCTGGATGCACAAACCAAAATCACACCCACTCATTCACTGTCCCTTTCTCAGACACCATAGTGCTCACACACACACACACACACACACACACACACACACACACACACACACACACACACACACACACACACACACACACACACACACACACACACACACACACACACACACGTTAAGAGGACTTCTTTATTCCGGCATTTTTCATGCTCCTGTTTTCTTTCTAAGAGCCAATCCCTCCGTGTTGACTATTCTTTAATATTTTCTCATCTACTTACCAATAATCCCTCAGCACGTATTCGCCGTTCCTGCGCGGCCCATCTGTACCGAGGCCCGCTGTCGGCGGCGGAAGATTAGCGGCTCTCAACTTCACGGGCGACGCCACAAACACGGTGTGAAAAAAGAAACCTTTGAACTTCGCCAGACTGTCACCACAAACTCTCCTCAGCGAGAGAAACCGATAAGAGAGCGAGAGAGTGCGGGAGAGAGAGATTTACGGCGACAGGAGTGTTTGCGCGGCTGATTCACTTTAACAACCATACATGCCTTTTAACTACTTCTGCCGCCAAAGACTTCGATTAATAACCGAATTCACGAGCTGTAAGAAGAACTTTTACACTTCCCGGTGACGCGTCATTCACACACAACCCACACGTCAATTACAGCTCAAACAGAGTATTTTTAGGGCCTCTCCCAGTGAATCTTTCACCTTGGAAATAAGACTGCAGGGTTGGCACTGTCTCAGAGTCTGCACCGCAGTACCGCCGAACCAAACCCGTCTAATTATAATGAAAACCACGTCTCGTCCCTCTCGGTGCGTCCGTGCGGCGATAGGTGGGGGGACCTTGTCTTCCTCTTGAAAAGTTGACCCCCTCCTTCCCCCCTCCCTTTTATCAGCAAATCCGCACCGATTCCCCTTCGCCCAGACCCTCGCCAAGCTTATCTTGGCGGGAGCGTTAATTAGCAGCGAGCGCTGCAATTACACTAGCGTATCCCTCAGACACAAAGACACAATAGACAGCTCCCTGTGTACCCCCCCCCTCCACTCGCCCCCCTACCAACCCCTATCCCCCCCAACCCCTGCAACCAATCATACCCCGGCCCTTAAACAAAATAAAGACCGGCTCTCACGAATGATTGGAAGACACAAAGAGGAGGAGGAGGAAGAGGAGGAGGACGCGGAGGAAGGGTGGGGATTTTTTTTCAAAACAACACAAAAAGACGCCGGCGCAGATAAGACGTCGCTTATAATTGGTTTGTCTCTCCCGGGGAGAGCGGTAAAATCAAGAGGGTTTTAAGAATGAGAAGCAGGCATGGGTATGCTGCGGATGCCTGAGTTTTTTAACATCATATAACGGGTGACGTGCACGGGGATGGAAAGCGACTGGCAAGTGAGCCCAGGTGACCCACGGAGGTGTGCCACAGACGGCTACCGGCCAATGAGAATGACCCCGGCTGGTATGTGGCTTGGCTGCTTAGCGCAGTGTGTCCCGTCCTCTGAGGGCGGTCATCTGCTAAGTTCCGCTGCAGGGGGGGAGAGGGTGTGAGAGGGTTGGATCTCCAAGTAGAAGAGGCCTGGGCTTAATGGCCACTCTACCTGTAGGTATCCTCGACTAAGATGCCCTCACTCTCAAAAGTTTCTGCTAGATGACTCTGTAGAAATAGTAACCGGTGCTTTTGCTTGGTACTGAAGGCTGTAGTTTAATTTAGGTGAACCATGATCGGGTTTCTGTCGATCCACACTCTGGGTTCACCGTTTTGGGAAAGTAGGATGGACGGTTTGCGTCTGTCATTTTCAGCGATGATAAAAGAAGACTCTTGGGTTTGTCCTTTTTCATTTCCGCCGCAACCATTACCACTACCTTAACTGCCACCGCTACAAAGACCTCTACAACTAGCACCAATACCGACACTCAGCTTGTATTCATAAGGAAGCCATGCTGTGTTTTCTTTGAGGTAGTGTTCAGAAGGGCATCGGCGTTTCCCTAGGCCCTGGGCATCAAAACCCTGCTGCTAAAAGCACTTGATAGCAACCTCTCGGCACGCTCTCACAACACCATTTTAAATAAAACATTTACGTCGCAAGCTTAAGAAAAAGAACACCCTGCAAAACAATCACAGACGGGAAAACAAGAGTAAAACAATTAGAAATGAAGGAAAGGCTTAAACAAAAGATCGCGCACAACCGGTGGCTGTCTGAAGGGCTTACTAGACAGGCGACTGCGGCACTCGGAACCATCTGGAGGCCATTTTGGATCCGTGGTTCATCCCACCAGCCGCCTGTCCTTAAGCCTTCATCAGGAGGACCCCCATCCCAGAGGAGAGAGGGGGGGGGGAGTGGAGGGTTTAAAGCGTAATAGGGCCCCATGCCGGTTCTGCACAACTATGCTTTATGTTGGTAGGAAGGGGCGCCAGCTGCTACTGTGAGTGTGCTTATAACGCATTAGTCGGAGTTGGAGTTTTTACACTGCGACCACTTAGCGCAGGGGAACATCTGGCCGTGGATGGTGCTCTGAGTGTTGTCAGGGAACACTTCAGCCTCAGGGCAGCAGAGGAGCGCTTGCTTTGCGTTTTTCACCATGGAGAGAGGAGTGTGGTTGAAGATGATGAAACATTTTGACTCGGTGAAGGCGAGGTTCGGGCCACAGTGGTCAAGGCAGAAGGGGCATCATGATGTCTATTTATATGTCACTACTTTAGTCATGGAGTAGGTACTTTTATTCAGGGCCACTCACTGTTAATACTAGAGTTGCAAATTAAATATTTTTCTTCACCGGTAGTTGAACATGTTAAAGATCAATATCGATGAATCATTAATAATTACTGAGACACAAAACGCAATGTCTTTTCCTCGGTTTAAGTTTTATTCAAACAATTCCCGGGCCCAATTACTAGTGTGAAAAATGAATTCAAGAAACACAAACAATTCAAATGAAACAAGATTTCAAAACAATAACGCCCTCGCTCGAAATGGCCATTATTTTCCACCTGTCCTTATTCAAGAGATGTTGCCACCAAACAACAATATACAAACTGGGCGCAATTATTGCCATTTCTAGACTAACAATGAATAATAATAATAATACACTTTATTTGTAGAGCAAAAAATCTCAAAGTGCTACAGAGTTTAAGAGAGAAAAAAGGGTTGTTAAAACATATAATACATATGTGTATTATATGTTTTAACAACCCCTTTTTCTCTCTTAAACTTTAAATTCAGTAAAAGAGAAATTAGCAAAAGGCTTTTTTAAAAAGATAAGTCTTAAGGTTTAGTTTAAAAACAGCTGTAGTCTGCGGGGCCTTCAGGTGGTCAGGGAGGGCGTTCCATAGTCTTGGTGCAGCAGCGGAGAAAGCCTGATCGCCCATGGTGCGGATCTTGGTCTTAGGTGGTCTGAGGGTGTGTGCTGATGCAGAGCGAAGGGTGGGTGAGGTGGTGTTGGGGTTGAGGAGCTCCTGGAGGTAGGGGGGGGGGGGCATGTCCGTCGATGCACTGGTGGGTGAGGAGGGAGACCTTGTGTTCAATTCTGAATACGGCAGGGAGCCAGTGAAGGGATTTGAGGATGGGGGTGATGTGTTCATATTTGCGCACCCTCATCAGGATCCAGGCAGCGCTGTTTTTGTATGTACTGGAGCTTCTGGATGCTCTTGCAAGAGATCCCAATGAGGAGTGCACTGCAGTAATCCAACCTGGGGGAGACAAAGGCGTGGACGAGCCTCTCTCCATCTGCCTGGGTGAGTGTAGGCCGGAGTTTGGCAATGTTTTTGAGGTGGTAGAATGCAGACTTGCGGAGGTGATTGATGTGGGTGCCGTAGTTCAGTTGCTGGTCCATTTTAACACCCAGGTTGGTGAAAGATGTGGAAGGGGGAATGTTTTGGCCAGAGAAAGTGATATCGGTGACGTAGGAGGAGCGGAGCTGATGTGGTGTGCCGATGAGGATGGAGACCAAACCAAACCAAATCCATAAAAAAGAAAGAAAATGGTATATAAAAGCTACATTGTCGGTTCAACTGGTTCTGGGATCATTTCTGATCGAATCCAGTACCTCTCGATTATGATTCGCAACACCTTCGGCCCTTCACACTATCTGCTCTATAGACACTAGAATAGACCAAAGTGGGTTATAATGAGACCATTTGGGAGCCGGGGTACGTGATGTGTTGGCTTGAGCCTGCCCGGACAATGTCTGTCCAAAACAATAGACATCAGAGGACAAAGAGATGGAGGAGAGCAGGTGACCGTGAAACGCTGCCTCATAAAGAGACAGCTGATGGCCAAGGTTCAGGCGCTCTTTCGCCACTCTGTCACTTTAGACACACACACACACACACACACACACACACACACACACACACACACACACACACACACACACACACACACACACACACACACACACACACACACACACACACACAAAGTCTTCACGACAATAATGTAGGATACTGTCAATAATGGTTACTTCAACTGTCAATAAGGTTTACTTTCTTCCATTTATAATAGTACCTTTATTTATTTTCGTATTTTTCTTTCTTATTATTTTTTTCTTTTGGACAAAATGTATTCCTTAATTCTGCGGTAACCCCTCAACCATGTCCTGTCTGGGATGGATAGAGTAAATCTAATCTGAAGGTTGGACAAAAATGTTTCAAGAACACACAATAGAGTAAATTGGTGAGATGACCTGATAAATGTGCTCCTGCAGTTAGAAATGTTTTCTGTACACACAGAGAGTGGCCCTCCAATCAGCCGGTGATGTAATAACATAAGTAGTCTGCGGTCAGTTTAATAATCACTGTATATTTGACCTTTTGCAGATCCACCAACTCCAACGCGTCTTCCTGCCTCCGCAAATGAAATAGCATTCCCCGATTATTCAGTGTAAAAAGGTCAATCAGTTATCCCCTACTCAGCTATCTTAATCCATCTGCGCTCACCACAGTTTTGTTTCCCCAATGAACCACGAGAAGGTGAGAGAGAGGGAGAAAGAGGGAGAGGCAGAGACAGAGACAAAGATGGAGACTGCGAAATAGAAAGAAATTAATAAAGATCAATATTAGAAGCTGTAAAAATAAAGAATCCATAAAATATTGTCGTCCTCAATATTTCAGGAATTTATTGTTTTCGGTTTGGAGTGGTTTGGAATATAAGCGACAGAGAGCGAGAGAGAGAGAACATTCCAAGAGAAGTCACAAGGGTGTCACATCCATTTTGGGGGTTTGATCGATGGAGGTAATTGTCTGACCTTCTCCCTAAACACACTTTTGTAAAACCCCTCAAATTGGCTGTGACGAGCTAAAGTTACCTTGCCATTTTGAAGGATTCTGAACGGAGAATGAGATTATATCTTCTCCTGTATCATGATTGCTGCGGCAGCATCCTCAGCGGGCAACGGAAACAGAGAACAGAGTTTTGCTGTTGGTCAAAAGGTTATGAAATTGCACGTCAGAATTTGCCAAGGTTGAACTATGAGAATAACCAATATACAAGGAGGAAGTTTGCTGAATCTGAAACGTACTTAGTATGTCGGTAAGGAGGTTGAGGTTCAATTTAAAGAAAATACCAGAACATCGAGATTTTTTTTGATTAACCTCTAAATACAGTGAGATCTGAAAAAGCAAATCAAACATTGCATGAAATACAAATTTTTCCATAGCAAGTTGATTGCATGCAATCATTCTTGAATGCATTGGGGAAGAAGTGACAATAGAGCAGGATCTATGGTAAAACATAAAGACAGAACAGTACAAAAACAGAAGATGGATCTAGAATTCCAGACGTAACAAAATGAGCTCAATAAAAAGCCAGCCACCATTTTCCGCACAGTTCCCCTCGGGGTGTGAACGATCTTCCGGAGCCAATCCTGTTTAAATATTAAGGGCTTCCAATTAAAAGGTGACAAAATGGAGGGCCAGTGGTGTTGGCGAGGTGGGGTTGCCTTGGCGCTGGTATTGACCTGCGACGTGACAAAGCATTCTGGAAGTCACGTTTCCATGACAAACCCCTCAAGGCGTATCCCCAAGACGGTGGCAGGGAGAGAATGAGTCCGAGTGGGTGTGTATGTGTGTGTTTGAAAGTGTGTGTGTGATTGTGTGGGGGGGGGGGGGGGGGGGGTGGTTGGGGGTAAGTTGAGTGTTTTTTCAGTGGGAAGATATTTCATTTTACGGCACTCTCGTGGGTCCCCGCACAGAGCTCCATCAACCACCCAGGGTCTCAAGAGAGAGAGAGAGAGAGAGAGAGAGAGAGAGAGAGAGAGAGAGAGAGAGAGAGAGAGAGAGAGCGAGAGAGCGAGAGAGCGAGAGAGCGAGAGAGAGCGAGAGAGAGAGAGAGAGAGAGAGAGAGAGAGCTACTGTGGATTGCTTAATTTGTTTCCCCCCCCCAGCTCCCGTGGGATTGTGAGTGAACGATGATAGGCGTCTCACGGAACAAGAAGAGCGAGCAGAGAGACATGTGTGCACACACATACACACACACAAAAACACAAAACACACACACACAAAAAAAAATCACCCCAACACACACACTAAACCACCACAACACACACAGGAAAATCGACTGGCCTTCTGTCGGGATAACATTTATTTGCAATCATCTTCTTCCCCATGCGTTCGCCAGGTGATTTGGACGTCTTCCGAAGACCGACACGGCCCCGCCTGCCTCCTCCTCCCTCAGATCCATCTCAGTTCACTGAGAGTCACTTTGGATGGAAGCATCGCAAAACACTTCACGATGAGGGTGCATTCATAACTGTTGATTAACACAGTTAATGCAGTAATAGGTGGAAACGATGACAGCCGTATCCGCGTTAGCGCTGATATTAACACTGGTGGAGACACGAGCTGTTCAGGACGGATCACATGCTCTCTTGTGCACAACAGACACTTTGGATTGTCTTTGTTTGTTTTGGATGAACGAAATAATCAACAGAAGGGGATAAGAGGAAACCCGAAGCGTTAAGCGCTGCAAACCAACAAGGACAAACCCAGGAGTTACCAGGGGTAACTTAAATAAAGTGTACGCCATAAATCACTGAGATCAAGATTAGAATAAGAACATAAAATAGAATAAGAACAAAGACCGCACTCTACTGTCATTGGTCTGTGGGCTATTCTTTGGAGCCTCGACTAGAGCAGGCAGCAGAGAGTGTAAGTGGAGGCCTCGACCATCGCCCCCAACAACCTAAACCGTCATACAAAACAATTCACAGTGCACGCATAATTTACCAATAAAGCAAGAAATCGTTGCGCATACGATTAGCACAAAATACCTCAGTGCTTATTTGCAGAAAATGAATGCTGCTGAATTGTGGATGCATGGCTCTGTACAATAGTTAACTATGTATTGTGATGTCCTCAGAGTGGTTCCTTAATATATATTTTAAGCTACTATTAATGGCTGTGAGTCTGTAGTTTTTTTTTTATACACGTTGGGGATATTACTGATGTCCCCTCCACATAATGCTGTTTGTGGTGCCCCACCTAAGTTGTATTGAGATCAACACCTTTGACAAAGCCTACAATGCATGATAAGATGCCCTTAGCGAATGGCCTTATTTACCAATGCGTTGTATTCTGTGAATTATAAAAATACCTCAGAGATTCAACTTTACAAGCACCAGCAATCGGCATCGTGATCATCATTTGTTCCCTTCACCTCCTACTGACTTGGGATCAGCCCTACCTTTTAGAAAAGCATTAACCAACAGTTTGACCAATGGTGTTCATGTTAGCTAATGGTAAATCATGTTTGTAGTGAAATTAAAGCTTTGATTCAGACCTTATTTAATAGGGTAAGGATTCACCCTAACCCAGTAGACCTAACCCTCACCCTGAGAAATAAAGCAAAACAAAAAAAAACATCCTGATAAAACAAAATAACGTCAAACAAAGTTTTTGGAGATGGGTGTGCCAGTGCAACCAAACCTAACCCGTACACCTATAATGCACTAAATGATTGCTTATTACTGCATTGACTTATGTCCACGAATCGTTGATTCATGCGCCCCAAGCGACTGAATAAAACCAAATGAAAACAGAAGGCAGCGATCAGCCAGGACAGTGTACAACACGAGACACCGCGACAGAGAACCATCGACAGAGGAAAGGCTGGACGGAGACGCTATAGCAGGGAGGAACCGGCATATCTACCACGGAGCCGATGTGTGGTGTGTGTGTGTGTGTGTGTGTGTGTGTGTGTGTGTGTGTGTGTGTGTGTGTGTGTGTGTGTGTGTGTGTGTGTGTGTGTGGGGGGGGCTGGTCTCTACCCAGCAGCTTGACACCTAAGCCCCCCTACATCCATCCATCACGCATGCCTCTGAGTAGGAGTTTAACGGCCCAAGAGATCTAATATGAGCCCTGCTCATGGGATTGCAGGCAGCGCCAAACGGGAGCGCATTATGGAGATTCTCCCTGGGAGGGGCAGGTGCCACGGTGTGCGTGTGTGTGTGTGTGTGTGTGTGTGTGTGTGTGTGTGTGTGTGTGTGTGTGTGTGTGTGTGTGTGTGTGTGTGTGTGTGTGTGTGTGTGTGTGTGTTTGTGAGTTTGTATGTGTGTCCGTTGTGTGAGGGGGTTAGTTTCAATAACTGCTCAGAAATAAATCAAGGACCGAGATGAAAATTGACAGTTCTCCTCCCCCCTCCTCCCCCTCCCCCTCCTCCCTCCTCACTCCCCCGCCACCTCACCTCACTCCAGACGTCAGATAAAGGGGCGGGGGGGGGGACTTGAGGGGCTGGAAGATTGAAACAACATGCGGCGTCTACCTGTAATATTACTTCTTGGTAACCGGGAGCCGGGTGGGGGGAGGCCGGCGGGAGGGGGGGGGGGGTCTAGATTACGCGGGTGGGGATATACGGTGCGTCGGGTGTAATCATGTGGCGCCGAGGCGGTGATAAATCAGCGAACGGTGATTGCGACGACTCAGGGAACGGCGGCGGTTGAGGCGGACGGCCCCGCATCCGCAATACGATGAGGTGCTGGCGGCGGCGTTGGTGGTAGGGGTGGCGGTAGGTGATTGAGGGGGCTCATGAATATTCAACGAGGGTCGGGGATGCTCGTCAAAGAGGACCGTATGGTGCGTGGAGACGCGACGAGGAGCGGTAGTCCGGGGTAACGCGGCACTCTGCCGTGTCCTCGGTGAAACGATGCGGGTTTGTGAGCCGAGGCAGTGGGCACCGGTAGAACCTTTGTTGGATACGACATGTTTGACGGCGTTTTGTTTCCCTGCGGTCTCGCTTGTTGTCCTCGTGTGTATATGGGGGCGTCTGGGTTCTAATGAACAAAGTGTATTGAATCAGACAGTACAACCACTTAAGAGTTTCTTCTTCCAAGCTAAAAGGTGGTATAGAAGCAATTTGCGGTACCGCCGTTTCATATCTTTTAAAAAGCTTCCACGTTGTAGCCTAATTTAATAAAAGGAAAACACATATTTCTCTAATGTCTTCCGGGAGCTACTTTAACATTGATACGCATTACATTTAGGTTGGCGATTCATTATGGCTCATTATTTAGTTATGGCTGAGATACAGAAGAGGGAAGAAACGGAGGGTGGTGACCTTATGAGCTATACTACTGTATATCCCACTTTATGGATGGAAAGGGCATAAGGCGGTAAGTGCCTGTGCCCTTTCCATACAAAGCATGTAGTCTGTGGGTGTGCTTGTGCGTGTGTGTGTGTGTGTGTGTGTGCATGTGTGCGTGTGGGGGGCCGTGTGAGCGTGCGTGTGAGCATACGTGCGTGTGTGTGTGTGCATGCACGTGTGCGTGTTCGGGCACGTGTGCGTGTGCTCACTCATTCTCGCCTTCTCGCACGTGCTCTCACGTGCTCTCACGTGCTCTTGCCTTTCCATCCTCAACTAAGCACTCTGGGTACGCCGCACTTTTACCCGCTCCGAAATAAACACACACTCCCCCCCCTGTTCTAAAGACAGCGGCACTCGGGGAGCAGCGCTGCTTCACGGTATTTCCTCTTCCTCCTGCGCGGCTGAGGGCAGAGAGCGCGACACCAGAGTGTGACAACGTCCCGTCACGCGCCGCGCCGCCCCCCGCTGCCGCTCTCTTATCGCCACGGCGACCCACCCTGGGGGCCCTTAACGGGGGAGGTGAAATATAGTCTTAGCCCTCGCCAGGCAAGGCGCTGCCGGGAGCTGATCGAGGGGCTGACAAGCGCTGACCCAAAACCCCCCCCGCCCCCTCTTGTCCCCCCCCCCCCACCCTCCTCATCCCCCTGCCCTCCGCGGGACGTCCCCGGCGGCGATGGGTGAGTGTGGAGCCACAGAGCGCGAGGGGATGGGGTCGTTATTTTTTGCCGCCGATGAGCTGACGGATTCTGAGTCACGCGTTGCCGAGTGAAGGGGCCCGTGCGGCGGCGGTGGCGGAGGGGCCCCTGACGAAGACGGCGGCTCGCTGTGCAGAAAGGGCAATGGCAGTGTTGTGACAGGGATTGGAGTGCTACACACCCCATGTACGAGGAGAGAGGAGAAGCCCTCTGTTGTATCTAGGGACTGACATGGGTTGTGAGGCGACTGGACAAGGCTTTTCTACAGGAAGAGTATGGACCTCAGCAGTTTACCATACAATACAATACAACTTTATGAATCCCACTAGGAGCAATTAGTTTGAGCAGCTTGTATACAGACACAGTAACATACAAACAACAAATACACATGCACAACTACGGAGCATTTAGTTTAACCTCACAGGGACACACTCACATACACATATACACGTATATGTATATGAATGACTACAGTTTAGATCCACAGACAAACAGACTAAGAACACACACACACACACACACACACACACACACACACACACACACACACACACACACACACACACACACACTATAAATGACCTCCACCAACACCAACACACTACCGACTAATAAAGAACACACACAGAGAAATGACTACGACTTAGACAAACACAAGCAAGCTATTAAAGAACACACACATACACACATAAAAATGACTCCAACCAACACCCACACCAATAAAGAACACACATATATAAATGACTACAAGTTACACACACGCACACACACACACACACACACACACGCACACACACACGTCGTAAGTGTTAGACAACCGCGGGCGGGAGACAGCGTTGATTTAGTGGGCCGATTAGGCCCCTGCCCCCCCTCCCCCTCTCTCCCTTTCTCTCTCTCTCTCTCTACTGTGTCGTTCTGCCATCGACACCCCCCCCCCCCCCCTCATACACACGCACACCCTCCCTCCTCCTTCCCTGTGGCAAAACATGGCTGCCATAAAGGATTTGTGTGGCTGCGCTGCACCTTGGGGAGCCGGAGAGCTCCCGGTAGAACCAGCTCCAGAACAACCGCAGAGATCACTCACTCAGGGGGGAGGGGAGGGGTATTGTGGCTCGGAGAGGGGGGGGGGGGGTCTTGTTATTAAACTAGCATAGCGTCGTGGAGGCGGCTTTGGAGAGGTGTGAAGGGTTTAAACAGGGAGCAGGATGCTTTAGGTTGGACCCCCCCCCCCCCCCCCCCGTGTAGCCGGTCTAGCTGTAGGCCATCCTGGAGCCAGACATCCCATCAGCCCCTCCTTGCTCCGTGGTGTTCTGTGTCTGTATCTGTTAGTCACTTTGGATACAAGTTTCAGTTGTCAAAGTGGGGAAGGGGTGGACTCACTGTGTGCCGGTGTTGGGATCACAGTAGAGCTCAGTGCGCCGATGGTCCCCTCCGCCCTCCCCACACATAGGGGGCAGTGTTGAGGTGCTCATTAGCTGTGAATGGCAACAGCTGAGTCTGCAGGTGAGTCTCAGGAAGTGTGACTCTGATTAGAGAGTCTCTCCAGGTGAGACCCGGAGTGATAGGACCGGACACCAAGGACACACCTTTCTGTCAAGAGGCCTCGACTTTAGTGGTCAATGCAGTGGGAAACTGAACGGCGGGATTCAAACAGTCGCCTGGAGACGAGGTGCCGGCGCGGCGTGTCAAAAGCGAGCGCTGTTCGCCTACGGTGGCTGTGGACCTGCGGTGAGTACTTCGCACCTAACCCCATAGATAAATGAGATTGCCCTCACCCAGGGAAAGATTAGGTACATGCTTCGAGTTCAGTGCACCACGTAGGGACAGACATTAGGTCACGGGCTGATTGCCCGGCGGCTAATAATGAGTGCGGTAGGTCTAGCGCATAACAGCCGGCATCAATCTGACAACCGATGGGAAGACTTTTGTCGTTTCCCACTCGAAACATGAACCAATCAACGCGTATGTTCTACAACAGGAAAATCTGTATCTTTGAATAAACATTGCTTGTGATTGTCACATATTACTTATGCCGTCTTTTTTGTCATCATTTTCATATCAAACTGTCCAGCCTCTCAAGTTAGCTCTCCACCATAAACAAACTTGGGTCAAATTGATGAAGATCCAGTCATTGAAGAAGAAAGTGTTTTAATCCTTTTTGCTTCACTGTAATGCTAAGGCTTGCAGACATATTTGAATTTCAAAATAAGAGCATTACAGCGACACACAAGGCCAGCACTGCCACACTCGAATGATTTCAAGGTCAATTATATAGTGAAGTTGCTAATCACAGACAAGATTATTCTCTGAACAGTAATTTTCGCTCTGAAACTGTAAACAGCCTTTGTATAATCCTGCTTGAACGATTTAATAAATGGACTCACCGTGCTAAAATGTGCTCCTAAACACTAAAAGACACCCATTTCTGTTTAGCAAGGGCGAAGGCAGTTATGCTTAGAAACAACAACAAGGTGCTTTTTAAGTGACAAAAACTAAAAGCATCCGTTGGGTGAAATAGGTTTGAATATGGCTCCATAAACAGTTTGATTATGTGGTCGGATACTTAGTCTGGAACATTTCCCTGCTCAAATGTGTTCATCCTCCCACACTGCCTCTAAGGACAGACACCTGTAGCGTGAGGTAGGAAAGGACGTTTGCGCTTTATTCCCTCTCAAGTTTATTTGATTGCACAATGGGCTGTTCATGCCCTCGCCAAAACCTTCCTTTCTCTCTCTCCTGTTTCCATATCTTGTTTTGTTAACGTCCCGCAAAATGATCGATAAAAGTTGGCCACCGTGAATGCGCAAAGGTATTATGGCTTTCACCCCACAGGTGCCTCCGTGACCCTGTGTGTGTGTTTGCGTGTGTGTTTGTTTGTTTGCTTGTTGTTTGTGTGTAGCCTAGCATCAGCGCGGCGGTCGAGGAAGCATATGGAATGTCCAAGGTCATGGGAGGTATTTTTTTTTATCAGAGGTCTAAGAAAACCTCAAAATAGACAATTGCAAGCACACACGCACACACACACACACACACACACACACACACACACACACACACACACACACACACACACACACACACACACACACACACACACACACACACACACACACGTATGTGAAGCTGCCCCAAGTATGACAGGGAGGGAGAGGGAGAGGGACAGAGAGGGGGCAGTGAATGAGAAAGATGAGGGGGGGGGGGGGGGGGGGGGAGACAAGAAATAAAGGAGGAGAGAGAGAAAGGAGGGGAGCTAGAAGCTGAGGAAAGAGAATGGATAAAAGAGGAGAAGGGGAGAAGAGGGACGGAGGAGGAGAGGAGAGGACAGAAAGAGACAGACTGGGAAATGACCAGAAGGGGAGAAGAAAGGAGGAGGGAAAGAGAGGGATGGGAAGGACAGCTACAGAGCGATAGAGAGCGCCGTAGAATCCTTGCCGAGCTCTCCTCACGCCGGCCCCCCCATGGCCTGCCATCGATCCACACGGACCCCTAAACGGGTGCTGCTTCACCTCCGATCTGGAACAGTGATGAATTCCATTCGATGGTTAGGGGACGGACGGACGGACGGACGGACGGACGGACGCACGGACACACACACTCACACACACTCACACAGTACAAGAGACACCTGGCCCCCGAAACTCGATAGTGAAAGAAAGAGTTTGTACCAGGGTTGAGGATGGATGAACGGAGAGGAGGAGGGGGGGGGAGGTGGTGAAGGGACAGCTGTCACTCATGGTCTGTCCGTCAACGTTCGACGGGGCATCATCCCCCCTCCAGCAGCCTACCGAAAATAGCGGGCCAGCTGCGTGGCGAGCGGCGAAACAGCTGCGCGGCGCTCCTAGCTAACCTTTCATATGGAAAACGCCACACTTCCATCCATAGCATTTTTCTCTTCATTATCATACCCCCTCGCTTGTGATGGAGCGTGCGCACGCCGTGATGGATATAGACATGCGCCTCTTCATGCAGAAGGAAGTGCTACTTGAATTCCTTTTTTTATCTGGGGGGAAACAGAAAGCCAGATAAAAGGGCCTTGGGTTGCCTTTTTCCATTTCTTTTTTTTTCAGTTGGTAACCACGGTGACTGGACAGTTGGCCTCCGGGGGGGGGGGGGGGGGGGGGGGGCTGTATCCTGCAAGGGGGCCGGAGTGAGTCAGCAACACGGACCCTGGCTGTGAGTCTGACTCATGACTTACCATTAGAGCACTCTCGTCACCTCTCTCTCTCTCTCTCTCTCTCTCTCTCTCTCTCTCTCTCTCTCTCTCTCTCTCTCTCTCTCTCTCTCTCTCTCTCTCTCTCTCTCTCTCTCTCTCTCTCTCTCTCTCTCTCTCTCTCTCTCTCTCTCTCTCTCTCTCTCTCTCTCTCTCTCTCTCTCTCTCTCTCTCTCTGAACCTGATTGGTTCACACAGAGCTGAATCCAGATAGGAGCCAATAGGAAGTATTGAAACAATCATACGCTTTTCGGTCGGGTTGATTTCGGACAGAAACACTGCGATTCACAATGCTTCTGTTCTGTCAACTGGGAAAAACAACATGTCCGTCTGTCAAGTTGAACGTCCACTTATAGAGAATATTGCCTACCGTTGTCAACAGTGCACAAGTGCTCTCCTCCAAACCAAAAACAAGATTTGTAAAAGCACGATTATGTGATAAGCAGTATAAGCATTCTCCCCGGCCCTCTCTCATGGCTTAGGATGTTTAGGAAAAAAAATAATTCATGCTTCAGAGCCGACTAAACACCATTTAGTACTTGGCCCAGAAAAATATGGTGGTTCTCATTTGCTGTTTACGACTGAAGTAATTAAGCTCGTTTTGGATTCCGTTTGCAACAGACAAACTCGCCCATGAATAAATAAACTGATTGAATAAAACACCAGCATTCTAAATTTCTACAGAGTTTAATCCATCCACTTTGCCGTGGCGCTCCCCATCTCTAAAAAAAACTCAGTCATTTCGTTATACCCCCTCGATAATGGTTCTACACACTTTGAATTATATTCTTTATTTAGATAATTAAAACCCCCTAATTTACCGCACAGATGCATGATAGATTGATCAGCCCTACCAGATGGTACAGTCCAGTGGGTATGCTGGTGGGCTGATCCATCCATCACTCATGTGGGAGGACACGCCCACGTGTGACATCACAACAGGCTCCGAAGTTTGTAATGCATTACACCTGGTAGTAAAATAGAGGCCCTTTAATGCAGCCACAATCGTAGCCTTATCGGGAATCTGTCTGTCTGTCTGTCTGTCTGTCTGTCTGTCTGTCTGTCTGTCTGTCTGGCTTTTTCTTGTCGCATGTACTCTTCCTCTACATCAGCATTTTCCTTTCTTCTTATTTGCCTTCATCTAACGCCTCATTCTGTCCACTCACCCCCCCTAAGGTAACCCTGCCCTTGCACTAATTTGCGCACACGCCCACACTCACAAATACAAACATTCTCTAGATGATGCGCAAGCAGCAGACAATCCCTTGCTCTGGACTCGTTTCTTTGTCGTGCGTCCACAAACACACGTATAGAGAAGGCAAAACACACACGCGTACACAGACGCACACAGCCATGACTTGTCGCCGTGGCAGCGTGATCGCACAAAAGTCGGGGCCGCATGTGTCGGGCTGACAGCTGGTGTTTCAGGGCGGTCCGCTAACGACCCGGCCGGCAGACAGGACTCAGGGAGCAGAATGGACAACGAATGATTCAGACGGCTGGTGTGAGGCGAACCCCAAACAACAACAAAAGCCATGCATGGCGCAGCGCACACATCGGACACTGAAACTCCCTCCCCCAAAACAGACGGACAGTCACACACTCATCTGGTTTACAGTTTACAGTGTATATATGTTTATATGTATAGTATATCGGGCTACAGACGGACGTTTCAGTGACTAAGAGCCCTGTGGTGAAAGCTTAAAAAAAAAAAACACTAAATATTTGTAACCCGTTGTGTGACGTAGTCCAAGATGAGCCCTACAAGGAGGGACACACACACACACACACACACACACACACACACACACACACACACACACACACACACACACACACTATGGATTAACACAAACGGTCAGCAGCGACCGGCGATACACGCGCGGGAGTAATGAGAAAATGTGAGCGGCGTTGATAAGCGTTACGATTGACGGCGCCATTTAATTGGACAGCGAATGACGCCGCGCATTCCATTTCTATACGTCTCGTCGCCTGGCGTGCATAAGCCAGGAAGGAGCCGGTGGCACGGTGGCCTGCCGCAGGGAAGCAGCGAACAACACCACACCAGGGCTCTGTGCAACTATTTTGGATGTACTTGCTTACAAGCGTAGCGGGGTAATGAATGTGCGGAGGCGAATTTATGGTTGAAACCCCCCCTCTGAAAGAGCCATAGAGCAGAGCCCGACAAATCCTTCTGCTGTGTGTGTGTGTGTGTGTGTGTGTGTGTGTGTGTGTGTGTGTGTGTGTGTGTGTGTGTGTGTGTGTGTGTGTGTGTGTGTGTGTGTGTGTGTGTGTGTGTGTGTGTGTGAGCTGTGATGTTTTTTTTTCTGTAACGCCTGGGATGAGAGTTAAAAAAAATAAATAAAAAGAGCACCGACAGCGAGGCTAATGGAGCCTAGCACGGGTAGCATGCTGGGGAGCTTCTCTAAGCTACCTCAACACTAGACGGAGGAGTCGCCACGAGACAGTGGGAAAGCAGATACGAGCTTATGCATGTTACCATGACAAGTAGCTACAAGCTACTCGTTTGTTGAGCCAACCAGGGAGGAATAGTGTTGGCATGACCACTGAAAATCGAATCAACAGCACCACAGCAGGCCGAGTACTTCTAAGAATGGGCTATTAATCTGAGGCAGTAGGGTAGTGAATTGGTAAGGCTGTTTGACTGCCAGCCGAAGGGTACTAGGTTCGATCCCCACGTCCACAGTCCACCTGAAGGCATCCTTGAATAAGATGCCCCTAAGCCCTACCTGCCCTGTAATCATCCGTCTCTGAATCAATGTCGAGTTGTTTTGGATAAATGCGTCTGCTAAATAATTTGAATGCAGCTTCAAACGTATTAATTTCCCCACGCTGAACTTTCCGCGCTTTCATTACGATCCGTCGCAGTGATTTCTGGTCGGGAACTTTTCCTTGCTAATTAAATAATTATGGCAAAACAAATTAAGCCAACACATTGCATAATGACACAAACAAACAAGTTGTGGAAAATTGATCAAGGGTTGCCAGCGGCCCAAATCTCTCAGCACAGATTATTCTGAAGTTTCGAGTTCCAACCTGTATTAAACACAACCAGAGGAGCTGCCACCACTGATCGGAAATATCATTAATGCTAAATATGCTTTTTGTTCTGCTTTAACCATCACAAATAATAACCGTTTCTTTCTCGGAGATGCCTCAGCAGTTCAGTGAGGCTTTAGACCAAGTCAAAAAATAGATATTATCAACCTTTTCATCTTGTCCCCCGAGTCAATGGAAAGGAAAACAGACACAAATTAACAGTGAGTTTAATAAATATGTCGATGTGCTCGATTACAACATTACACAGGCAAGTACACAAGGCATATGGGAAGATGTATTGTCAGCACACTTCTGAAACAGTGAACTGAGGCTGAGAGTAATCTTGAACCGCTAAGGCTCATGTAGGGATGCTAGGCGTGTAGTGTAGAAGTGGGAACGTGACTGGTAGAATGTTTCAACATTTCGATTTCTGCATTAGAGGACGCTTAATATGTTTTTAAATAGAAGTATCGATAGAGCATTGATCGAACATATTTTGTCATTTGCCCTTGTGGTTTCTGAGAAGGAGGCATTTAGAGTTTTCCCAAAACTTTTACTGTACAGAAATAAATAGATAAGGACGTTTTAGGTCCGAAAGGCAAAAATGTTCAGCATGCAAAATAAGGCCTTTATACAAAGTGTCAGAAATGGTCCTCCATTGCTGCTGAGCGTTTAACTTTGACCGCGAGTAATAGCTCAACAGAGAGACTAAATATACTCTGTGAAAACCTATAAAATGTCCCACCAAATACAATATCTAAAACTCCACCAAGCTATACTGAAGAATCATCTTACCTCACACCAAGGGTGTTGTTGATGATGGGTGAGAACATTAATCCTTAATCCACAAAAGAATAAATCCGTAATCCAGTTAAAGCGTGACGTAATCCACAAAATGAGTATGCAGGAAACCTAAATGTCCAACCAAATTAACATCTCCAGTTTAACCTTTCAAAAGGCCTTTGCTTGAAAAGCTTAATATTATTCTTGTGTCGTACGTCTATTGTTTGAACTCTGTGTTGAAACCTTTGATTCTTTGTTCATTTCTTTGTTGCCTCTCTTCCTATTGTGACTGGATTTGTTTGGTTGGCCCAATTAGCCATTAGCCAATGATTAGCTACACCTGCCAGGCTTACCCTTGTTCCCCTTGTTAGATTTTTTGCCTGCTAATATTTCTCTCTCTCTCTCGCTCTCGCTCCCTCTCTCTCTCTCACGAAATTATCCCCTTTACCCCTTTGAATTTGTGGATGGAGTCATATCCTCCAATATCACTCAAATCCGTCGAAAGCTGTCAACATTTGTTGTTCTATAATTTGTCTATTATAATAACTTTTAGAGTCCTAATAATTGTCGCGGAAATGGGTCTTCTCTGAGTGTTTGAGTGATCCTGTCACTGAAGTGTTCTTTTGAATAAAATTGGGTTTTTTGTGTTTTTCCGGATTGATGTGACTTGTTGTTGTTTTTTTGGATGCGTGCGAGGCGTGTTAATAGGATCTGAGGAGATTTGGGTTTTTTAGTTGGTTGGCCAGAGCGTTTAATTATTTTCACCCCACGTGATACAGGAACAAACCATGCAACGTTTACTCGTGCCATGGCGTTGTTTCTCATGATTATGAAATCATGTACGATTTCTAAAATCGTGTCGCCTGTCCCCAGCATAACTTCTGGGCATCATTGAGCAAGATGCCCCTTGACCCTGTATGTGTCTGAAGCTCACAAACAACGTCTGCTTGAGTCGTGTCTGCTCATCAACTCAAGTAGAAATAATGAAGTCCTTTTACGTGGGCGTGAGGAGTTAAGAGAGTCAGTTATCAGTCAGTGACAAAGTGCTGGGAGAGGTGGAGTGAGACCAGGCTGTCGTCACACTCTGTCCCACTCCCCCCCGGCAGATCGGCACAAGATGGCTGTCGTTCACGCTGTAATGAAAATGCGGATTGAGGTCTTAACAAACACACGCGCACACACGCACGCAGACGCGCACACCAGCAAGACACTGCTCTCCTTTTCTCCTTTGCTGAGGGGTGTCATAGAAAGTAGGACAGAGAGGCGGCCGGGAGAGGGGAGAAGGTTGGTGCCATTGTGGCTAACTGTGATTGACTCGTAACATTTAACAAGGGAGCCGTTTTGTCACCGCGTTCATCTCTTTTATTTTGCCTTCTCCACGGACGAAATGTCACGCCGAGGAATTCCATTCTTTTCGAAGAATAGCCAAGCCTTGATTCTTTTCTTTTTTTTTACTGCAATGCATTTGGAAAAACAAACAAAACCAACTTCTGTGATTTGAATTAATATGTATTTGAAACTGATCCCGGTGAAAATATTGACATTTTCCAAATTGTAATGCATTTCAAATTTGGCGGAATGTCCCATTTTTTTCCTGATGATTTTATTCAGCTATAAAACAAACACACGTTGTAAACCTGCATTTCTCACTTCAGTCCTATCTCTGCACGGGGTAAGAGTTGTGATTTTCATTTCAGAGCTATTCATATCCCATCATGCCTTGCAACGGGGGAGAGACGGGTTCAATTTCAATTTGACGCCCCCTATCTCTCTGAGGTCGAGGCCCCTTGTCGTCAGGGCAACAGCCTTGAATAAGTCAACTTTCTTTCCACAGTAGTTGCAGTAGTTGCTTTATTCGCGAGTACTGCTGGTACTTTGTTTCCTTAATGTATAGGACATTATTCGAGTTGCTTGAAAGTGTTTATGCTGGAGGGTTTTCAAAGCAAACCTCAGGCCTAACCACAAATCTATGCGTTTAGGCCTTGGGTTTGATTTGAAAACCCTCCAGCATACATACCCTTGGAATAATAATTGGCATGTTGTGGCCCTTATGCTCTCGCTTTAGTCAGCCATGTTGTCCCTGTAGCTGAATTATTATCTCCTACATTCACCTGCTGGAATGGATGTTCTAGCATTTGAGCATTAATACATTGAAACATGAACTTTAAAAGCATTTCTGAGTTGGGTAAAATATTCCATAGTAAACAACTATAGTTAAGTAGTTTCAACTTCTCCTGTCTCTTTTCTTTGTCTCTCCGTCTCTCTTCTTCGTCTCACCTCATATTCTTTCTTCAGCTTTGTTCTTAATGTTTATATTTTAAGTTCAAGTTATTGTTACCAGCATTAGTACCAGGAATTATAATTGGATCATCTGATGCACACACACACACACACACACACACACACACACACACACACACACACACACACACACACACACACACACACACACACACACACACACACACACACACACACACACACACACACCTGTCATTACCACCCAATTACGCTTCAAGGTCGACCCCTCCCACGGTCTTCAGGGCGACATCCTTACCGGCCTTGAACCACGCCTCGTCGTTCAGTCTTTAAGATTATTTTTGCCTAATTGAAAAAAAAACAGCAGTTTGTAGCGAAGAGCGTTCCTGGTGGGTTCAGAGGACTGGGGAACACTGCAGCCGCCAGGAGCGGTCAGGGTTAGCACACATGGAGCGGATATATAGCAGGTGAGGGGGGGGGGGGGGGGGGGGGCTGATTCATATGCTAAGCAGGAGGAAGCAGTGTTGATGGTAGTGGGGGGGGGGGGGGGGGAAGTAATGAGGGCAGAGGAAGAAGGTGGGAGGAAGTGCAAATGGTTATTAAAGAGGTACGGAAAAGACATTGGAGAGATTAGTGTAGGAGCAGTGTGCGCTAACACACAGGCAGACACGCACGCTTGCAGGCATATACACGCACACGCGCACGCGCACGTGCAGGCATTTCAATACTCACACATAGAGACACGTACACAGGCACACACGCATATACATCAAAGACACACATATGTGGTATAATAGAAGTCGGGAATGGCGTTGGAGACAAATGTCCTGGTGAAATACATCCGGAACAACTGCTGTTTCAGTGCCCAGCATAATAGTAGCATATTTTCTCAGTCCTATGCTTATTTAACTTTACATTTACTGTGTATATATTAGGGGTGAAACGGATCAGTGTGTCCACGGTTCGGTTCAGATAACCGTTTTGGGCCTCGGTTTCGGATACGGTTCGGATTAGGATCATGTCCGTGGTAGTAAATAGGCGGACTTTTTTTTGACGGAGGGTTTGGGGGAGAAACACAAAAATGAATGAGACCCACAGGCTATTTGCAATGTGTTAATTGACTGCAATCAGACAACTTGCAAGGCTTTTTTGTGCAATAAATGTTCCCCTAAATGCATTT
Organism: Gadus chalcogrammus; assembly: GCF_026213295.1. Classification (NCBI taxonomy): domain Eukaryota; kingdom Metazoa; phylum Chordata; class Actinopteri; order Gadiformes; family Gadidae; genus Gadus; species Gadus chalcogrammus. Next base: position 10,099,928 of record NC_079428.1, on the reverse strand, counting down.
GAAAACATGGTGCACTGAGTGTAACATGTAAGGGATAACGGCCGACGAGGCTTAGAACTCTGGCGACGAGCGCAGCATGAAGCCAGAGTTGCCTCTACCTGTCCATTATTTCCATCGAACCGGTCGACCTCGAAGGCCGTTATCCCACTTATCACCCGTTTGTATTTATCTCCCGTATATTTAGAATATAATTGTATCAATTACTTTCTTTAAATTTAGGAATCGTGCGCTTGAAAAGCCCAGTTTGTTTTGAACGCTGACAGGCTGAAGGGAGGGGCGGGAAAAGTATCATTGGCTCGGGCAGCACTGGAGAGAATGCATTCCGCTGGGTCCTAAACACCCTTTTGTATCGGACGTAGGCTACAGTAGGCAAAATACGCTACATAAGGCAATGCCTTCATGAAACCGAAATCCGCGGATCTCCAGAATGCTCCGAACTGTGGTAAACGAACCGAACGGATTCGGATACAATTCGAATCCGCTGCAGGCCTAGTATATATATATATATATATATATATATAAAAACATACATATGTGTGTCTATGTATTCCCAAGGAACATTTGTAGTTTCACTCTCACTTTGATTTATAGCTGCTTCACGTGCGGCCATGCAGTGCTTATTACATGTCACGACGGAGAGGATGGAAGGATTTCTTTCATATTTCCTCCCACTTCAACGCTTGCCCCATTTTGCTCTTTGTTTTTCACTCTCTGTCCAATCCTTTCTTTGCCTGTCGAAGGCAATGGCGGTTCAAGTCATGCTGTTCCATTATACTGTAAAGCTGTTCTGGATCTTCTGGGGTTTCCGTCTTTGGTGTTACCAATAAGAAACATACATTTGTTTTCAGAATACAGCACCAAAACTGTGTACATTATACTTGGTCCTTGTGATTGATGTCCTTTATAATATAACACTATAATAGTGTAATATTGAACCTCTAACATTAATCTTTTTAGTGCTGATTGGCCTCATAAGAATACACAACCAATAATCAAGTTGCAAAATCATGATTTCACAGATGTTTTATATGCTGTGCTGTTTATATTCTTGTTCGAATTCTCACGATTTTTCATTGTGTACTGTACTTTTTAACCCACACACAGCACACACACACACACACACACATATAGATACATATATATATCTATATATATATATATCTATGAGCTAAAAGGCCAGTATTTAAATTCCTTTTTTCTTTTGCATTTTTTTGACCTCTTCCTGTATGTATTCTTCAGCATATGTTTGCAAAATGTATGAGATGAGATTCATGCACGAGAAGCTTGGATGTGCTGGATTCTGCGTCAAATGGCTCGACAAAAAGTTGGGGAAACCAAGCTGAAGCAAACAAATTTTCCACTTTACATTCAAATCTAAAAAATTAAAAAAAAACACCAGTGTATGGCATTGTCTGACACACACACAGAGCTTCTTGCATGCAGTTATTGTCTTGTTTTTTCTGTGTTTGATGAATGAAGCCGTGGCTGCAGTGGCAGTAATTGAAGAAATATTACATTTCATCCGAAGAGAAATGACTTGCTCTTGAATACTTACTGGAGGAAGACTCACATCCCAACAAGAGAGAGTTGAAAATACACCAGCCCAGCACATCTGCACTTCAGGTATACGATTATAAGACCTTAAAGGGCCCTTACTTCCGGCCTAGCCAGTAGACCGGCTCAACTAGTAGAGGGATCTAGGTGGACACACAGTCCTGGTTCCGGGGTGATTTTGAAATGGTATTTGATGGCAAACCGACATCATACCGTACCCCCAAAAGTGCAATAACATAGGGCACAGAGTTTTTTTTACTAACTTACTAACGCTGTATGGTTTAATTTGAATCAAAAACGTATGAATAGTAATTAATTATGAAATGCACCATTAGAGTGCTCTAACATTTTTGGCCAACATGCTGTTACAGGATCCAGATTTTTACGATAATATCATCCATTTATTTTTATGACACAGCCAGGCAGTTATCTTGTTCTGGTCAATTATGGCGTTTTGGGTTCATTACTCCTTCCACGCTCAAACATATGCAAATCTCCACAAGCATAACGGCATCCTCTCTTTTTACTACAATACAATAGGACAGGTTTTCACGTCTTGCATTGTGTACATTCGTGAACACACACACATTTGTACATGCAAGGAGATTGAAAACACACATCCATGCACACGTCCATAACTCTGAAGGGGCTGAATGAAAATGCCACTCTTGATTTGCAGATGAGCTGAGAATAAATTGGCAAAAACCATCCAATGCCTGTTCAGACCGTGATAACCCACTCCCAACCAGTCAGCAACCCCCCTCATCTACTCCTCCTCCCCCAAGTCCTCTTCCACCAGCTCCTCCTAATCCTCTTCCCCCTCTTCCTCTTCCTCCACCTCCTCCTCCTCCTCCTCCTCCTCCTCCTCCTCCTCCTCCTCCTCCTCCTCCTCCTCTTCCTCTTCCTCTTCCTCTTCCTCAACCTCCTCCTAATCCTCCTCCACCCTCCTCTTCCTCTTCCTCCTCCTCCTCCTAATCCTCCTCCACCCCTCCTCTTCCTCTTCCTCAACCTCCTCCTAGTCCCCCTCCACCCCTCCTCTGCCTCTTCCTCAACCTCCTCTTAGTCCACCTTCTCTTCCTCCTCCCCCTCTTTCTCCACCTCCTCTTCCTCCACCTCCTCCTCCTCTTCTTCCTCCTCCAGTTATCTTGATGCCTGATGATCTCTGGTCACATTAGATACTTTCACTATTATTTTCATTCATTTCATTCTTTTTATATACTTATAAGGTTTTATATTTCGATATTTCACTGCATTTTATTTAATTTTAACACATGGTCTCCATTCTTTAATTTCTCATCTGATCAATCCCCCTGACTCACTCTTTTCTTCCCTCACTTTATGATTTTACTCTGTCACCTTCACACACACACGCTCGCACACACATGCCACAGGGCATAGCTCAATTTTCTGTGTACTCCGCGTGTGTGTACTCTACGTGTGTGTACTCTGCGTCTGTGTACTTTGCGTGTGCGTACTCTGTGTACTTTATCCATGCAAGTGTGTTTTTCAAAAGTTACACCAGGGGGATTATATTTGCCTTTGAATTATTATTTTTTTCCTTTGTCGCTGAAAAAATGGGAAACGGTGAAACACAAAAGAAAGCCAAGCTATTACCATTATCACGGCTGGATTCACACTTTGAATAATTAAAAAAACGTAATCCCAAGTGAGGACAAACCCCGGAATGTGTTCCTTGAAAAATAATTTGCGGGGGGAATGAGAGCAAGCAGTAGCCCAGCTCGTCGTTAAATAATGTATAAGTGTAATAAGTGTTTATTTAAAGCTGCCAGGATTTTTTCATTTGCTGAGGCCACCATTTTAGGCTTTAATGGAGGGTGATAAAGAGTCTATTTGAAGTATTTGCCAAACATGTGGCTCATCTGGCTCTTTCCTCGATTACATTTCTGAGTTAAAAGCTGAACTAAAGAAATCTCCAAAACGAAACACAGTATTAAATCGAACAGCTCTAGTTGAGTAGATAGACATTTGAAACAAGCTGAAATCCATAACCATTTAATAAATGTTTGACCTCAGACATTGAGCCATTAGACTTTATAGCAAGCGACAAGCATCTGCACCCCCCCCCCCTCCATATTTACAGATATGAACTCCTAATTTAATATCTAAAATATGATACAAACTGTCTCGTCTAACCGTGTAAAAAGCAGGCCTGTTATTGATTGTGCTGCGAACGACTGGCTCATCATTGTGATGAACTGTACCGCGCTGCAGCAGAGTGTTGCATCTGCCGCTAAACGCCTGTCTCTGATGACCGCCTGTAATCAGCCTCGCGCTCAACGTCTGAATCACGGCCCGCCACGCCACCGTCCGTGATGGGACACAATTATATCGGCAGCGAGTTAATTGGTCGAATATGGCAACCGTTGACGATCATCACATTTCTAGGTGTCGCAATCACGGTCACTGTTGATTGATTCGTCGTTTGTTTTTGTGTTAGCTAAGAGAAGCTAACCACTGCTGGCTAACTGTCTGTCATAGCATTTTGTGTATTTTGTGTGGTTCAACGTTGAGGTGAGCCCTGTGTCCGACATGGTGGAGCAGCTCATAGAGAAAAAAAACACAGATGTGATATTTATTAGATAAACTCTGCTCTTAAAACCAGTTGAGGATCTAGAGGGAGGGTATGTAGTGAGGCCAGAATCCCCCCCAGCTTTTTACTGAAAGCTGCAAGTAAATAACCACTAAGAGAAGCACGATAAAAGATGCTTCTATAAAACTAAAATAAAAACAACCCCGAAAAATAAATGTCTCTGTAAAAAACTAGGTCTTGTGGGACGGTGAGTCAACATCCTTTTATCGACGATGATCCAGACAAGTGGTCTTCAATCTGTGCTCGGCGACCGATAAGTAGGTCAGGACCACAGTGGCGGTACTCCCTACATGTGGGTCCTGGCATTGACAAGCTGGGGTCCGGAACGTGGAGTTTGTTGAATCAAATCACAGAACGGGTTACGTCACCAACATTGTACACATCGTGAACAAGGCTTTAGGTTTAACGTTAAAGTCAAGTTTTAGTCTGTGTCTTTCCCCTTGCTTGGTTTTAGTCTCGCTCTATCGATCCCCAGACACTTGTTCTTGTTAGGGTAATGACGGCGCCACCGCCATGGAAACGGGGAGAGCTTTGCCAGCACCGCGGCACAAGATATTATTTGTAACAGCCGTTAAGGATGATCAAAGACTCGTACTTTAATCACAGAACTCTCTCGCCTCAGCCATATTCATCTATACGTATATATTTATATATATATGTACACATCGTCAGCAGACTGGTGCGCACTGCACTTACATTAGATGGAGATTGATTGTGTGTGTGTGTGTGTGTGTGTGTGTGTGTGTGTGTGTGTGTGTGTGTGTGTGTGTGTGTGTGTGTGTGTGTGTGTGTGTGTGTGTGTGTGTGTGTGTGTGCGTGTGAGAGTGTATCTGTGTCCTTCTGTATGGATGTGTGTGTGCGTGTGTGTGTATGGGTGTGTGGTTGTATGTGTGTCTGTGTCTGGGTCTGGGTCTGTGTGTGTGTGGTTGTATGTGTGTGTGTTTGTGTGTGTGTTCTGATCTGTGTGTTTGTGTATGGGTACGTATGTCTGTGTGTTTGTATGTGTGTGTGTGTGTGTGTGTGTGTGTGTGGGTGGGTATGGGTGTGTGTCTGTGTCTGGGTGTGGGTATGGGTGTGTGTCTGTGTGTGTGTGTGTGTGTGTGTGTGTGTGTGTGTGTGTGTGTGTGTGTGTGTGTGTGTGTGTGTGTGTGTGTGTGTGTGTGTGTGTGTGTGTGTGTCTGTGTGTATGTGTGTTTTGGTCTGTGTGTGTGTGTTTGTGTGTGTCTGTTTGTGTGAGTACACGTCAGGGACAGCACATGGAAGGCACCGCACCCATAACCTTCATCACAGAGCGCTGATGGAGAAGGGCAGGTCAGACCCCCATCACTGCCTTCAACACCCATTGCCCTGCTGACCATGATGATGATGATGATGATGATGATGATGATGATGATGATGATAATGGTGATGATTTCATGTCAACAAGGTGAGGTCAAATAGTCATGGGTGCTCAGGCCATGTTCAAACTAATGTGGAAACATAGTGTGGAATCCATTGATAATACCAATGTATTACCAACTATTATTTAAATATTCGTTTCATTTTGTGAATTTACCCATATTTTATTTGCTTCTCGGTGTTGCACCGACATTGGTGTTTATTTTAATGAAAGAAACAATTACATAATAACAAAACATTTGAAAACGCAAAATTTCTACTGCGTTTGCAGTGTCGATAGACTTTTAAGTATATTCTCCCCCCTTTCATGCATGAGCCTTCTCGCGTGCCAAACATGGCAGCCCGGCCATGGACGAACCACGGCCCTGTATGGATCATTATACCAAAACAAACACACACACACACACACATTTGAGCACACACCCAGAAAAGCCTTTAAGTCAGCGTTGCGACCGTCCATCACGTTTACCATTTAACACCAGAGCCGTCGCCAGGATAGAAATACAAACCGGGAGCTGGGAGCAAAGTCACCCAAGTCAGGGGTGAGGGGGGAGAGAGGGAGGGAGGGAGGGAGGGAGGGAGAGCTAGTGTTCTGCAGTCTCTCTGCTCTCCACAGGCTAACCCCTGCTGCCTCATGCGCTCCACCAACCACAAAGCTCAATTGGTTTTCCCTCAGCACGAGCAAAGGAGCATTTTGATAAAAATAAGTAAGGCCTTAGTTATTATGTGGGACATTTGGTTGTATTGCTTGGGGAGGGGGCCAGGTTCTGTTGTTTGAATGGTGTGTGGGTTGACTTTTGTTGATGCGTGTGCTTTCTGTGTGAAGAGTTTGATGTAGTAGTGTACCCATTGTTTAAAGTTCATAAACTGATGGTGTATTTGACGACATGATTGAAATAACACACAATGAAAGTCTTGGGAATGTTATTATGAAGAATATTTTGTTGAATAGACTCTTGAATAATTGTTTATGATCCACCATGGAAGAATAATAGTCTTCAATGTTAAATATTTGAAAAAACTGTGTATTTAAGATCTTTGAGAGATTCAGAGAGATTTCTTCAAAATCGTCATTCATCTGCTGATTACTCCCAAATTAGCCTTAGATAGCATGTTGACGATACCGGCAATGGAAAAATCATCCACATCTAGCTGAATATTATTCATATCAATATAAATGACTAATGAGTGACACAGTTGTGACCATGATAGGTATAAAATGTATGCATTTCCTCACAAGGCCAGTCTAAGTTTACCATAAAGAGATAGTTATTGTTTGTTTTAAGCTAAATCGTTTTTTTGGAATGTAAAAATAGATTTTCCAGTAACCACAAATCCACTTAGTGCTGCATTGTTTCTCAGTTTTTGCTAAATAATCGGTCTAAAACGTAATTTACTGTATTGAAATGATCACAGTTTTGGCTGTGTTTGTATGTTTGAGAGTCATTTTCGACACTTCAATTGAAGCTCTAAGTGCCCGAACATGCGTGGATCTGGTGAGAGTGGGAAGGGTTGTAGGGACCGTAAGTATGTCTTTTTATCAAATGTGTTAGGCTGACACAGTTTCCTGATTGTTTACTGTAGTTTATTTCTTTAGTATTTATGTTTTACAAATGAATGTATGTTTGCTGTTTTTGGCTTGCTTGTAAGATTACTTTGTCTGTGATTTTCTGAAACATTGTTGGTGTGGACAGACGGTTGTTATTTTTAAACGGAAAAAGGGATGAAATGTGTTTTCAAAAATATCCCTGTAAGTGTGGACAAGGCTTTAAATTAGTGAGTGGTTCAGGAGGCGCGAGAGAGACAGGAGTCTGTTTCCTGTGTGCCACATGTGTGTCTGTGTAAATAACAGTCTGTTGTGTACGTTGGGTTTAAATAAGCTGTCAAAAGGAGCCGAGGGGCCAAGGGTTTGGCCGTAGGCGAAAACACACATACCATGGGGAAGGTAATTCACACTGCCTGGTCAAGAGGAGAAACAGATGGATAACAGGGGATTAGAACTCTCTCTCTCTCTCTCTCTCTCTCTCTCTCTCTCTCTCTCTCTCTCTCTCTCTCTCTCTCTCTCTCTCTCTCTCTCTCTCTCTCGCTCTCTCTCTCTCCTGTCTAACTCGCTCTCTCTCTCTCTCTCTCCTGTCTAACTCTCTATATTTATCTGAAAGGGCTATTTTGTGCCGATATGGTCAGGCCAGTGAAGCAAGACAGGACAGCGTGATGAGGAAGAGAAGTAATGACATGCAGGTTGGTATTGAACCCGGGTCACTGTCATTATTAGAGAGCAGGCTGGAGAGTAGGGCACCTTGCTCAAGACGCCTACGTGAACACTGCGGACAAGGGGGGGGGGAATCAAACCCAGTACCTTTTTAGATGGGAGTCAAACACCCGAGTAGTCGCCATGTTGCCCAGTAGATGGCCACTTATGCCCTTCCGTCGGCGTGGCAACGGCTCCCCCGCTGCCGGCCGTTAGACAGCAGCCGACGGGGGTCATCATGGGGTCAACGCCACCCCATCAAGTCCTGACACCAATCCCCCGGATTCATCATGGCAACATCTGGCTGCTCGTTCTGTGCGGAGCTCACTTCTCTTTATCATTAGCTCTCTCTCACTCTCACTCTCACTCTCACTCTCACTCATACTCTCACTCTCCCTCATACTCTCTGTCTGTCTGTCTGTCTGTCTGTCTGTCTGTCTGTCTGTCTGTCTGTCTGTCTGTCTGTCTGTCTGTCTGTCTGTCTGTCTGTCTGTCTGTCTGTCTTCTCTCTCTCTCTCTCTCTCTCTCTCTCTCTCTCTCTCTCTCTCTCTCTCTCTCTCTCTCTCTCTCTCTCTCTCTCTCTCTCTCCTGACACAGAGCCTTTTTCCCAGAGGCTCGTCCTGATGGACTTTTCCAGCGCAGGCTAAGAGCTAGCTGTTAGCACCAGGGGCCCCTCACCTGCCTCGCCTCCATTCGTTTTGGTGGTTGATGGGAAAATACCACACAGAGAATCCTCTGACCCATAAAGTTAGCCATGGACACAATCTTGTACCTTGGCCTTCTGTTTGTTGAGCTTCGATTTTCTCACGCTCGCTCAAAATTGTTGTTGTAATCATCAATCAAAGAGTGTCTGGGGGATGGGAAACCGGAATTAAAAAAAAACGTCATTGACCTTTTTGCAAACCACAGAAACGTTGAATCTCAATTGAGGCCAGAAAATTGGGCTTTCGATGTTTTGAGGGAATAGATGGGGGTACGATATTTCATGAATGACCCTATATTTTATTACACACCACGTAATTCCACCATGTGGAACTATAAGCTATTTTCATTTTGAATCCCCAAACCCCCCAACCCATGTTGTTCATTTCATTGTCTGTGAGATGTTTACTGTATATTATATAATAACATTAACATATTACTCACACTTTATGTTCTTAACCAACCCCACAATGACTTGTTCTTGGTTCCTGTGACTCTGAGAATAATGTATAGAATGTAAACACAGTTCACTTTGCTTATGAGTGTATGCATCATATGTAACTCATTACACAAACCCAGCTCAGTTATTCCCTCATTTAAAGATAAATAATATATTCCAAGTGGCTGTTTCAAGCTACACTGCAATAAAAGTTATAGTTTTAATTTAAACATATTGTAGCAGGCCAGTGTTTGTGGGGTTTCCACGCCACCAAGTTGGACAGATTTAACGACACAACACACAGAGAGCAGTTCAAAGGGATGGTTTATTTATTGAGTAAACTTAACCTCCAGGGTGGGAAAAGGGTCATCCACCTCCTCTAGGATATCGTCGGTTTTCAGTGCAACACTTTCCACCGATCTCTTTCTCTAAGGCCGTACCGTGCTACCAGGTGATCACACAGATCCTGCCTGTAGTGTGCTGGCCTTCCTGGTTCACACAGCCCTCCCTTCCCGTTGTGGTAGCCTGCTCTGTCTTTTACCTGCTAGCACTCCTACTTAATGACCTTCAGGCCAGTCTCGTTAAGGGGAGGAAGTCCATGTATGGCTTGGGGGTGGAGCCAGCAGGTTGCCAGACCTACCATTTCCAAAACTCCTCCCAGCAGTCTGCCACAACATATTACTGAAATAATCAACATGACTTGAGTGCCAATTAAATCACTCCGAGGGATTGAGTAGACCGGACGGATTTGTTAGTAACACAGCCGATTCGCAAAAGCAAAACACAGCGCTCATTGATTTCAACAAGGCCCGTTTACTTGACACAATTCATTAATTCATCCAAGTAACCCGTCCAAAGGAATGCAGTCAAACCGTCTCAATCATCCTCTTGTTCAGAGTCGTACCCAGGCGCGAGACTGAACAGCCGAGCGCCGCCAAGGCAATGACCCCTTATCTATGAGAGGTCACACCTCGCCCTCCGGAGTGTATTGACTATTTCTGATGTTGAGTGCCGCGATTTTAGCAAGCGGCGTATTGAAATGGAATAAGGAATAGAAAACCAGATGAATAGTTGCTTTATATGAAAGTGGAATGTGGAATTCTTTTAATTATATCCATTATCAACACTATCGAGAGTGTGAGGCGATTGAAGAGTCTAGTACGCTGTAAAAATAGGCTATATTTTCAAAGTAGGCTACATGAACACTATATCAAAACTTTTGGAAGAAAAATTAGTTGCTTATTGTTTGATAAACATGTCAACAAGGTAGCAGTCATTGCCGCAACCCTGTATCTATCTGATGTTTCTCACTGTGTGTTTGCGTGTGTGTGTGTGTTTGTGTGTGTGTGTGTGTGTGTGTGTGTGTGTGTGTGTGTGTGTGTGTGTGTGTGTGTGTGTGTGTGTGTGTGTGTGTGTGTGTGTGTGTGTGTGTGTGTGTGTATGTGTATGTGCATGTCTGTGTGTATGTGTGAATCTGTGCGTGTCCCCCTAGTGTATTGATGCTCTCCTAGGCCTCATTACCGATGCCCAGCGGGGACAACCAGGGTGCTTGTCACGGTCATCCATTGTAGACAGGGTCCAGATGTACCCCTACCCTCCACAAGCCCAACACAAGGACCCATGCTTAGCAACATCCATTCATTACCCGGGTAGAATTGTCACGCAGAGTGATATTATCGTCTAATATCAACGGTCACAGCCGTGTTACTAAAGACATGAAATGATTCAAACGGTCGCGTTGTCATGTGGGCGAGCCTTCCGAAACGGGGGGCTGAGTTGTGAAATAAATGGGCCTGAATAGATGTCTCCAACGCATTGTTGTAAGTGCCAGCCGATCCGCTTGAGCAAAGAATTATAGCCGCTTTTGTTAATTTTCCAGAACATCTGGTTGTTGTAAAATGATATTCATATTCATTCCTTCCTCGTTTACTCACATGAGCTTAAATGTGCTAATTAGTAAGTAAATAGGCTAGTTTGTATCTGACTTCAGTGAATTAAGTAACAGCTTTTTTTTTTTTACCAAATAAGTATCAAACTAAATGAGTTCCTTACGGCATATATCTTTTAAAAAGATTTGCTTGAGAGTGGAACCATTCAGTCTTTATCAGTGCTACCAAGCGCTCAAAACATTCCCTTGGAAACACGATTGAAGGAGTAGGAAATTCTTCCATGTTTCCATGTTGAACCCAAAGCACCAGATTTCCACGGATCTGATTGTAGAGCAGGAAAGGGAAGCGCTCCGTGGTCGTTAGCTACGGCTACATGCTCTTTTATTAAACATCTTCGAGTGTTACAGCCTTCTTAGTCTTTGATTTATAGCCGTGTTAATATCCGCCATGTGGTGGCCGCTGTTATCCAAAGAGTGGCATAATACCACCAATGCACTTTGGGGAATGGGAGGCCCCAGAGGGAATTTAACCCCTAACCCTGGTAGTGATAATGTCGTGCTCTGCCAGTTGAGTTACACAGGATGTTATTTAAGTGAAGCTATTTCTATTGTGTGTGTTGCTAATGTGTTTGAAATTAATGTTTCTTTGTTTGTTGGTTAGGATTTCCATTGTTTCATTTTCGAACTGTGTTCATCTTGCAGTGAAACAATGGATAATTGTTTACAAATGAATCGAGTGATGTTAATACAATAATATAATCTTAGAATCTCATCATTTCAAATGCCAGTTCAACTCTCTGTATTGTAACAAATCTCCTTATGAAGGTATTGTTTTAAGAGTTGCGCGTGTGTGTGTGTGTGTTTGTGTGTGCGTGTGCGTGTGAGCACGACTAATTGAAACAAAGCGAAGTACACCGTCATGCCCACGCATGTATCCAGTCCAATTTTAGACCCACGAAGCGTCAAATAAATAAACAAACGGCAGAGAGGCAGGAGAGACACAGCCCATTTACCCCCCGCCCCCACACCCCAGTGGGGGAGCCGGTGCGTTGAGCGGTGGCTTATTTAACGGATGGCTAGCGATACGTTGACTCCCTCCCACTGCCCCGGCTCTGTATCCTGCTGTTCATTACACTGTCCTTTATCCCACACTCACGCTGGTTGGAGGGCGAGTGCGCTCTCTTGCTTCCTTTCTCTCTCTCTCTCTCTCTCTGGCTTTCTACCTCTCCTTCTTTTGTTCTCTCTACCTCTATCTCTATCCCTTTCTTCTCTCGCTAAACCTCAAACTCTCCCTCTCTCCCAACTGAGTTGGAAGGAAGGGAGGGAGAGAGAGGGGAGAGTGGACGGGAAGAGGGATCGGAACAATTGGGGGACAGAGAGGGGGAAAGAAGGCAAAAGAGAGGAGAGAGTGGGAGAGAGAAAATGTGACATAGAAAAGGGAACGGGGAGAGAGGAGGAGAGTGGAGGGAGCAATGAAGCGAGAAGGAGAAAGACAGGAGCAGTGTGGGGGAGATTATGTGTGTAAAGGATTGAAGGAACTGCAATCAAGACACGGAGGGGGAGACTTTTCTGGATCTTGTTTCCAGCCACAGACACACACATAAGTACACATACACTCTTGGAAAAAGCACACACATTCAAACCCACACATCCGTCCCACATGTACGTACAAATCAATAGAAATGTACTTGCACGCACACTGACTTTGAAGGAGTTGAGGAGTGCTGCAGCTGTTTTCACACATGATGGGCGTGCACAAAGGACTCATTGTTTTCTCGCTCTCACAGTCTCTGCTTGTCTCTCTCCCAATCTCTCTCTCTCTCTCTCTCTCCATCTCGAGGGGTTAGAACTGAGGTAGCATCTTATCCTTTCCCCAGATGATTGTGAAAAAATTTGGACTAGTCACAGGACTATTTGTCAGCCACCACACACACACACGCACACACACACACACACACACACACACACACACACACACACACACACACACACACACACACACACACACACACACACACACACACAGATGATGCACACGCACACAGATGCGTACATACACACAAACACTGACACAGATGCGCACATACAAACACACACACACACTGACACAGATGCACAAATACACGTACACACACACCCACACACTGACACAGACGTGCACATACACACATACACTGACACTGACACACAGATGCGCACATACACATGCACACACACACACACACATGCACACGCAGACACGCAGATCCAAAGTGACTGTAGCAATGTCCATGCTAAATGCACCACCTAGGTGGCTAGCACCCTCCGCCTCCTCCTTTACTGGGCTCCTTCATAACTAGGATGCAGGGTGGTGATGCTGGAACCGGTTTGCTTCATAGTTTGAGTGTAATGATACACAGCAGCAGGTGTAACGTGCTGCCATGTACAGTAGCTCTCCCTGAGTGTATGTGGCGGTGGCCGGTTTACTCTGTGCACGTTAATTCCTCAATGCACAACAGGTGTGCAGCCTCACCTGGCCCCCAGTCAGTCTGATTGGACTCGGGGTAGGGTGGGGCTTAAACCAGCAATCATCCACACACACTCCACGGTGACTTAAAGGGATTTAAAATATGTGTCAATGAGGAGCAGGTATAGTGGTTAGCGCACCTTGCTCTGGGATGACCGGCAGAGTCTAAATAAATCTGTCCGTAGCCCTATTAGACACAGCACAGCAAGAAACAAATCCAAAACATCTCACAAACCCTTTTCTTCTCCACAACACTATTGTTATCGCTGTCTCTAAACTCTGCGGACGGCCTACGGCAAATCTAGTGCAGCATTTCCCCCTCAATCCGTTGTCCTGGTCGAGCCGAGTAAAGATATATTACTGTTGCAATAGAGAGAGAAACGCCCGCTCTATCCCAGTCGCTCTGTCAAACCATGAAACGCCTGTCAGACAATCCACATTGTGGGTTTAGTTTGTGATTTTTGTGCGTAAAATCCTCTCCCTCCCTTATCCGACTGCTGTCAACCATTGAAATGTTTTGCGCTATAATTATTTGATTTACTGTAGGCTTACTCTTCATGTAAATATTTGACAGTTGTGTAAAACAACTGTCATGAGTCATGAAAGTAGAATAAAAAAACATCAACCATAAAAAGTTGGGTATTAAAAACATGATAGTAGATACGATACAATAGGACATCCTCCAGAAACTAATAAATAAACAGATATCTGCACCCAACTATGGTCGAGTTTAGTTTTATATGTTAACTTGGTGCTTGTACTTGGATGACGCTGGTTCGATTCCCTGCCTATGCTATGGTACACACAGGGAGGACATTCAGTTTGAGACTCTCTTTCTCTGAATATATGCATCGGGATGAGATTCAGGTCTGGATCCATATTATTGGCAGGAGCCCCCACCCCCTTAAGGCTTCAACTCAAGGGGGTTCAAATCACTACAACTTGAAACCTAATTGGACAGCCTGGTTGAATGGAAACTTGCGTTATGTTTATTATTTCTACAGGGAACCTGATCATTTTCTTGATCGTGGTTATTTGCATTACATTAATATATTTCTCCCTTTTTATGGTTAAACTTCCCTGATTTGTATTCAAGTATTCTTGAATACTTGATTGATGATCACAGCTATTACTTTTATTATCAATCATTAATTGTATTACCAGCAGAAGTCAACCCCCCCCCCCCCACCCCTCAACACACACACACACGCACGCACGCACGCACACGCACACACATACACCTTCCGCAACCACAGCGACATTTTCATCCGCCAGCACCAGTTGTGCTCTGAAACTGAAACCGATCTCCTACTAATGACACGTTATTGTTTTAAGACTTTGATTGTAACGTAATAACACGATCGCAATAAACAGCAAACAAGGGATACGGCTTATTGCCTGTGCGTGTTAATTCGTTTCCGTGTCTGATTACACGACTGCGCACTCTCTCCGTCTCATTTCAGCAGGGCCGGTGAAGGGAGAACGCTCGCCGTCGTCAATTCAATTCAATTACATTTAATTAGCACGGTGGTGACGGGGAACAGAAACAGAATCAAATGTGGGGCGAAGGAGAGATAGCAGAAAAAGAAAGAAGAAAAATTCAGGCGCATAGGGCTTCCAACAATGACACGGATTACACACGAGTGAATGCTTCTCAAATCTGCAACCTTTTTGGTATTTTTAACGTTAAGCATGTTAAATAAAATGACTTAATTTCAAACAGTAATCAGAGAGTTCAATTGGAATGGGGAAAGAGGAGGGCCTAGGTCTCTTTTAAAATCAGATTCATCAGTTCGTTTGATGACAGTTGATTATATAATTTATCCACTTGGATGGCATGTAAGTGCATTTGAAGGCGTTTTGTTTGTTTATGGAAATTGCCTTTGCCTTGTCCATGTGTCTCTTAACCAAAGGCAAGTTTGTTTTTCACATTAGAAAGCGTCTTAATGGAAGTGTTGAGCATCCTCCTCTGATAAGTTCTCCGTACTTGTTAACAACCCCTCTCGCACAAACACGGATAAACCACCTTCTTTATTTAGCAACAGGTGCTCTTAATAAAGACATTGATTGCGCCTGACCCCTTTCAGCTTAATCGACCCCTCGTGGTGTGTCTCTTACACACACACACACACACACACACACACACACACACACACACACACACACACACTCACGGACACACAGAAGGGTAACACATGCGTCACCTTCCAACCTCAATATTGTGTCCTCCGACTTCCCCCCCCCCTCCCTTCAAAATTTCCAGGATATATGATGCTGATTGATTCCTCAAACAGGTGTTGACCGCACAGATGGGGGCAAACCAAATCACATGCTTATGACAGAAATAAAAAAAACAACATTATTATTGTATGATTAATAATATTCGATTTTTTCTTTTTCCAACGAGGTATCGTTGTAAACTCAACGTGTTGAGTTGGACCATGTCTGAAGCAGCGCGTGTCGGATAAAGGGATGATGGATGAGTTTGGAGCGCGTGGGCTTCCCCACTGACCGGAGCGTAACGCGTATAGTTCAGTCGGGTGTGGAGTCAAGTATGACCGCTTAGTTAGCTCAGTTATCACCGATTGTAAGCTACACGCTTTTTTCGATCGGAAGAACTAATCGGTTTCTCGGAGTCTCGCGGAGGTGGAAAAAGGCGGGGCGTGTCACAGTGTCAGCGGCCCTCCTTGCACGGTCCTGCTCGGCGCGTGCTGCTGCTGCTGTAGCGTCTGCTCCGCGAGACCGCAGGTGGAACGTGTTCGCTCGTGACGTTCACATCTGCTCGCGCTGGATAACGGACCCTATTACCCCCAGAAGAGCGAGGCATTTCCAGGGATATTTACCACGCGAGTCTTGGAGAATTATTCATAGGGATTCCGCGAGAACACAAGTAAGGACTTTGTTTGTATCCTTCTGCTGCTTTCTTCTGTTTGTTCCCCGTGCTCTGTGCCGTTTTTGTGGGGCTGCATTTCTCTGCTTTCGGGTTTGCGGTGAGGCTTTTTTTCTTTGGAGGGAAGGGGGTGATGGAGGGGGGGTGGTGGCGGGGTACTCCGCGATGAACGGATACAATCTGGTCGCGCAGTGTTTAGCCAACTGTCGGGACGCGGTCCGTACACACATGTGTTAATAATACTGATCCCCATTTACAAACACACACATTTATTGGCCATTGTTTGGGTTGGAAAAGGCAAGCGCAAACGATGCGTAAAGGGGCCATTGGAAAGGTTGGAAAAGGCGGCTCTTTTATTTCTGGGGTCCGGAGGGCTAGGGTAGATTATTGTGATTTTTTTTGTTGCAGAATTGGGATTTTAAATATGAATCCCAGAAAAAGACAGAGGTAAAGCGGCCACACGCCGTGACTCTGGCCGCAGTATGAACATTAAGTGTGGATAATGAATGAATGAATTGTGCCTTTAGCGTTGTGTGATCGTATTGGTTTCGATTGGATTTATTGTCGCGATTTTATGTTTTTACTTATATCCTACTAGTGTCCACGTCGCCAAGGTCCCGTGGTTGAGGCATGTAGACTGTGTTTTGTGGCTGGCAGGTGGGTTAAAAAAAATCACACAGTGACACTCTTTAAAACTCATAAACATGTTTTGGACACAGTCAAATTGGGGAAAAAGGCTGAACTAAAACACATTCGTGTTTCCCATGGTTTTGTCCATAGAAATGTGCACTATTGTGCAATATGCTTCTTCGATAACAAGCAATGCATAATTGAATACCCTCAAATACCGCACCAGAGCGCATTTGTGCTGGTTGCAACCGTGTGGCAATGCTGTGACCGTGTGGACACTCGTCTGGTGACGAGGGCTTTTTTATCTTGAACTTATGGGTAGGAATATCGATAGAATATGGATCAGGCGACTTATTGAGACTGCATGCAACTCGTGCGCCACGATGTCTCCGAACGCCCACTGGGGAGCGTATACGACTTCTTTACACGCACACGCACACGCACACACACACAGACACACACGCGCATGCACACGCGCACGCGCACGCGCGCATCCACACGCACATGCACGGAAAATTCCCATCGAACAAGGAGAGGTGCATACGTTAACGACGGAGGAGACGAAATGTACCACTGTCATGGGACATAACTCATACGTTTAGAGTTTCAATGACGAAGAGAGAGATGGAGACACTAAGTTTTTATGCCCGTCCGCGTTGATTTGCGCAAGCTAATGCCGTCACCAGGGAGGAGATGAGGGTGAGGGAAGAAAATGCGGTCCTGCTCCGCACTGAATGACTAGATGAAAGAAAGAGAAGAAATCACTTACGCAGCTCCTCTTATGATTGTTCACAACAGCAGACTGCCAAGACGCAGTGGGTCAAACGGATCATCAAATATTCAGTAACTTCCATCAGTGTGTCGTTTCAAGCCGTCTAGCCGTTCAGCCAGGAAATTAGATGTTGTTTCGTTTCAACAGTAAGGGTTTCTTTTTTTATACTCTTATCTTACCCGTGTGGGCTTTGGATGGGGTCAGAGTTGGAGGTGATTTCCAAGCACTGGTTGACACAGGTTGCTTTAATGAATTTATGCTTGAATAATTGATGGGTGCAGAAAAAGGTTAGGTCGTCTCAACGTGTCAAACAAAATAGACCTCTGTTACGTTCCTTTGGCTTTGGGGTCAAAGGTCAAGGAGAGGAGTAATGATTTAGTGGCTATGGGCCACTGGACAAAAAAGTACACAGTTCTGTCTGTACATAGACAGAACTGTCTGACGTCCAGATTGCAGGTTTCACCATTGAAATAACAAGCAAAAGAAACAAACAAATAAACAAGGAAAGATTCCCTTCAATAAAACAAAATAGCCCCCCCACTATCTTAACCCACCTTTGACAGTACAGTGTCTGTAACGAGGAGAGACACACACACACACACACACACACACACACACACACACACACACACACACACACACACACACACACACACACACACACACACACACACACACACACACACACACACACGATTTGTATTGGACCCTCTTGTTCTCGCAGCTCTCGGTTCACATCATGAAAGCACCCCTTCATCTCCATTGTGGAGCCAGATGACTTATTATAATTGCAAATTACCCGGCAATTTGAATAATTTCCTCAGACCTTTTGAACTGTTCGTTATTCAGATGAGGAGCTATAGCGAGAATTTAGCGCCTCTTGTCTTTTTTATTTTGCAAGCCTTTTTGTTTCGTTCACCCGAGCCGCTCGGATACTTTTGATGAGAAGGTGTGTGCTGGGGGAGGGGTTGGCTTGAATGTCATCAGAAGAGGGTGTGACGTGGTGTGGAAAGCAGCGCTTATTGTTCTATAAATGTTTACCCCGGCGCTGTTCTTGTCTTATGATTAGTCTCTGAGGAGAAAGTGATACCACTGGCATTCAAGTGATGGAACAAAGCTTAGGATGGTTCGGATCGAGCTAACTCATGGCATATTTCTACCGACACAACTCACAACTCTTAGTTTTGACGTGGACACCGTCAGGGCTTCGCCCAAGTATCAAACGGGCTGTTTAGGTATGGTACAGATATGTTTACGTCCCTACCGATAGGGATGGTCTTAAAGACATCACTCAGTTGTCCATTGAAACATTTCTATGTCCTCTCCACCGAGCTCACCGGGTAGAGCATGGTGCTTTACCAATGCCAGGGTTAGAGTTTGAATGGGTCATGTTTTTACCGCATTGTAAGATGCCTTGACGGAGAAGCCTCTAACAATAGCGTATGTAGTTTAAATCATCTTGTTTTGACGGTATGACCATGCAACACCTTTGTAGCTACTGCTATACTGTGTACCAATCAACACCGACCCGATGACGGCTTTACATTTCCTCCCTTGCTCTAAGCATCTGGTGTTTAGCAGGGCTGCAAGGTGCAAAGACTGCCAGCAACACATAAACATAAAACATAACTGTGGGCGTGTGTGTGTTCGGTGTGTGTGTGTGTGTGTGTGTGTGTGTGTGTGTGTGTGTGTGTGTGTGTGTGTGTGTGTGTGTGTGTGTGTGTGTGTGTGTGTGTGTGTGTGTGTGTGTGTGTGCTTTTTTGACCTGCCAGCGATGCAGGCAACATCCGCCCATTTCACCTCAGCCGAGACGCTCTGCTGTGCCAGGGCCAGACGCTCTCTCTCTCTCTCTCTCTCTCTCTCTCTCTCTCTCTCTCTCTCTCTCTCTCTCTCTCTCTCTCTCTCTCTCTCTCTCTCTCTCTCTCCGTCCCTCTCTTTCCCCTTCCCGTTTTTCTCAGTCTACAGGGCTCACTCTTTCTCCCTGTTTGTCTGTCACTCCCTCCCCTCTCTCCCTCTCTCCAAGACAGACCAAGGTGAGAGAAAGCCGAGGGGAATGAAGAGTGGGGTTACATCCACTGGGAGGGAAGGAGTGACGGAATGAAAGAGGGTGGGGAGGGAAAGCGAGAAAGAAAGAGAAGGGTGTGAGGGATGAGGGACAGAGGACGGGGTGGGAAGTGAGGAACGAGCAAGGGCGAGAGGTATGGATATAAAGAAGGAGGACGGGAGAGGAAGAGAGATGAAGGGAAGGAGGGACAGGGTCTCAGGATTGCTAATCTCCAGTTATCCCTAACGAGGCATTCGAGGAGAGCAATCTGCCTCATTAGCTTCCTCCAAGGCATCCATCCTTCTGCCCAACCCCCATCCCTTCCTTCATCCAACCATCCATCTCTCCATCCCTCCCTTCGTCTCTCCCTTCATCCACTGGGAGACGGAGGAGGAGCGAGTAGACTGGCTTAGAAGCAGCTTGAGGGAGAACACCGGATACTTTGTATGAATTGAAAACGGAAGGACCTTCACTCTGTTCTCTCCTCCCACTGAAGGAAAGGGCCAGTGTGTACTGCAGCCCTCTCTTCTCTCTTTCTCTGTCTCGCTCTTTGTCTGCGAGTTTCTCTTTGACCATCTCTCTCTGTCTTTCTCTATCACCCGCTCCCCCCCCCCCCCCCCCTCTCTCTCTTTCCCTTATGCCCCACTTTGATCAGGTTACCAGCAGGGCATCCATGTGCGGTTTCAGCGGCCGGGTGAATAAAAACGGCTGTAATGTAAACCATGCTGGATCGGATGTTTCCTATTGAGCGTGTGCGAGTCACAATAGATTTCTCTATCCCAGTCTCTCTCTCTCTCTCCTTCCCTCGGTCAGTCGGTCAGCCGGGTCCAGCTGTGCCGTGGTGTGCTGAGGCACATAAAGACCAGGGGCTTTTGCACACAGCTTGGGCACGGCCGCCTCTTGTGGTCTCTGTTAATGGAGACGCGGTCGGTCGAGCCCGATAATCCCGGGCTTCAGCCCCGTGTCCGTGGCTTCCTTCAAAGGGACGGGCGATCGCTGCTCTACTCCCCACCCAGAGCTTTCACACAGTGCAACCGCAGAGTCCTGTAGTCAGTGAGCTCTATTGTACAACAGAAGTCCTGTTCTGAAACGCCTGGACGAATCTCTGATCAAATAATCCATCGATGATCCGAAAAGAGAATCTGTGGTAAAATAAAACCTTATTTGATTTAAAATGGTTTTTCTCTGTATCTGAGCCCTGGCACACCTGGGATGGAAACGTGAAATATTTGCATTGCAGTATTGGCTGAATGGGGCCCTGAATGGGGCCCTATAGGGATGTTCAGTACTTTCTTAAACAATATAAAAGAGAAATATCAGTAATAATAGAACGATGCTTAAAGCTACATCCCCAATGACTATACCTCAAATTTATGTTTTCTTAGCCATAAAGTTGGCCTACGCCGACAGTATGCTACCCTAGAGTGTTTGCCTACCTGGATTAAGCTGCACCTTGCAGTAAGCACCCCAGGGGAGTTGTACACATGTTTTTCTGTGGTGCTTTATTCTAAGGCAGCAGCCGTCAGCTTCATGTGCCTGGTGCCTTCCCTCTCTTCCCTCCGCCCCGCCTGCTGCCACTGAGCTGTTTAACCCAAATTACTTACAGTGTGGAGGAAGCCGCCTGCTTGCACCAGTTTTAAAAATACACCGCACCCAGCCCACGTACCGCGGCACAACCCTAACTAACGCCGTTGCATCAATTGGGTCGGCAGGCGCCGTGGTGTACGGGCACGGATATCGGGTCAAGTTGGGGGTGACGATCTCTGGCGACGACGGCGAGGAAGGTCAGGTTTAGGGTGTGGGAAGTTCTGGGTCTCTGTGTTTTTTTACATACTCAAGCCAGTTTTTGGTATTCGTGTGGGGACATCTGTGTGGCCCGCGGTGGGTGAGTGTGTGTGTGAGAGCACGCTGTGTGTGACTCGTCGTGGATCCCCCGGAGGGAACTGAAGAAGTCGCAGTCTTGGTTGCGTAATGCAATTGTGGGACACACACACACACACATACACACACACACACACGCAAAGCACAATTAAACCGAAAAACGCACGTAAGAGTTAATGTGGCGATAACTGTGTGTGTGTGTGTGTGTGTGTGTGTGTGTGTGTGTGTGTGTGTGTGTGTGTGTGTGTGTGTGTGTGTGTGTGTGTGTGTGTGTGTGTGTGTGTGTGTGTGTGTGTGTGTGTGTCGGAAGCTAATCCTCGCTCTCAGGGATAGCACAGATTCGTACATTTATTTTGCATAATCATGCTACATGCTTGCATAACCCATGCATGACTAACTACATTTTTACTTTGGATTTCATTTCACTTAAGCTCGTTTGAATAGGCTTTACTTAATAAGATGGAGAAAGCAGCCTAAGTATGGAAACCGTTTGGGTTTAATTTTATGTTCTTTGAGTATATCTGTTCACTAATAAATGGCATAGTCGGTTGCTATGGAGAAAGGAAATTACATAATAATACATTTTGAATCTCATTTTATTATGGCATTGCAAGTGGATGGTCAAAAAGTAGTGGGGGTTAAGGGATTCAAAACCGATTTTATAAGTTCCCATTTTGTCTTCCCCTTGCTCATCTACCGGTTGTGGTTTAGAGAGCGAGAGAGGCCCATTTGATACACTGTACACTCAATGTGTTCCATTTTAGCTTTGTTGCACCACGATCCTTCCAAGTCTCTGCCCTGCTTTTCCTCCTCAACTCCCCGACCGTGCCTCTCCAGAGAATCCTTTTGAAACGCCAGGCGCTAGCACGTCTCTGAGAATAAATATCATGCCCTTGAGATGTTTTGTGTATGCTGATACACTTCAGTAACCGTCAAAGAAACTACGAAGACCTTTCGTCTGTCAAGAGTTTTATGAAAAACAAGAAAATGCATATGTGAGGCAGCAGTACATGCAGCCGTCTCGCTACAGACAGGATGGAAAAGGCAAGCATCCTTAGGTCACCAGATTGATCCTACAGTACACCTGTTCGCTATTCAGTGACATCCTGTACCCATTTCTCTTCCTCCTGTGAAAGGTGTGAGCCATGTGACACACTTAGGAAATGGAGGAGAGGTGGAAATTGGGGGCTGTCAAAGAAAACGCTCTCTCTCTCTCTACCTAATATACCATTCTGCCCATTATACCAGTCTCTCTCTCTACCTAATATACCATTCTGCCCATTATACCAGTCTCTCTCTCTACCTAATATACCATTCTGCCCATTATACCAGTCTCTCTCTCTACCTAATATACCATTCTGCCCATTATACCAGTCTCTCTCTCTACCTAATATACCATTCTGCCCATTATACCAGTCTCTCTCTCTACCTAATATACCATTCTGCCCATTATACCAGTCTCTCTCTCTACCTAATATACCATTCTGCCCATTATACCAGTCTCTCTCTCTACCTAATATACCATTCTGCCCATTATACCAGTCTCTCTCTCTACCTAATATACCATTCTGCCCATTATACCAGTCTCTCTCTCTACCTAATATACCATTCTGCCCATTATACCAGTCTCTCTCTCTACCTAATATACCATTCTGCCCATTATACCAGTCTCTCTCTCTACCTAATATACCATTCTGCCCATTATACCAGTCTCTCTCTCTACCTAATATACCATTCTGCCCATTATACCAGTCTCTCTCTCTACCTAATATACCATTCTGCCCATTATACCAGTCTCTCTCTCTACCTAATATACCATTCTGCCCATTATACCAGTCTCTCTCTCTACCTAATATACCATTCTGCCCATTATACCAGTCTCTCTCTCTACCTAATATACCATTCTGCCCATTATACCAGTCTCTCTCTCTACCTAATATACCATTCTGCCCATTATACCAGTCTCTCTCTCTACCTAATATACCATTCTGCCCATTATACCAGTCTCTCTCTCTACCTAATATACCATTCTGCCCATTATACCAGTCTCTCTCTCTACCTAATATACCATTCTGCCCATTATACCAGTCTCTCTCTCTACCTAATATACCATTCTGCCCATTATACCAGTCTCTCTCTCTACCTAATATACCATTCTGCCCATTATACCAGTCTCTCTCTCTACATAATATACCATTCTGCCCATTATACCAGTCTCTCTCTCTACCTAATATACCATTCTGCCCATTATACCAGTCTCTCTCTCTACCTAATATACCATTCTGCCCATTATACCAGTCTCTCTCTTCTACCTCATATACCATTCTGCCCATTATACCAGCTCTCTCTCTACCTAATATACCATTCTGCCCATTATACCCAAGTCTCTCTCTCTACCTAATATACCATTCTGCCCATTATACCAGTCTCTCTCTCTCTACCTATATACCATTCTGCCCATTATACCAGTCTCTCTCTCTACCTAATACCATTCTGCCCAATTATACCCAGTCTCTCTCTCTACCTAATATTACCATGCTGGCCCGTATACCAGTCTCTCTCTCTACTAATATACCATTCTGCCCATTATACCAGTCTCTCTCTCTACCTAATATACCATTCTGCCCATTATACCAGTCTCTCTCTCTACCTAATATACCATTCTGCCCATTATACCAGTCTCTCTCTCTACCTAATATACCATTCTGCCCATTATACCAGTCTCTCTCTCTACCTAATATACCATTCTGCCCATTATACCAGTCTCTCTCTCTACCTAATATACCATTCTGCCCATTATACCAGTCTCTCTCTCTACCTAATATACCATTCTGCCCATTATACCAGTCTCTCTCTCTACCTAATATACCATTCTGCCCATTATACCAGTCTCTCTCTCTACCTAATATACCATTCTGCCCATTATACCAGTCTCTCTCTCTACCTAATATACCATTCTGCCCATTATACCAGTCTCTCTCTCTACCTAATATACCATTCTGCCCATTATACCAGTCCTCTCTCTCTACCTAATATACCATTCTGCCCATTATACCAGTCTCTCTCTCTACCTAATATACCATTCTGCCCATTATACCAGTCTCTCTCTCTACTAATATACCATTCTGCCCATTATACCAGTCTCTTCCTCTACCTAATATACCATTCTGGCCCATTATACCAGTCTCTCTCTCTACCTAATATACCATTCTGCCCATTATACCAGTCTCTCTCTCTACCTAATATACCATTCTGCCCATTATACCAGTCTCTCTCTCTACCTATATACCATTCTGCCCATTATACCAGTCTCTCTCTCTACCTAATATACCATTCTGCCCATTATACCAGTCTCTCTCTCTACCTAATATACCATTCTGCCCATTATAACCAGTCTCTCTCTCTACCTAATATACCATTCTGCCCATTATACCAGTCTCTCTCTCTACCTAATATACCATTCTGCCCATTATACCAGCTCTCTCTCTACCTAATATACCATTCTGCCCATTATACCAGTCTCTCTCTCTAACCTATATACCATTCTGCCCATTATACCAGTCTCTCTCTCTACCTAATATACCATTCTGCCCATTATACCAGTCTCTCTCTCTCCTAATATACCATTCTGCCCATTATAAAACCATCCCCCCCCCCCCCTCTCTCTCTACCTAATATACCAAGTCTGCCCCATTATAAACCATTCTCTCATCTCTACCTAATATACATGCTGACCCATTATACCAATCTCTCTCTCTACCTAATTACCATTCATGGCCCATTATACATTCTCTCTCTCTACCTAATATACCATTCTGCCCATTATAACCAGTACTCTCTCTCTACCTATATCCATTCTGCCCATTATACCAGTACTCTTCTCTCACCTAATATACCATTCTGCTGCCCATTATCAGTCTCTCTCTCTAACCTAATGTACCTTCTGCCCATTATCCCAGTCTCTCTCTCTACCTAATATCCTTCTGCCCATTTACCATCTCTCAACTCTCTCTTACTAATATACCATTCTCCCATTATACCAGTCCTCCTCTCCTCTACTAGTATACATTTTGCCCATTAGACCAGTCTCTCTCTCTACTAATATACCATTCTGCCCCTTTACATCGTCTCCTCTTCCTCTACCTAATCGACCATTCTGCCCATTATACCAGATCTCATCCTCTCTACCAATACCCTTCTGCCCATTAATCCAGTCTCTCTCTCTACCTAATATACCATTCTGCCCTTATACCAGGCATCGCTCTCTACCTAATATGCCTTCTTCCATTATACCAGTCTCTGTCCTCTACCTAATATACCATTCTGCCCATTATACCAGCCTGCTCTCTTCTACCTTAATATACCCATTCTCTGCCCATTATACCAGTCTCTCTGCTCTACCTATATAACCTTCTGCCCATTATCCCAGGTCTCTCTCGCTTCTACCTATATATACAATTCTGCCCTTATTACCAGTCTCTCTCCTCTACCTAATTACCATTCTGCCCATTTCCAGTCCTCTCTCTCTACCTAATATACCATTCTGCCCATTATAACCAGTCCTCTCTCTCTACCTAATATACCATTCCTGCCCCTATACCAGTCTTCTCTCACCTATATACCAGTCCTGCCATTATACCAGTCTCTCTCTCTACCTAATATACCATTCTGCCCATTATACCAGTCTCTCTCTCTCTACCTAATATACCATTCTGCCCATTATACCAGTCTCTCTCTCTACCTAATATACCATTCTGCCCATTATACCAGTCTCTCTCTCTACCTAATATACCATTCTGCCCATTATACCAGTCTCTCTCTCTACCTAATATACCATTCTGCCCATTATACCAGTCTCTCTCTCTACCTAATATACCATTCTGCCCATTATACCAGTCTCTCTCTCTACCTAATATACCATTCTGCCCATTATACCAGTCTCTCTCTCTACCTAATATACCATTCTGCCCATTATACCAGTCTCTCTCTCTACCTAATATACCATTCTGCCCATTATACCAGTCTCTCTCTCTACCTAATATACCATTCTGCCCATTATACCAGTCTGTCTCGCCACCTAATATACCAGTCTCTCTATCCAATATACCACTCTCTCGACCCAATATTCCAGTCTCTCTTCTGTATCCACTATCATTTATTTGGGTGTATCAGGTGTTGTTGTTGCTGTGTGTTTTGTCATTTATCTTCAAGGGTCCTATTACCACAAGATTTATGAATAAAACATACTACGAGACCACTCCTATATTCTTTCTAGTAATTTCCCCCCTTTCTCCCATCATGTGATAATGAGAGCTGCACATTGGTTCTAAATTAACCAGAATGCCTCTGGGGTCTAGCGGTACTCCATGCCAGCAATGCTGCTAGAACAGCCCAACTGATGGGGGGGGGGGGGGGGGTTGAACACATGATAAGTAGTCTGTGTTCTCTCTCTCCTCTCTCTCCTCTCTCTCTCCTCGTCTCCTCTCGTCTCTCTCATCTCTCTCTCCATCTCTCTCTCTCTCTCTCTCTCATCTCCTCTCTCTCTCTCTCTCTCTCTCTCTCTCTCTCTCTCTCTCTCTCTCTCTCTCTCTCAGTAGTCTGTGCTCTCTCTCTCTCTCTGGTGTGGATGGTCAGGTGTGACTCAGCACTGTAGCACCTGTCTGTGTGGATGCTATCTTCAGAAGCCCTCACATCGCTCTCCCAGAGTCACGTCAGGGGGTTGTTTGTGTGAGTGTGTGTGTGTGTGTGCGTGTGTGCCCGCATGCGTGAATCCTTGGAAGAAATTGTATCAGCGACTTGAATTGAAACCCCTCTGCACTCTTTCTCTGATTAGCATTAAAAAAACATTAAAGACCGATATGTTAGATAAAATCTAGAGCTTGGTACTGCTTGCTTGTACTGGTTAATACGAAGCAACAATGTTTTACATTATCACCTTGTTTCCGGGTTGTGTATGTTTTCTGAAACACACATGTGTATGGCACAATAGGCTGCCTCAAGTGCCAAGTGTCTTCAAACATAACAAAGTAGGTTTGAAGTTGGATAACACAGGATAAGTAGTACAAATTATAAAAAAGACATTTAAAAAAAATCTTTCAGTTTGCAGCAACAAATCGTCTACAGGGTGAAGTGATGCTGTAAAAGACAATGGCAGGGGTGGTGGATATCTGCCAGCCTGGCTCTCTGTAGGTCGGAGAGGAACACTGACTGAGGATGGTAGAGGGACAGAGAGGATGGTAGAGAGAGAGGTTATTAGAGAGATCAATGCAACTGACTCTAAGAGATAGATTGGGAATGGGGAAGGTAGGCTGGGAATGGGAGAGGTAGGCTTGGAATAGGAGAGGTGGGCTTGGAATAGGAGAGGTGGGCTTGGAATGGGAAAGAGAGACTGAGAAAGGGAGAGGCAGACTGGGAATGGGAGAGGCAGACTGGGAATGGGAGAGGCAGGCTGGGAATGGAAGAGGCAGGCTGGGAATGGGAGAGGCAGGCTGGGAATGGGAGAGGCAGGCTGGGAATGAGAGAGGCAGGATGGGAATTTGAGAGGCAGGATGGGAATGGAAGAGGGAGAGAAGCAGAGAGAATAAATTGAGGAAAAATAATCTCACATTCAAAAGTCGGCACCCATCGAGGCTTATTCACAATTTTCTTTCATTGATAAACTGCATTGGTACAAACACAAACAGACGCACACACGCACGCACACAAGCACACACACGCGCGCACACACACACACACACACACATTCTTCCATGCTCACTAAGGGTACTAATCTGTGCATGGCTGCCCCTCTCCAGGGCCCAAACCACACCGCTTCTCTCATGATTAATCCACTATTAGTCTCCCCCACCTTCCCCCCCCCCCCTTCTCCCCTGTCTCCCGCTACCACCAACATAAATCACAGAAAAACATGCCCCCCCCCCCCCCATCGCTGCGTGCCTTTAAAGGGCGAAGGGGAACATAAGTGTGATCTTGGGTCTATCTCACCATACGCGTCCCTCCTCTATCTCTCCTCCTCCTCTCCTCACTCCCTATTCCCAGGGGCGCTCTTGGCAAATTCCTTTCCCCCGTTTTGTAAACGCCCGACTCAGCATCTTTTGGAAATCATCCATTATTAATCCTCGCAGTACACCCAGGGTTTCGCTCGGCCTTGTCCCGGTCTTCGCTGGAATCACAGAGAATCATTGAGGAGGGCTGAGGGATTTTGGTCAGAATCAAGTCACTATTTTAATCATTTAGTCACCGATATTTATCCAAGGCGCAGGAAGAGATTAGCAGCTAGGGCCTAGCTACAGGATAGACTGTGGCCGTTGTGGATCGAACCCGGTCTGATGGGGGTCAGACACCCTAACCCCAAGTCTAGTAATAGTTGTTGATATTTATCCTAAAACACTAAACTACTGTGTGCGTGTGCGTGTGCGTGTGTGTGCGCGTTCAAAGCCACTTGTGCGCCCTCAAATCCTTTGTGTCTTGAGCAAGGGTTCAAAGGATCCTATTTCAGCACCACGGACAGCTCCCCGCCCGGTCCGTGAGTCACATTCTCCCATGTCAGGACCACGGATAGCTCCCATCCTAAACTTTCGTACACTCGTATTTTAATCCACGATTAGAAAGGACGTCTTATTTCAGCACCGCGGACAGCTCCACATGGCGGCCCTGTCTGCTGCCATTGTGGCGCACAGGTTCCTGTTTCAGGACAATGGACTGCTCCATCCCCACACGCGGACTTGCAGATAAACGGAAGGTTAAAAGGGAAGCCTTTCTTCAGCACCGCGGACAGCTCTACACGCGTGCCCTGTCTTTGGTTCACCGGGGGCTCGTCTTTCAGGACCATGGCCAGCTACACACCCGTCATATTTTAACGGAGGGTTAAAGGGGGGGTCGTATTCAGCACCGCGGACAGCTCTTCAAGCCTGCCCTGTCCACTGTTACTGCGGTACTACAGGCTCCTTTTGGACAGCTCCTCTCACCTTTATTCACTCCATCTGACTCCCAACCTAACCCTTACCCTTACCCCCCCCCCCCTCTCCCCGCCCCACACACACACAAACACACACAATCCAATGAAATGTACTTTCGAGAGATGCTGTCAGCTCTCACAGGAACCTGCATGTGTGTGTATGTGTGTATGTTAACTTCTCAAATCCTATCTTCCTTGACTCTGTCTCTCTGTCTCTTTCTCTCTTTCCCTTTCTCGCTCTCGCTCTCTCGCTCTCGCGCCCTCACCTGCCCTGTGTTTTGTTATCTTTTGCCGGATGGGAGGGGGGGAGGAGTTTTTGTCAATAGAGGTGGTATGGGGTGACAGTCTTTTGCAGTGTGTGTGTGTGTGTGTGGTGTGTGTTGTGTGTGTGTGTGTGTGTGTGTGTGTGTGTGTGTGTGTGTGTGTGTGTGTCTGTCTGTGTGCGTTTGTGATTATGCACCTGAAGTTTGGCATTTTGTTGAAAGCCTTTATCAATGAATATTAATATTAACCCTGGATTCCTCAATGCGTAATGTCAGGTTTGCTGTTTAGGAAGGGGTGTGTGTGTGTGTGTGTGTGTGTGTGTGTGTGTGTGTGTGTGTGTGTGTGTGTGTGTGTGTGTGTGTGTGTGTGTGTGTGTGTGTGTGTGTGTGTGCATACAGGCTCTGTACCTGTGACCCGGTGAAGGATGAGGATGTGACAGCTGAGGCCTCTCTTCCGTCACAAACCGTTGCCGGGCATGGCAGAACGACATCTGTTTACTGTCAACGAGACGAGAGGGAGACAAAGACGGAGAGGAGGAGAGAAGGAGGATGAGCCGGGGGGAGATAATGGACCAGTGACAGGGATTGAGACTGGGAGAGCGATAGAACAGGAGGGGAACACACCGAGGGGAAGAGTTGAAAGGTTGTACGGTTGTTGACACACACGCACGCACGCACGCACGCACGCACGCACGCACGCACGCACGCGCACGCACGCACGCACGCACGCGCGCACACAGGAGTATTTTGTACTCCTAGTCATCCAATATATACATATATATATTATCTATAGATAGATGATGTACATGATTTTTATTGATTTGGTAAGGGCTGGTCTATTTCATTCCCACGTCATCTATACTAGAAGACATGTGAGTCTTTCACTTCCACCGTGAACATAATGTCCCCCCCAGTCAGCCACACAGAGAGGAAGAGGTAGGGAAAGGGCTATGGAGTGGGATGGACGGGTAGATGTGGATCCCAGTCGCGGTATATTATATATCTCTGTAAATGTCTGGCTTCTCCATGCCTGGCCTGAAATCTCCCATTCCTCCTTCTCCGCCTTCTCCTCTCTGCCCGTCGGTCGCTCAAACGCAGCACCACCGGATAGCTCCTCCTTCCTACTCCCCGTTGTGCAGAGTTGTATCTTTTCACCTCCCCTCACTCGTGCCCTGACATGCCAGATGTATTCCCTCCTCCTCCTTGTCTGCCCTCTCCTCTTGCAGCCTGCAGGAGGGAAAGCATTTTGCTCTTGCCCGCACATGTGAAATGGTATTTATTTCGCGAGCGGTGCCCTATAGGGATTCATATTGCCTCATTTGGATGCTGTCAATGAACACCGCATACTGTGGATACTCTAGATGAAGGGTGGGGGGGGGAGTTGAGAAATAAAGTAAGTATGGAAGGAAAGATAATTAAGAATGGGATGGAAAGAAATGTGGGGAGTAAGGAAAGAATGGAAGGAAGACAAAGGAGATGATGAACTGCTTTTGAGGTTTTAGAAAAAGGCCTGATTTCTCTAGGGTCATTGTGGGGGATGTAGCATGACCTTGTCAGCCTAGCGTACTCATGCTGATGTTTAGTGCTGCACAGATTATTATTGGCCAATGTATGCCCTTAACACATGATCGCAGACTTGACTTGAAGTAAGGTAGCAGGCTCCACTTAGGTTGCCACGCCGCCTTCGTTGATTACTTAAAATTATAACACACGAGACCTGCACTTTAAAGTGAAAGCCTAATGCGCAACACACTTGTATATCTGGGTAATAGGCCTCCGCCAGATCACAGGAAGCCAAAGGTAGGCTACTACTATATGCATCTCCCATGTAGCCATATTGCCCATCGCATCATCATTAACAATCCAGACACGTGTAGGTAAATCTGTCCTCTATTTATTCTGTTTACAAATACTGTAATAATGACCAATGATCTGTCCAAGTCATTATCTGTTCTTCAAAATCTGCCTCTTCCCGGTTTCCCCTTTTCTCTGCCTGCGAATATCGATATGTGTTGATTTATTATAGGTTTGATTTAATCTGTGTTGGGTGTGTATTATCCATAGAGGCTATGGTATTTTCCGTTAAAGCTCCTTATAATGCGTGAGTGAGGGTGTGATGGCCTAACTCAGTCCAATGAATCCCACTGAATCTTTCTCCTTTGCTAGTGAAGTTAAATTAATTCGGTGTTCCTTTGAAAGGGATGGGCCTTAACTTACCTGCTCAGTGCTTCTCTACTAAGGTTTCGGTGGTCAATGCAAATTTATTATTTTGTTACATTTACAAAAACAAGACTTCTACATGCCAAGCGGTGCCCATCTTAGTGGGTGATCTTAGATAGTGAGTTATTCCTAGAGGTAGCTTTTCTATTCCCTCTCATCACTTTGACTTGGTTAGTGTGTGTGTGTGTGTGTGTGTGTGTGTGTGTGTGTGTGTGTGTGTGTGTGTGTGTGTGTGTGTGTGTGTGTGTGTGCGCACTCATTCAAGGTGTTTGCATGAGAGCGGCATTGCTGACGAGGATATTAAATCATTAGGTGTCTCTGGCCTTGTTGACGGGAAGCCCCTCCTGGTTCCTATATTATATTAAATTATATTATATGATCCATCATATTATGTTGTATTATAGGGCAGCTCGTCGCTGGGTTCTAAAGGCCGTCTAATGTAATCAGCCAAGGTCTGATTGCGTGTAGTGTGGAGAGACACACTCGACCAGACTAGTGAGCGCACTAATGCACCACAGACATCCAGGGACAGACGGGGCACGGCCCGCCTAGGTGCTGCCGTGAGGCCGCCTCTTAATTTAAGACCTCTCAGTGTCCGTGAGTGGCTGGGAGGGAGGGATCGAGGGAGAGGGAGGGAATGAGTTGGGTAGAGTGAATGAGTGAGAGACGGGGAGCGCGAGGGTTAAGTGAGGGAGAGTGAGGGTGCAGCTGTGAGTATGAGTGAAGTGTGGATGAGTGAATGTACTTTAAGGGACTCAAACATTGTCTTCCAATTCAGCGACGATCACAGGCTTTATTCAACATTTATTATTTCTGATTGATAACTCATAATCTGATAAAGTGTGTCGGTGCACGTCAATGTGTGCGAGTGTACGTCGAGGTGCGGAAGTGTGTACTTTGTGTGTGTGATTTGAGGATTTATGTCATCTCCCGCAGTCAGCGATTTGAAGGCTTCATCATTAGGTCCCGGTGTAAATCTTGATCAGTTTATTGGCTGTCGGACCCGTCTGTCAATCACCCCTACTCCTGTTATTCGTCGGCCGGCTGGAGTCCACTTCTACAAGAGCCATAAACTGTATTTGCGGTTATTCACAGAGAAACTGACTGCTCTTGAAGAGTGCCGGGCATGCACAGATGGTGTTTTCCGCAGGGGGTAGAGGTTTTTTGGCTTGACTCTTGTTTTTATTTTGTATTTGTAGTGTATGAATGTTAATTCAGCCAAGCGCTCTGAGCTCCTCCATATTTATTTCTTACTCGTCCTTCTGGGAGTCTTTTGGTTTGCCTGGAGAGATCCCGGAGCGTCGTTTACCGCGGGGCACTGAAGCCTGCTGGGACCGTACCTGGGATCAAGGGCTTCACAAATACAAGCAGACCAGACGCAGGCCAGACGTCTGAATATTTATCTTCTCATCTGATCCAGAGATATCCATACAAACACAACACCCAGCCAGCCTAGAGATAGACGGCTCCTTTACATGAATCACTTGTTTTTAATTCATGCATTTAGTGCAATTAACTTTTACGAACAGCAGCTCATGGCTGTTTGAATTGGGCCCCTGCACAGAGGAAAACCAATCAAGATCCTCCAGACGGACTATGTGGTTAGATCTGGGATTGGGGATTGGACCCCCTGGCTACCAGGGGGGTTCTGTCCTGAAGACCCCCACTCCCAATCATCAAACGCTGGTTTTCAGCAGCGTCACGCTACGTTCCCCGTCTCGCTCAATGTACTTTGTTGAACAATGTGTACGCACAAGCAGGTAGGAACACACTCACACACAGGGCGACTGCGCTCTTGCGTTCTCTCGCTCTCCATCTCCCTGGTGACTCCCTTATCACCCACCCACGTTCACACACAATCACACCCACGCAAACCGCAGCGGCGGTAGAAAAAAAAAAAAGCAACCGAGCCACAATCATTTGTTTCAATCGCCTCCGCCCCCTCCCCTCCCCCTGTGTGAGTTTAGCATAGTTTAGCATAAACCACCCGGGGAATCCAAATGGGAGGAATTACGCAGATTTCTCTCATCTCTCCCAAATGGTAGACTCCCTCAGCACTTCAGCAACCCCTCCCTCATATCCCGCCCTCCCCACTCCACCCAACCCCCCCCTCCACCCCCTCCATTCTGGTCCCGCCCACTTAGATGCTGAGTAACCTGAAGCGGATCAATGTAGTTCCTCAGCAGTACTGTTTGTGTTCGAACTGTTAAGGAACAAGGAAATAGTAGGTGATTGAAAAGCAAGCATGGATAAGGGATCAATTAGAGGTGTTTGATTCCCAGCCAAAAGGTGCTGTGTTCTGATCCTTGGAAATCCATCGCAGAACCTTTTGGCTGGGAGTCTGTTGCGTAACATCAGGGATCCAAAACCCCAAAACCTTTCTTTTGTGGACACGTCAGGGTTGGTTAACATAACCTTTTCGGATGTCAGTCTGTTCTGGATGTACAGGATGGAACACAGAGGAGTCTGTGGTGGACCCAAGTAGCGATGACCCTTGGATTTGTAATGCTACTTCCTCCCTGCGTGATGCTCTCTCACATTTATCCACAACTTGTGTTGGCGTTTCCCCCCCCCCCCCCCCCACACACACGCCTCCCATCTGTGTCATAAAGCCTCCAAAAAATCTGTGGTGGAGACGCAAAGGAATTGTTTAAAAAAAAAAAAGGGAACGAACAAGGCTGACTTTTTCTTGGAGCAGGGAAATTGGCCTACACTACTTGGGTGTCAGCCAGTACAATCCAAGCGGGATAAATTGGAGGCATCGGAGAATATGCTTGTAGCAATGTCCATTGCTATAAACCACCTACTTGGCGGCCACATTCCACCTAGGTGGCTTTTACTGGGCTCCCCCAAAACAAGAACGTAGGGCGGAGGTGTTGGAACCGGTCGATTGCCGATGTTGAGTATAACGACACCCAGGAGGACGTGCAACGTGGCGCTATGCCGGAGATCCCGGGCTTTGTGGCGATGGACGGTTTAACCTGTTGCACATTGATTGCTCAATGTAGAAAAAGGTGGGCAGCCTCAACCATGCCCCAGAGTCCAATCAGTCTGACTGGTGCCAGGTGAGGCTGCTTAAACCAACCCTGTTAAGTAGCGCGCACACACACACACACACACACACACACACACACACACACACACACACACACACACACACACACACACACACACACACACACACACACACACACACACACACACACACACACACACACACACATAAGTTATGGCGTTGCATAATTCAGCGTGGGACACACCGGGCCGGGCTGTGTGTTCTTGTTCACTGTCTGCAGTGGTTATTGGAGTGTGTGCAGCCATGTGGAAAATGGGGGGAAAAGGTTAAGGGTTGTTTCTTGTTGCTTTGCACGTTGCATTCCACCTCTATCGATCTTTCAACCCATTGTCCTGTCCGTCTGCACTGTCGGGAACATAATGACACTACCCACTGTCCTGTCCGTCTGCACTAAGCATCAAGACACAAGATCATCACCATCACCCATCTCGTAGCCAGCAAGCCAATTGTATGCTTCTACATTTTCTCTTGCAAATGTTGGCTCATTAAAATGAGAACCAATGGAGATTTTAACCAGGATTGTGTTTCTCTGATCGCAGAGACAAGCAGATGGATTCTGCTAGTCTGGTGTTGTTGTCTGTGAGGTTGATTAAGTAATCTTCACCCTCTCAGTTATATGGTTAACCCTGGACACACACAGACACACACACACACACACACTTGAACACCTCTTTCTCTGTGCCAAACAAATTAATCCTGGTGATTAAATGGTTCTTTAGAAAACCAGGAACCCACCACCCTGAATTGATTCCGGCCCCTCTAATTCAATAGAAAGCTGCTGCAGTCTGCTTCCCCTGCCTGCGTTCTCCCCTATGCTCCAACGTACCAGGAAATACTGCGAACAATACTTACAAAGGATAAAAGGAATAGAACATGTAAGGTTGGGGAGCGAAACTATTTTGAAGGCTGTGTGTGTGTGTGTGTGTGTGTGTGTGTGTGTGTGTGTGTGTGTGTGTGTGTGTGTGTGTGTGTGTGTGTGTGTGTGTGTGTGTGTGTGTGTGTGTGTGTGTGTGTGTGTGTGTGTGTGTGTGTTTGGACATGTAATGTTATCATCTGAAGAGCCTAAAGACTAAATGCACTTTGTGAGCTGTGTGTAAAGTCCTTAGTGAGCTTGGAGAGAGAGAGGTAATCGCTATCATTTGATATTCAACAAAGAATGAAAAGCCCCGTTCCTCCCCCCGACGACCCCCTCCCTTTGCCTCACCCTCCCCTCCTCTGTTTTTCGCGGCCTCCTGCTGTTTGTGTTTAGAGAGGGTCTCGCTTCTGAGGCTGTGGCCTTGTTGTCGATCGCCCAGGGACATCGGGACTCTCTCTCTCCCCGGCGTGCCGGGGCTGAGGTTTAATTGTGCCGCGCGCCTCCGCCGGCGACGACAGACCGAGAGCCGATCGACTCTGATGCTCTCTTTGTGTCTGTGCCGCGCTCCCGCTATCTCTGACGCGCCCTCGCTCTCTGTGTCTTTGATGCGCTCTCCATCTGTCTCGCATTCTGCAGCTCCCAGTCTGAGTCCCTAGCTCTTCAGTTCTCCGTTTCCCCGCGTTTCCTGTTCCTGTCTCGTTCTCACTGTCACTCATTCTGTCACTTAATTGTTCCCTCTCTCTCTCTCTCTGTCTCTTCGTCTATCTTTATCTGTCTCTCATAACTCCTAATTTGGCCCTCACCGTCTCTGTTGGTCAATCTTTTAATGTATTTTGCAACCAAAATATTTTTCTTTTCCCTAGCGTTTCTATATTTCAGACCTTCTTCGTTCTCTTTCTCTGTGTCTGTCTTTTTCTTGCTTTCTACTGCTATTGCTTTTATGCCCGGGCTCCCCCCGTCTCTCTCAACCTTGCTCTTTGAGAGGCGTTTGTTTTCAACATATTTCTTCACAATCCTTCATGCAATTTTCTCCTACGCCCCTGCTCTTTATTCTCTGCCACGGACACTTTTGCATACAAAATGGAGAGGCAATTTTAAGAAAAAAGATTAGAAGTGACAGCAATGTTGTTCCCAGCCTTCCCCCCGCCCTCCACCTAGTCTGCCAAAATAAAAACACTTGCTTTAACCGAAGAAAGCAAAAGACTGCATTTATTGGCTCTGAACCATAGCTGGTGACCTAGACTGTCTGACATCTCACCGCTAACAAACGCCTGGGGATTTCTAAAAGCAGGTTGGTTGTCTCAACAACCAGCCTCCAACAACAGCCCTTGAACTTTACAGGAATGTTGCTGTACCGGTAATTAAGCTCTTCCCCTTGTTTTCCTTGTGGTGAAACAAACTGGAGATACAGCGATCACTTTGTTACATGGAGAGAGCTTTTTAAAAGGTTGAATATGGATGTCCAGGGCAACGGTACACCATTTAGTTCAGCTTCATCAAATGTGTGCTAAGTCCACACGATTGGGGAAATTATGGTTTTCCAAACTCTTTGTTTAAATATCTTTAAGAGAGAAATGTTGAGAGAAGCATTGAAATAGTAGGGTGGGGCTGACAAGAGGCAGCTCAACACAGATTCAAACTGCCCGAACTTTGAACATTACATTCGACAACAAAGTCGGAGGCATCGATTGAGTTGCAAAATCGACTTTCCCAGTAAAAGTCGCTTGCATTTAGTTCCAGCTTTATTGCGGGTGATTTTGTTGTGGAAGGGAAATAGAAAAACAGATGTTTAGGATACACACATCCAGATGGGAGCGGAAATGCTTGCGGGCCATGAAACCGATCTTGAATACTTTGTCTTTTTTCGCTCCTCCACCATCAGGGTTTAAACGCCGTAGAGGGAAACATACACAATTAATCCGTCGGTTTCGCTCCGTCTTTGAAGAATAGGAGACAGGCTGGAGGGGGAACACTCAACTCTGTTTTGCATCTATAAGGAAATAGTTGATGACACATCATGTCGGTGGAGTCTGGCTCTATCGTCTCCCAGATCTAATGTATGCCATCTTGTCGGGGGTTGGTGGTGGATGAGGCGAAACCCAAGCAAAGGGGAAGCGGGGTTGGAATGGAAAAGGAGGGGAATATGATTTGACAATGGGGAAAAACGTGTTTACATCATAATAGTAATTGATTTGTTTTCCTCCGGGCTAAAGGAGGAAAACTGTTTGTGTGGTTGTGTGTGTGTGTGTGTGTGTGTGTGTGTGTGTGTGTGTGTGTGTGTGTGTGTGTGTGTGTGTGTGTGTGTGTGTGTGTGTGTGTGTGTGTGTGTGTGTGTGTGTGTGTGTGTGGCCCTGTGCGGGCTTGCTTTCGTTTCCGTCTACTCCATCTCGAGAGCCATCCGATTGAGCCACTGTCGTCAGCTATTTTCCTCACACGCCTCGGAATGAAAGCCAATCGATCGCTTCGATGAATCCATTGGCCAGGGTGTTGCCGCATTCATTTTGCAGATGATCTCTCCATCAGGGCAATGAGCCAGGGGTGTCCATATCGCCACTGGGGGATGGGGAGTGGTGGGGGGTGGTGACGACATCATCACCGGTCATTCGGTTGGCTCCTGAAATGGTAGTAGGGACACCGTCACACCTACAGTCTAGTGAAGGGTTTCCCACCGGCGTGAAGGAGCACAAGGACACGGATGCCACTGGCTTAAAACATTATGTGTGGAAGCAGATGCAGAAAAATGCAAAAAGGGGTTGCAAAAAATGTTAAGTCTTTGAAGATTTGGTCTTCTCTTTCTAAACCGAGTTTCATTCCCCGGCTTGATCTTCTGCTAACACACAGTGACGGAGACTAAGTCTCTGTCTTTTTTAGCTCCTGCCAAGGTTCTGTGCTTTCTCTCTCTGAGTCATCATGGATGCGTGGAAACTAAAGAGCTTTCAGCCGAGCTGCCGCCAAAAGAGTTGCCAACTGAAAACAGAAATCAAAACAACAAAAACAGAACCTTGACCGAGTGTCTTATAGCACGTTGCTTCCAAAGAGAAAATGCCTAAAAGGGTTGGTTCTGCTGCGTTTCTGCTTTGTCTGTTTTTCTGCTCAACAGAAGTTTTGACATATTTTGGTAGTTTACCTTTGACATGAAGAGGAAGACGAGGACGTTTCAAACGCATCTAATGTTCTGTCGGACAGGTTGCAGGGTGATGAGGTCACCCATAGCAACACTGTCTGCTAAATGACTCAATAGCAATAGATAGTGTGTATAGATATAATATTAGGATTGGTCGTAGGCCTTCCGGGCTGGCAACTGTGAGAGAGAGAGAGAGGGAGGGAGAGGTAGAGAGAGAGGGAGAGGGGGAGAGAGAGAGAGAGATTGGACTCTATCTCCCTATCCCGCCGGCTCCCTTTGATGGGATGGCAGCCACCTCTTCAAACAGCCTTTGCTGTCACTAACACAGACACAAGACCAGTGGCTGGCCTCGCCACCTCACCTTATTCAATTGGCTGATGAGACCACAACAGCAACGGCAAAAAAATAATAAAAAGATGAGTGCTGGTGTCTCCTCTATCACCCCCCCCCCCCGTCACCCCCCGTCCCCCCCCGTCCCCCTCTCCACCACCAGTCCTCCTTTACCTTTGCGTGCCCTCTGCTCTCATGTCTCTTTGGTCTCTTTGTTCGTCTCTCTGTTTGCTGCGCCCTGAAAGGTTTCAGTTGATTTGAATTTGTATTTATTTTTTTAAGGGAGGGAAATGTCACGTCTGTGGGTGAGTGTTGGCTGTTATTTCGTTTATTTGATGATTCAAATGCAGAAGAGCGTTGGTGTAGTGTTTTTTTGTCACTGATGTGTTTTATCTGTGGCTTGGAACAGGTGTCTTGCTGTTTTTGTGGTTTTGGCGCTCCCGTGTCTGACGACATGGTGCATTATGGGAATTTTGGGAGATAAGGTTAGGAGGTTGAATGTTCAACTGACCATTATTATATATTTTTTATTAATCCTCTAAATACAAACCAAACTGATTAGCAATCATAATATCTGGATTTTACACGCTGGGATACAAGTACTTACCGCCTGCCGTATT
The DNA here is from genome assembly GCF_026213295.1 of Gadus chalcogrammus. NCBI lineage: Eukaryota > Metazoa > Chordata > Actinopteri > Gadiformes > Gadidae > Gadus > Gadus chalcogrammus. Next base: position 10,059,919 of record NC_079428.1, on the reverse strand, counting down.
CAAGTTCTTTCCGAATTGACTGTTCAAAGTCGTCAACACAGACTTTTGATTAGGCTAATCAACGGCAGCCTTGTTGACTTGAAGATATGCACTCGTTTGGCGTTACCGCGGCAACCGGCTCAGCGGCTAATGCCTTTAAAGTTTTCACGAGCCACAAACAACCAACCAACGATTCAATTAGCCTAACCTTTTCAGAAGTAGGGGATAAAAAACAACACTAAATTTATTTATTTTAAAGGTTCCATTGAGCAATAAGGAACGCGGTCAACAGTTCATGTGAGTAGGAAAGAGCATGCTTGCCTTTGAAGGACCCTTATTTAAATGTGTGTGTGTGTGTGTGTGTGTGTGTGTGTGTGTGTGTGTGTGTGTGTGTGTGTGTGTGTGTGTGTGTGTGTGTGTGTGTGTGTGTGTGTGTGTGTGTGTGTGTGTGTGTGTGTGAGCAAGGACTCTCCCTCAAGTTAACCGCCTGTAGTGATTTTTTACTGTGTGTGTTTACTGTGTGTGTTTTATGTGTTTACTGTGTGTGTTTTATGTGTGTGTGTGTGTGTGTGTGTTTTGTGTGTGTGTGTGCGTGTGTGTGTGTGTGTGTGTGTGTGTGTGTGTGTGTGTGTGTGTGTGTGTGTGTCAGACAGACCACCTCCTTCGCAGCCCTACACAGTCTACCCCCTGCCCTTCTCCCCCCCTGCTTAGACCTGACTTATTCATGATTACCTGGTGATGGCTTTGATGGAGGGGTAGAGTTGGAGGTGGAGGTGGAGGAGGAGGAGGAGGAGGAGGAGGAGGAGGAGGTAAAGAGGGAATAGGGAGATGTAGGGGTTCTGTGGAAGCAGGAGCAGACGTGAAAAGATATGACGGAGGAAAAGAAGAAGATGAGGAGGTGGAGGAGGAAAGTGAGGAGGGATGGAGGTATGGGTGGAAGAGCAGGGAGAGGCGGAGGGGAGGGGAGGGAGTGAGGAATGGTAGGAGAGGGATGTGTTGGACGGGGTAGAGGAAGTGATGCGGAAGAGGACAAGGGCGGGATGGGAGAGGACGAAGATGTAGATTGAGGAGGAGGAGGAGGAGGAGAGCGTTTTCGAAGAATCACCCTCTAGTCTCCTGATCCGTCTCCTGATCCACCACAACCCCCGTGTTCTTTTAACCTCTGCCTGTGTGTGTGTGTGTGTGTGTGTGTGTGTGTGTGTGTGTGTGTGTGTGTGTGTGTGTGTGTGTGTGTGTGTGTGTGTGTGTGCGTCAGGTTACGTGTGTGTGTGTGTGTGTCAGGTTACGTGTGTGTGTGTGTGTCAGGTTACGTGTGTGTGTGTGTTTCTACTTTGTGTGTGCGTTCAGGCATTTGTGCGTGTGCTTGATTGGCAGACGGTAATTCCATTTCAACCTTGCGTTACCTTGCAGAGAGAGAGAGAGAGAGAGAGAGAGAGAGAGAGAGAGAGAGAGAGAGAGAGAGAGAGAGAGAGAGAGAGAGAGAGAGAGAGAGAGAGAGAGAGAGAGAGAGAGAGAGAGAGAGAGAGAGAGAGAGAGAGAGAGAGAGAGAGAGAGAGAGAGAGATGAGTTCTGCTGATACGGAACAGTTTTCACCTTTAAGACAGAGACGGGGGTCTGTGCGTTTTGGGACTCCACAACCCGGAGCCATCTGTCATGACACCATGAATTAACAATGTGTAGCTGATATCCTAAATACTGCGTTGGTAACAAAATGCTGGAGCGTTCATCCTCGTCAGCGTTATTATTTTATTACTACCCAAAGCGGGATGTCCAACCAATGACAAGCTGTACGATTCATTTTTTTTCTACGATTCATAGTGAAACTATCGACTCGACGTTCGTAAATGAAGGTAAAGGAAGAGGCGAGGGTCAAGGCGGGGCCAATGGTGAGACACAGATCCTAGCCCACTAGTCGTTAATTCACTCATTCATTAACAAATTCATTCATTCTTTTGCTTTCATTGTTTTGCATTTACATTTGCATTAACAATTTCGAAGCAGTTCGGAAACTCTGTTTTTTGTTCTCTTTGGAGAAGAAAAACGTTCTACCTCTGCACACACAATTGAGTTGGGGAGCGAGTCTGAAGCGGCTGCTCTGCCCACTCACTCTGGGTGTGTCCCTTACTGCGCTGTTTGTAATTTAAATGCATGGCTGTACAGTCATCACGACACACAGTTCGCAACTTTCATAATATCACAAATGCACGGGCTTTCATCAGTGGGCCATAGTCTCAATCACCAGTGTTGGACTTCATCCGGCAAATGATATTTACTTTTATTGCTACTTCAAATTTTTTAGAAAACAACTTATGAGAAAACAAACAAAAAACTTTAAAAAGCATCTATAAAATACCAGGGATGTTCTAAGGATCTCTATATGTCTTTTGTTTTTTCATTTGACCCACACCCAGCAACGACCCTCACATCTTTCAGTTAACCTACGGTGCTCCAATCTGGGGAGATATTCCCCTATGGTGGCTCTCACTCTCGCTTCTACCGTGGCTCCGGCTCGCTCAGCACCCATTCAATCAACACTGCTTTTCCCCTCCTCACCTTGTCGTCTCATCGATGTCTGCAATGAGCCTATTCCCTCTCTCTCTCTCGTTCTTTGCCTCCCTCTCTCTCCCTCCTTCCATCCCTCCCTTTCTCTCTCTTGTTCCTTCCCTCTCTCCTATACCGCAATTACGTCCCTCCCTCCCGCCCCCCCCCCCCTCCCATCCTCTTTCTGGCCCTCCCTCCTCACTTATCTCCCCCTTCCATCCCTCCCATCTTCGTGTTTCCCTCTCCTTCCCTCACTCTCTCTCTCTCCCTACTTTCAGCCCCTCACTTATCTTCCTTACCACCACCCCCCCCCCCCCCCCCCCGCCCCCCTTCTCCGTCTCCCGTTGTGAGCCAATTCAAGCCACTTTATCCCGAGAGGCATTTGGCTTCTAGTTTACACCACGGTACTCCCCCCCCCCCCCCCCCCCCCCCCCATTATCGATCCATCCCACTAGCGTCTTGTTTCTTGGATTCAGTCCTCTTCTTTGGAAGGCTAGGTTCTCGTGGACCACTTGACAATGCTATGCCAGTTATAGTATTCCCCGGAAAGACACAATTTATTTTCCTCAAAGGGCTGTACATAAGAACCATGAGTTGAACCAGTATCTGTGTTCAAAGGACCTCCAAGTGTTTTGCTGCACCAAAGCCAAGAAACAGATACAAAGAGAAAAAGTTTTTTTTCGGCCATTTTCTCGACCCCCTTTTTCTCCCCCATACCGGTCAAATGAACATCCTGCATTGTTCAACACTCGTATACGTCTGATGCACAAACACATGATCCGCAGCGTTTTGATTTCACCGCGTCCGATCAAAAATGGCAGTCAGCCAAATCCATGAGTGCCAGAAGATCTATGAGTGGCAGCTAGGTTCCATGAGTGGAAGATAACTTCCATGAGGGAAGCTAGATTCCATGAGGGAAGCTAGGTTCCATGAGTGTAAGCTAAGTTCCACGAGGGGAAGCTAGGTTCCACTGAGTGGAAGCTGAGATCTTTGAGCGTTTGCTAATGTCTAAGACCATTAGCCAAGATCTATAGTTTGCAAAGGAAATAGTGGTGCTAGGTGTGTGCTAGGAGTCATAAAAGACTAGCGGTTCATTAGCATGCTAATGGACATGGAAAGATATACAATAACCTAGTTAGGGAAGAGCTTTGAGCTTCATGATCTGCTGCTGTGGCCAACACTCAGGAGCTGTGTGTGTGTGTGTGTGTGTGTGTGTGTGTGTGTGTGTGTGTGTGTGTGTGTGCGTGTGCGTGTGGGAGTGTGTGTGTGTGTTCCTTTTCCATCTTGCTGTCCTGCTTATCTGGGATATGTATTCCAAATTTGATATGTTTGATATGTATTGATATGATATGTGCGCTACCAATCAAATAATAATTCCTACAATAACAATAGGTAGAGTTACACTGTGAAGACCTAATAAGAGTCCAACAGCCACAAGAAGCTTTTTACTTTAAACTTGACTATTTGCAAGGCACTTAGTGTGATACCTTTATTATTTATTTTGGAAAGGATAATGACAGAGCGCTTAACTCATTAATCCCTCTCTGGAATGCAAAGACAAACCGAATTTATCGTCATAGTGAGATGTTTTCCATTGAAAATTTTAGGTTTTTCCCTTTTCACACAAGGATGTAATGAGATTTATTTTTGGATGATATTCTGAAACTAATGAGGAGCGTTTTCAACGTACCTATAATATTAGATAAGTTGTGTCAAAGCAGATCCATTATGCCTTGATTCACTTATGAGTACGATTAACGTCTTATTTGGATGTATTTTGAATACAGTAGGCTAAATGCGGCGTTGCAATTAATCCTTTATTCAACAATTTTCCTCCTGCCTAAATTCTAAGCCAACTAATTTAACACCCTAGCCAACTACAGGAATATAACAAACACAGTCATTATTTTCATTGCTCAAAATTGTCAATGCAGGCAGACACATGACGTCAAAATGATGCTGTAAATGTAGCTGTAAAAACTACGAGTGGCTCCAAAGAGTGAGGAGGGAGGAAGGTGAGCAGGGCTGATCAAGTTCCTGCAGTGGCACTGGGCAGCGGATGTGCATCACCGCAGGGGAATTCATATAGGCACCGGGACACACATCATGTTTTATATAGGGAGTGAAGGACATTTCGATATCGGATATCGGAATGATCATATTTGCGATGCATCAGACGGCTTCCAGTGTGGTGTTGGCTGTGGTGGTGTTGGCTGTGGTGGTGGGAATAGTGGTGGGAGTGTCTGGTCAGTTCTCGATGGGATCCTGTAATTACTCCTGCTTACGTTTCAACATAACATTCACACACACACACACACACGCACACACACACACACACACGCACTCACACACACACACACACACACACACACACACACACACACACACACACACACACACACAGACACACAGACACACAGACACACAGACACACAGAATGAGAGGTGCCTGGGGCGGGGAGAGATAAAAGTGTGTAATTGCTCTGTTCATTCTACAGTAGGTTGAAAGCAGCACTTTAACGCCTCCTCTTGCTCGTTTGGGATTCAGGTGTGTGTGTGTTTGCGTGTGTGTGTATGTGTGTGTGTGTGTGTGTATGTGTATCCCTGTGTAATGGTTTTGCTCGGGGCAGAAACACGAAGGATCATCAGATTATTCTCACATTATTTTGTATATTTGTGTATTTGTTTCTCCAGCAAATACTTCCAGATGCACGTTCACACAGCTCACGTTTGTCTTTCTCATTTCTTTATCCTGCGTTTTTCAACCTCTGCACATCCTCTCCTCTCCAACCCCCTATTTCTTACTCCTCCTCAGTCTCTCTCCCCCCCCTCCATTCTCGTCTCCCCCACCCTCCTCCTCTTCCTCCTCATAGAGCACATGAGTTTCATCTTGGGAGGCCTTAGGATCTTGGCTGCAGACTTAGAGGAGTTTCTTAGTACCCCTTTATGCGACACAGGTGTGTATTGTAAGTTAAAGTGGATGGCAAGGCGTGTTGTAAACGTATCACAGTACGTTGTTAACCTCATGAAAAACATGACTGCATGCTTCAATGGAATCCCTTGGGAGTCGCCTGCTCTACCAACCCTCTGTTGGAACGAAAACAACATTTTAAGTCAAAAAACACTTTTCACTATTACACATTGTATTTGTGATTTAGGTCCTTAGGCCACAAAGTGCTCAAGGATGCCTACTAGTGATGTCATTGGGGATTGAACTCAGGACCTTGAGTCCTGGAGACAAACAGCCCAGCTGTTACACTACATCTGCCACTTCCCACACTGTCCAGACCTGTAGTGTTCCTGCTTCTGTACCCCAGGGAACAATTAATCCCTCAAAGTCCCATTCTCCTCTCCTCCGGTCAGATAATGTCTTTCCTGGTACTTGTTGTTGTTGGAATTGTTTTCACTTTAGGAAACAATGAAGGTGGAATCACTCCATTAGAGAAAGAGGATGTCGTTGTCGTCGAGGTTAGAGAACAGTAATTGTTTGTTAAGGGAGAGAACATCTCATGGCTTTGGCTAGTGTTTGCTAGCTACAATCCACAGGACGACAGGAAGGATTAATCAAAGACAGTTTCTCCATGTCACATTCAGTTACCTCTGCAAATAATGATGTTTAGTTCATAATGATTGACTGCTTTGTACACACAGACAGACACAGACACACACACACACACACACACACACACACACACACACCACACACACACACACACACACACACACACACACACACACACACACACACACACACACACACACACACACACACACACACACACATTTTCACTTGTTTTTCACAAGTAAAAAGCCTCTTTAAGCATCTTACCACCAACTAATTAACTTAAAAAAGCTAGCTATAACAGTGGCCATGAGAGAGACGACATATTGGTTTCAACAACAAACACAGGTTTCATGGCCCAAAACCATTTGTTGAGATTAACATTAAGTGTACATTGTTGTGTGTGTGTGTGTGTGTGTGTGTGTGTGTGTGTGTGTGTGTGTGTGTTGTGTGTGGTGTGTGTGTGTGTGTGTGTGTGTGTGTGTGTGTGTGTGTGTGTGTGTGTGTGTGTCTCTACATGAGCACTTAGCCTCTCATCTATCAGTGATACAGAAGAATCTTGAAAACGATGGAGAGTTAGCATAACCGCAGGGTGTTAACAACAGGGACTTAATGAGAGAAGAATGGGCAAAGCGCCATTAACAACCAACGCACAAATAAGTTGTAATAGAAAATATACAAATGAAAGCGGAGCGGTATAAACTGGGTAATAATGAAGGGGAGAAAATTGTAAGAGAGCTACATTCTCTTATGCTAATATAAGAAATATACTAATAACAGTAATGCACTTGAAAGGCATTGTTCATCTAGAAACTGTGAGAGGCACAGTGGGTAAAACATAAAAAAGGAAAGTGAAGAATCTACCACAGCTGGAATGGTACTTTGTGGCTCTCCCTCTCTCTCTATCCAGATAAAGAATGAATAGTGGCAATTTACAGCAACCTGGGAGCCAGACTGGTTAAGCAGTCACCATGGAAACCACTGACACCGGTGAACCCCAAATGCAACTGCTATATGAACCCAAACACTCAGCCTTTCAGATTGAAAAACAGGACGGAGTGTCAAAAAAATGAGGTTTGAGGTTTTTCCACATTTCCACTGGGTGAGTCGCATGAATGTTGTTATCGATTTCCAAAATACTGTAACAGTAGATGTTTATTGAGTGGGTGGGGGCAAAATAAAACCGAAAGGGACTCTGAATTACCTTCTCACTTCCTTTAAAGTTGGCTGCATGCAAGTTGCTTGGTGCTACATAACTCACTAGCACAGAGCCCATGGTGCTAGGATAAGCTAATAAGCAAGCTCGTTTTCTGTACACAGATGCTCTTTTGTCAAGAAAAGCGTCATTGAGGGTTAAGGTAGTGTCGCAGTAGCCTTGAGGCTCTGGCCTCTACTCGCTTACAACATGCAACAACTACAATGCCTTTAGCGGTTCAAGGATCAGTTAGTGTGCATGTGAGACTATGCATGTTGCACGCATGCTGACAGACCTATTTGGACCTGTCATCTGTTAGCTTACATGCTAATAAATGTGTGATAAGCTCCTGCCAACACCTTAGATCGTCAAATGTCACAGTTGGTTAAACTCGCTAAAACGAGTGGTTTATGTACCGTCAAGTCAATTTTTTTGATGAAAATATATCTCTAGACACTTAAACAGTTGGCACAGCCCTGTAAGACACACACACACACATACACACACAGTCCACTCCCCTGCAGCTTCTGGCAGCTTGGCTATTGATTCACGATGGCGGCGAGATGCAGAGGTTAAAGACTTTGGTTGAGATCCAACGTGGATCTGGCTGTGTCGCGGCCTAACCTGAGACGGAGCCCAGCGTTTTGCCAAAGAGCTCTCTGCTTTATGGCTCAGCTTGCAAGACAAGGTCTGTTCTGAACCCGTGCGCTGGGAATCATGAGCTTGTTTTCAGGTCAGTTCCGACGGCCACCTTTTTCCTCTGAGCTTCAACCTCTAAAATAACGATGCAAAAAATAAAGATAGGGGGTTAAAATAGGGTATGGGCTCACTCTGTTTGTTGCCGTTAGTGAGCTCTGGGTTAGCGCACCTCCCTGAAGGCGTCTATTTGTATTTTTCCGGGAGTGCATGGAGCTTGCGTTAATCTGCATGCAAATCTTTTTAAGATTCGGATGAATTATTAACTGTCGAAACTTAAGCGGTTGGAGCCGGTTCTATCCGCCCGATGGCGATTGCCCAAAAAGTAATGGAGAGACAGACGAAGAGGGGATTCACAATAGGATATAGAGGGGTGGGGGGTTATATAGGTTCGGCCCTTTAATAATGAATCCACATCTGCTCGAATGAAAATCCCTCCCCTCTCCACCACCCTCCACCCCCTTCTCTGTTCCCTTTCCACTTGAAATAATACATGAAGCGTCTGTCGCACAGAATCGCCCGTCTCAATTTTTCATGGCCACCTCTCATCTCCGCCACGCGCAATCAATCATTTCCGCTAAGCCTAAATTTTTGGAAAAAAAGTATATTTTATTACTACCTAGCTCTTTTGCTCTGCTTCGCTTATGTTTTTGTTTTGCACCTTGAATGAAATAACCCTGTTTTTCTCATGTGAGAGAGAGAGAGAGAGAGAGAGGGGGAGGGGGGGGGGGGGGGGGGGGTAGCAGAAAGGCTTTGTGAGTTCTTGTTTGAAAGGGTCGCAAAGGGACAAAGCCATCCTAGGTGTGCAGTTGGAAGTGAAGGCCACAATATATGTTCCGTTTTTCTGTTTAAAATATGCATCGTGTTGCCGGGGACCCTTGAGTGCCTTCTGCTGTACCAGTGGGGACTCGAAAGTGGCCTGTGTCCTCGGAACACACGCACGGGCACCCGCACACACACACAGACGCACATGCTCGCGTGCACACACACACACACACGCGCACGCACACGCACACGCACACACCCACACACACAGACACACAGACACACACACACACACACTATAGTGCAGACATACACAGGTCCAACCCAGGTGTTTCTGGATATAAAAAGAGTACGTTGTTATGTGTGTGTGGGTTATACACATATGTCATCCCCTGCACTTTAGGGTTTCACTGCTGTGACCTGGTTGACCTGTCGGTCTTCAGCACATCTGTACCTCCCAGGCTAAAAACATTGGCCGCCGTGCGTCTCACACGTGCACGCCCTTCTCTCAGTGTTTTATCTCCTGTGGTCCCGGTGTGCTGCATATTTCACAGCTCCTCAGACCGTCGGACACACGCCTGCACACAGACCCTGACAGGAGTGCTCACCTTCGACTCCACCCGACTGCACATGATGCACACACATGCATACACGCCAGAAACGCAAGCGCACACACACACACACACACACACACACACACAGACACACAGACACACAGACACACAGACACACACACACACACACTATAGTGCAGACATACACAGGTCCAACCCAGGTGTTTCTGGATATAAAAAGAGTAATGGAAAGAGTCAAGATGGTGTGATATAGAGAATGACATATAAAGGATGAGGCCCTGTTGGCAGATCAAGTATGTAGGAACAAGCTTTTCCCTGCTATTGCTCTCTCTGTCCCTGTCTTTGTCTCTCTCTCTCTCTCTTTATCTTTCTCACGCTTTGTCCATTTATATCTGTATCCATACTTGTCTCTTTTTCTTTCTGTGTGTTTATCTCTCTTCCTCTACATCTTCCTATCTTATGGCTATGGTTCTATGGTTCTCTCTCTTCCTCTCCATCTCTACTTCTTCTACGCTCTAGTTTCAATTTAAGAATCAAACATCAGCTGTCAACCAAAGCCAGAGTCATAAATACAAAATAATGTGTGTTATGATATATGTATGGACCACTTAGAGTTAAGGTCTTCGGTTGGTTTCATGTTGGGGCAGAGCTCAGAGGCCTCCCTAGCCAATGTTAGCACTGATGCTACTTCTGTGTGAGTTAGCAACCCTTGTTTCTGTCTGTCACTGATACTAATATTATTTTTATTTTTATTGTATCTCTCTATTACTGCTTGGCATTGTGCTACCACTTCATGAGCTAACTAGCATCTTTCTCTCTCAGTCTGGTTAGCATTTATGCTATTGTTGGCTGTCTAGCCTGTTTCTCACAGACCTGAACATTGCTGTAGCTACACTGACCCGGTTCTCTCTATCTCTCTCGCCCACTCTTTCTCACTCTACCTCTACACCTCTATGATGCCGTGTGACAGGTGATGATGTTGTGTGACATCAACTGCCACTCTGATGTGCATGTGTGTGTGTGCGCACACACACACACGCACACACAGGCCCACTAAATTTTTTTCTTTTAACCTACGAGAAAGGGAATGCCACTCACATACATACCGACACACACACACACAGCCAAAGCCAGGTGTGTTGTGCGTGCGTGTGTGTGTGTGTGTGTGTCGGGGCTTACTTGGCATCGTAAAAGCAGGCAGACTCCTGACTTATCATCGGTAATATAAACACAATGACTCCAGAGGGACAGGATGTAACACTGTAACACTGTGAACTCTGCCTTGCTCATCTGCAAGAATCACTCCCATCACTCCTAGCCGTGTGTGTGTGTGTGTGTGTGTGTGTGTGTGTGTGTGTGTGTGTGTCTGTGTGTTTGTGTGTGGGAATTGATTTTATATGCAGACCTGTGTGCTGTTGATGATTTGTTAGCATCATTGGAAACCACAAGGGTTGTAATGGCATATACTATAGGGCTGGATGTGTTTGGTAAACATGTCTTTTGGTGTGTTATTGCATCAATGTTTCAAGTGTATTTTCACTTCATATTTTCAATTAACTTTTATGTGATTTATTCTAATGTTGTATTTGGTAGTCTTGGTAGTAAGTAGGGGCCGGAGATCATTTGACAATAACATGGATCACTAGTAGATTGCACCAGCAAATAACAGTCGCTAGGCCTAAAGTAGCTTAAATAAAGGGTTTGGTTTGTGTGTGCGTTGCGTGCGTGTGTGTGTGTGTGTGTGTGTGTGTGTGTGTGTGTGTGTGTGTGTGTGTGTGTGTGTGTGTGTGTGTGTGTGTGTGTGTGTGTGTGTGTGTGTGTGTGTGTGTGTGTGTGTGTGTGTGTGTGTGTGCGTGCGTGCGTGTGCCACACACTCATCTATTGAATTTGAGTACACATCATCTTCAGACAGAAAGATGGACAGAGCTACATGCAGACAGAAAGATACAGGCAGGCAGAGAGAGACACGCACAGACACACAGACAGACAGACAGATAGACACAGTTTAAGCTGAAGGCGAGACAGGTAATTTAGTACTGGCCAGGGACACATTTGAGCCTTTAAGACCCGTTACCCTTCCTCTGCTGCTCATAGAGGGATGGAGGGAGGCATTGATGGACAGAGGCATGGAGAAACGATAAGGAAAGGGAGGCGGAGGCATGGACAGATGGAAGGGCAAAGGGGGCGAGTAGAGATGGAGATATAATATGAATTCCCACTAAAGTGACAGTGAATTTGTAAAGGTCATTTCTGCTGTGTCATGTTGTCTCTGGGCCTTCATTAAGATGATGCTGATTCATGTTCAGATGGCCGTAGAGAGTGAGCGACAGAGAGGTTTTTTTTGTGTTTTTGGTTTCAAAACTAAGAGGATTCATATCTCATTAAATTCAGTTAATTCCCCCTCAGGAGAATGACTGTGCTGCAAGCTTCTGTTGGGGTACGAGCCAGCAAGGACTTTCTAAAGCCATAATGGGATGTAGCAGTTCCGTACAGTCACTTAAATCACGTATATTTAACCACATCGATCGTGGCTGTTGCTCCGTATGTTCAAGATGGATGGACTTTCTTCCTAAACAAACACCGTAATCTATAGAGGGATCATGGATAGATCAGTGGATTGTCTTTGTGTTGTGTCTGCTTTTAATTGAGTGATTGAAACACAAAATGGGTCCCGAAAGAGAACCAAAGCAGATGATTCACGTCGCCTCATAACACTTCATCATTGTAGCCTGTATCAGATTTAATGTCAAGGAGTGTTCCCTTACTGATGATATATTGCCACTCCTACGGCCGTATTCATCACTGAAGTTTCAGTTAGTTTTTTGAGTCATCTTACGTCATTTCATCTTTATCTTCTGAATCACTTCTTTTTTGCGTCAACTTTTTTCGTTGTTGCACCTGAAAGTCTGAATAAAGTTGAGCCTGACTCATCGCATCTTGGATCTCAGGGTGGGTGGAGGGAGGGGGTGTACAAGGGGAGATGTGTAGAACGATAGATAGATTGACAGATAGGTAGATGGAGAGAGAGCTGGGGAGGTACAGAGGGAGGGAGATGGAGAGGGCGGCACAGAGAGAGGACATTAATTCACTGGGAAATGACATGCACGTGCAGTATGTAAAGGTCATCCCTTTGCATGCGTCCGGCACAGACTGTCGGGGAGTAATTCTTACGGTTCACAAGTTCACAGTTCAGAGGTCCGGGCGGTGGGAAATGGGCTGAGACGAAGAATAATAGAAACAAGATCGGGATTAAAGCCCAGACTGAGCCAGAGGAGCGATAGGCGAGAGGAGAGCCGGAGGGAGGGAGGGAGGGAGGGAGGGAGGGAGGAGAGGGGAGGGAGGGATCATAGAGTGCCAGAGCTCTAGTTGGATCAAAGGATTTGTCGGTCAAAGCCTTCTCGACAGTGGGGCTCCCACCAGAGACTCCTACAACTGCTCGTAGTACCGCTACGGGTACTCTGGGGTCGCCACGGCAACGGAATAATTCATGGCTGGATGAAGGGGATGGAGGAGTCGGCGGGGAGTGGGGGGGACTACATGCAGAGGTCAGGGGTCTTATATGTGTCATCACAGTATCGACCACCCTCCTCTGATGGGTGCTCTGGGTCTCTAAGACCGTAAAATGGTCGCTAGGTTTTATGGATTGTTGTTGTGTCTGTATACCTGGCTGTTTTTGTGTGTGTGTGTGTGTGTGTGTGTGTGTGTGTGTGTGTGTGTGTGTGTGTGTGTGTGTGTGTGTGTGTGTGTGTGTGTGTGTGTGTGTGTGTGTGTGTGTGTGTATTTCTGTATGTGTGTTTGGTTATGCAGTGGGTGAGGACATCAATCTGGTAGTGCTTTGTTCATAGTATTTTAAGTAATAAATGCATGTTTTTTTTATTTTCTGTGTTTGAAATCCAGTTTGTTCATTTCATAGCCATACTCATTACATTATATATCTTATAATATTAAACATAACAGTGATATAATCTGGTTTTACTGAATGAAATATGAACGATTGAATGGATTGCGGGATGAAGGGATATAGATGTGGATGAAGGAATGGCTGGGCGAAAGCATGGACGGACGGAGAGAGGATTGAACGCTTCTCTGCGTTCGTCTTCTCTCGTCAACTCTGCATCAGCAGGAAACCTGAAGCTTGATACTTAACAGTTCTTTGTCTGTACTCCATATTGATTTTCTCTTTCTAAAAGGGTCATTAATAACTGCAAATTGAACTCTCCAACCATCATCAATCACTGTGCTTGTGTGTTACAATATATCAGCCGGAACAGACCTCATCGAAACAGCGAGTGGCCACTGCTTTCATGTACAATGTTTCATGTACAATTGTGATATTCTGTGTGCACGGTGGGCAAACTCAGTCTTGCATTTTACCTGTGTCTATTTAGAGATGGCTTATGTTACGGATAAGCTACGCAATCTCTGGTTTCACCATAGGTATTGAGTCCATGTAAAGCAATGTAAGGCATACCAGCCCGGTATTGACCAAGCCTCTGTCTATAACTGTTCTTCTGTTGGTATTCTTCGATCTTAGATGTACTTTTTAAGTTGAGTAAGAGATACATCTGTGTGTTGTATGTGGTTTGACCACTAGCTCTCTGTTGAAGCCCTTCTCCTGCAATGCCTTGGTAACAGGCATTATGAACAAGCTTCATTCAAACCATGGCTCCAATGACTGTGTTTTACTGTCCAAGGTCTGGTTTTACTTTGAAGCGGTTACACTGTTAGAAAGGCTCTGGGTTCGACTGCATGTCTTTGACCCCTCTCCTCTGTTGATGACAAGTATCTGAATTCAATGCACGTTGCTTCAGATGAACGCGCCGGCGAAGCGACTAAACGGTAAACAACAGAGGGAGTTGAAACAATCTGCTGACTCTGTGCTTCTGCCGTGATCACTTTTCCTGATGTTTGCAGTGCATGGCGCCGCACCATTACCCGTGCTGCATCAATGAATACTGTGCTGTACGATGATCAATGGAGACAGGCAGGTTGTGTATGGACAGGGTCAACTGCGACAACAACCCCTGAAACGTGTAAGAACATAAGGCTTTTCAATGGAGCGAATCACCAAGTGTGTCAAATCGCTGTTCGACCCCCGCAACAAAAGTATGCACGCTGTCAATAAAGGAAAACACTAACAAGACGAATGCAAACCAACACAGACCCAGGGAGAAGTGGTTAATTGGGGACCATAACTAAGGGCTTCATCACCCCCGCTGAGCAGATGGGCCTAGCGATATGACGAGGGGGAGGGGGGGGGGGGGACGCGCAGAAAGTTAAGATGTTTGCAAGTCAAATCAGTTTTTCTATTTTCGTTTTATATATTTTTTTTCTTGAAAGCCGACCGAAAGCCCAGAGACTCAGGCCATCTGCTGTTTTTTAGAGGAGGGTTAAGGTACACACACAAACACATGCACACGCACACACACACACACGCACGAAACCCCGCCGAAGTTATTTGCATTCACAAAAAAAAAAAAAAAGATATGTCAGGAGATTTCAGCGGTGGCTACATGATCACAGTGAGGAGGAGTAGAGAATGGGGGGGTGGGGGGGGCTGTGAAAGGAGGACTTGAACTTGGACCCACATAGAGATATGTCAGGAGATTTCATCAGGTTTTGGGCGGGGAAGTGTTGGGTGGTAACTGTCTTAAAGGCCATTTGCGAAGGGGGTGTGTTGGAGGTGAATTTGGGGTTGAGGTGCCATTGGTGGAAGTAACAATAACTTCGATACTATCTCACACACACACACACACACACACACACACACACACACACACACACACACACACACACACACACACACACACACACACACACACACACACACACACACACACCAACACACACCCTGCCGTGTGTATCAACAAGAGAGATGGTGCACCAGAGACTTTTGCTTCAGGCCTCTTTGCGATTCCCTTCCCTCTATATCCTTCTCGCTCTCTCCCCTCTGTCTCTTTTTCTACCT
Organism: Gadus chalcogrammus; assembly: GCF_026213295.1. Lineage (NCBI taxonomy): Eukaryota > Metazoa > Chordata > Actinopteri > Gadiformes > Gadidae > Gadus > Gadus chalcogrammus. Next base: position 10,044,639 of record NC_079428.1, on the reverse strand, counting down.
CCCTCACCGGTTCTCTCTCTGTTTGTTTGTCTCCAGTCTCAACCTACTGGAGTTGGAGGGTCTCAGAAAAGGATGTCCCTCAGTTAAAGTCAGTTGATGTCCCTTGAAGTCACTCCAGCTTTGTGGAGTTTGTTTATATGCTATTTTTGTTTCCAACCTGCTGGGACGGTTTTGTGACATTTGTGGAACAATAATGTTATTTTATCACGTCAAATACAATCACTTAGCTGCATACGCTGGCATGAACAATGCAAAATCTGTGGTGTAGCGTTTATGCCAATGATATATCACTCTAAATTGAATTCAGTGGATTTTGGCAGTAGATTGTCTTTTGCTTGTGGAAATCAATTAGCTTCTAAAGTAATTGCCTAGAGTTCAACTTTGGCAGAACTTTGACAAATTAATCAGCAGTGTCAACCAAAAACGAAATTGTATTTCTGAGTAGTTATTTTAGTTTTCTGCATAGTTGTATTATGTATTACACAGTATTTTACATTTTAGTAGAGTTAATGAGCTAACGTAAGCCTACATGGTAACAAACCGTCAGAAATCGGAACCAGCTCGAAGACAATGATCTTTAGAAAAGTAGACCCAGAAAGTCCTGTTTACAAAATCTCTGACCAACGACAAGTTAGGACAGGTCGGCACAATAGCATTAGAATGCAACACAGGTTTCCTTTTCGTCTCGTTCTTTAAGACAACCCCCCCCCTCCCCACCCCTTCACGGCTGGACAGATATAATAATTCATGTCTTCTCTTGCCTAGTTCCTCTCCTCCTTTCTTTGTGCCTTATGTCATCCCATCCTCCGTGATGTCATCCCGTTACGCTCCGTCTGCGAGGGAGATGGAATACAAGGGAATTGGGAAAGTGGGTCAGAGAGAGTGTGTGTGGGCTGTGTGTGTGTATACACAGAGAAAGGAGAAGGAAGGATAGCAGGAACATGGAGAGAAGAGGAGGAAGATAATTAAGTTGAATATGCACTGTGCCCCCCAAGGGTGAAACCATGTCATCTCTTTGCATTATG
>NC_079428.1:10031114-10041114 GCF_026213295.1 Gadus chalcogrammus | reverse complement strand
TGACCCTCTGTTGGGATTTTCTTTTTCGAAACAGCAATAACTTCATTGGAAAAGCGTTATTTAGATTTCGGTTTTTAGTTTAAGGATGTCTTGACGTTGGTAGTGCCAAGTAGTGGGAAGAAGTCCTGTTTTCTTGCTGGCCTAGATGGAGTTCGAATTCTAGAGTGAGGCCTTTGCTGGAAGGTATTTGTCATCGTTGTTTTATTCCTGCCGTCGGTCCATGTGTATATTTGTGCCATGAGTGATCTGCTTGTCTACCATGGGTCAAATCCTTGCTGTTTTGTAAACGTACATGATTTCTCGGCTGTGCTGTTGCGAGAAAACAACATTTTAACTTTAACTTTGTTGAGCATGGTGCAGTAGCTGGAGTAGATTTAGTCACATACCGTGGAGCCTAGCTCAGCGGAGGATCAACATCTCACAGAATGAAGAGTGTGTAAGCTGTCTAGACAGATATTAATATCTTGGATGTAGAACCATAATGCGTTTCAAGAAACAAGTCATCCTAGAATAGAACAATTGTTAGAGTGGGAACAGTGTGGCAACAAACTGTATCCTAAAGGGATACTGAGCTAACTTTACTAGAAAATACAAAAATACACTTTCAGTGCTCATTACTTATCTAGCAAAAATGTACATGCTACTTCTAGCTATTTTACTAGCTAATTCATAACATCTCATTATTTAGGTTCCCTAAAATAGATAATGAGCTAGCTATCTTAACTAGCTAATAATACAATAATTCATAGCCAGCCTCAAGTAAAAATATTATTTTCATATATTTTAAAGCTTGGCTAGCATCGCCGTGTCCTGAACGACAATCTTCGTCCTTAAATAAGTTATACTTCAGACATCCGCTATCAAATAGGCAGCACACTCTGCTGATCTTTTTGTCCGACAGGGTATTGTTGCTGCAGAGCGCTTTGCTTTTAAGGGTTGAAAAATCCCAGAGGGAAAAAAATTGCCCTAATTACGCTCCTCGGCCCCTCACACCATTAACGGCAAATTTGACGCCCTCACCTTTTTGTCGTAACGTAATTGCATCGTTTCTTTCACTTTAAAGCCCGTATTTCTTTTTTCCTTTGTCCAACTTCCATTTTGGGCAAATGGCCTCTACCCAGACAGTGGCAAGGTGACGCAGAAAATGGGTGCTGATGTATAGAAAGAAAAAAAGATTTAGAATAACTGTGGCGGAGCTAAGGAGAGGCGGAGGGGGACATGTCTGGGAGAGGACAACAGAGAATAGGGATTATTGTATGGTGTGCCATTGTTTTTTAGGGGTGGGGTCACCAGAATATGAGTGTGTAATCCTGTTAGCGGTTGGGTGGAGTGGAGCTAGGGAGACCCACAGGACTGGGCTAACGGTTGTCGGAAGGCAGTGCGGATTATGGAATATTCGTCGGCTCTAAAGCAAAAACAAAGCAAGTGAGTTATTTTACTGTGAGCTTTGAAGTTCATGTATGTTGGGGTATGCAGTGTTTTGATTCCTGCTTGAAATGCCTTGCGTATAAACAGACTATGAATAGCCTGTCCTGTTGGTTAGTGATTTGACTCTGGCCAGTCTTTTAATGAATCCTCCATTTTTGGGATTTGGGTTTAGTGAATGAAATATTAGTCTGTTTAAAAGAATGAACTCCATAGCTAGTGGACCGTTTGGTCCAAATTGGGTCAATTTGTGCTTCCCTTCTCCACTCTGAGCACTGGTGCATGTCTTTTAATGTCTATAAATGGATCACACTAACAAAGGAGCTTACGTATGCATACAATTAAGCACTCAACACACACAAACACACACACAAACACAGGCTGACATTGACTGCACCTCTATGCATATCGGAGAGCGCAAGGCCAGGAAGTCAGATTCATACACGCCCCGGTTACAACCTTTAACCTACAGGTCCAGAATTTCAAGTCCCAAAATAAAATGCACAGGCTTACATTTTTCGTCCTTGCTATCATTGAACGAAGGGAAGGTGGGCCTATAGATAGCGGGAACGTCCTTCCCGCGTGAGAAAAAAGCACTTAACCCTCAGTTTAAAGACTGTGTGAATAATTGATGGAGTCCATCAACACTAAGAGGTGGAGATCAATCGATATGTCCACTAGAAGTCTCCCCCAGGAATCGCTGGAGCAACATTCTCACCCCCCCACCCGCCCAACTGCCTGACTGGACCCTCAACAGTTTTTGGCATTTGGTCTGGAGGTGGAAACTCCTATGCTGAGGTGTCCCATTAGCAATGCAGCTTAACCTCCTCACCCTGCTCTGAGCACGCCTTGAATGGCTGAAACTAACGGTGGTGTGTGAGTGAATGTGCTGAATTAAATTTTATTAATAGCATGACGGGATATTCTAGCGGTTAGGGTGTTTGACTCCCAATCAAATGTACTGGGCTTGATCTCCAATGTCCGCACTATTAATATTAAAATAAAATCGACCGATAGACATCCTTGAGGTTAAACGCCCAAATCCCTACCTGCTCCTTGACATTGATAGCTGGATTCCCTGCAAGTTGCTTTGAATTAAAGTATCTTACTTAATGACTCCATAGTAAAACCTCGATTATCTTGTTGTGATCACCTATGTTATGTTGATCACAAAAACTTGTTGTAATGTAATGCCGAGAAAGAACCAGTTTGCTTTTGATTGACGTACGCCAAGATATATTGAATAGTATTTGGAGTGCATCTTTTTAAGTCAATGACTCGACAGTAAACAGCGATTGTAAAGCCCTTCAGGTGTGCCTCAAAGGTCGGACAGTCCAACAGCAATGACCTCTGATACGGTCGCCTGGCCTATTTACCTTATGATCATGAAGAAGCACGAAGGACAATGTTGCGCTACAAATTTGGACGCAGGGGCCTTCATTTGGCAAGGGCACGCGGGACATATCAAAGATATAGTGCGGGGGCGGCGGCATTGTGCTTAGGCGTTGAGCGACAGCAGCTGCACACGGGCGCCTGTCTGCTTTCATTCAGTGACTTCCTCCGCCGCCCTGGTGATAGATGATGAAGAGGGCGATGACGAGGAGGAGGAGGAGGAGGAGGAGGATGATGGCGGCGATGATGAGCGAGGTGACAGCTGAGGAGGAAGCTCCCCTCAGGAACCCGGTAGTGGGTTGTCAGTCTGCCGTCACCCCCCCCACCACCCTCCCCCACCCTCCTCTAGTCTCAGGGTCAACAACTGCCTATATTTCTGCCTCAGGCTTTGTTTTTTTTTCTCCCACCGCCGTGGCACAAAGAGGATCTTTTTACTTATTTATAAAAAGAAAATCCAGTTCCCTCTTAGGCGCTCGTCGTCATTAATCTTCCATGTTTCTTTTTTTAGACACGACTCCCCCATTTAGTCTGGGCGGCACTGCCTAGGTTGCTCTTGCTTTCTCTCTCTCTCTCCTCACTCGCCCTTCCCCTTTTCCCAACCCCCCCCCCTCGCCCCAATCCCTTTTACCACTCGTTAATGATACCCGTATTAAAGATTTAACGATTTTAAACGTAAACTGTATGCAATGCTACTGTTTAACCTTGACCAGTAAACCACCTTCCGTGTGTGTTTGGGGCAGTGAGGACATGAAATATGGAGTAATGAAAATGGAGCACCACCATCCACGCTCAGCCGATACCAAAATAAAGGGGGGAATAGACCTTGCCAGAGTTTTGTAATGGATCCACAATGTCAACAACCGACCAGTTGGCATCCATGGGCAAGACGCCCTATACCTGCTCTTTAATCACATGTATCTGAATGCACTGTGAGTTATGTTCAATAAAAGCGTCCATGTCTAATGAGCAAATATGTTCATACCGTCTGCCACCAGACAACAGACAACCTGACACACTGAACTTAATCGGATCTCTTAACCCTCATTACATACAAGGGGCTGTGAATGTTTATTTAAGTATGGAGAAAGTACCGGAGAGAAAAAAAAGTGTAAAATTCTCATTATCCCGTGCCAGTCAAATTGCCAATAAAATAATAATCACCGCCTGCTTCTGCCAGGGCTGCTGGGAAAATGAGGACGTCAAGATTTTCTAACGAGGGAATTACTGTCATCGCTAAATGAGGGTCATCCATCTGATGATGTGTTTTGCCCTCCGAATGATTTGTAGAGGGGGAGCGCTCACGCTACTTAGCTTGGTGCTAATAGCTCGATGCTAATAAACACGGGAAGCCATGATTACATTAGGGAGTTTTTTTTCTCCTGTTGGGGTGGATTATTTTTAGGTCATTTTGTTTGCCTAGCTTATTTCATAAGTGAGTTTGTTAAAAAAGCTATTTAATATTACAATATGTTATGCCGGATTTAATTTGGCTACAAATCATGTTTGTATACAATATTAGCGGGAGATAATGTCATTAAGTTGGTAGGTTGGTCATTTCGCAAGCTAATATGGTGTAAACTTATTTAACATGAGGGGGTGGTCAAAAGACACACAGTTTGAATTGTGTCGTCTGTGGGTTACAAAAAATCTATTCCAATAGAAACGTTCATAAATTATCTAATATAATATATTGTCTTGGAACAATGAGCTTTTCAACGTCCTTAAAATACAATTTATGTCAGTTTATTTTTTCAGTGGTTTAATGTGTTTATCCTTTTTTTGAGAGAAAAATCAAACATTGTAACATTCCGAAAAAACAAAGCTCCCCTAGAAATAACAACGAAAAGCACCGTCAACGGCAGACACAACAAAGATTGTTTTCACAGAAGGTATCGATTTTCTCCTGAGAGGGATATTTTTTTTGTGCGGCGGTGAACGTCAAAACGGGGGTGTGAGTGTGTGTGGGGTGTGGGACGTGAGCCCTCCAAACTTTTTGTTGATTGATGATTGATGAACCAATAGGAGCGGGGCTGGCTGAAGGCAGTGTGGCCTGCTGTCTTTCCAATGTCACACAGTCTGCATTAGTCAGTGTGTGTGTTAGGAAGAAAAAGAGTGTGTGTGTGTGTGTGTGTGTGTGTGTGTGAGAGAGAGCTTGGAGGGTGTGTGTGTGTGTGTGTGTGTGTGTGTGTGTGTGTGTGTGTGTGTGTGTGTGTGTGTGTGTGTGTGTGTGTGTGTGTGTGTGTGTGTGTGTGTGTGTGTGTGTGTGTGTGTGTGTGTGTGAGAGAGAGCTTGGAGGGCGTGTGTATGTGTGTATGTGCGTGCGCGCGCGCGTGTGTGTGTGTGTGTGCGCGCATGGTAGCGCTTTTCTCTTATTCTCCTCGTAATCACCTCGCCCAAACCGTTTCCAGGGCATTGCCTCGAACACAGCCCACGAGCACGCGTGCATGTACGCGCACACACCTGCGCACGCACTGACGCGCACGCTTCCTCCGTTAGCGATAACGGTTATTTACAGTTGTGGCATTGCCGCTCGTTCGCATGCAATTAAAAAGCTGTTTGGACGCGACCGTGTGTAACTCATCCGCCATCTATCTTTACCTCCCCCCTGTCTCCCCCTCTCACCTTTTCCTCACTCTCTATGCTAGACCACCTTCTCTCCCTCTCTCTCACATGCTGTCGCTCTCTCTCTCTCGCTCTCTCTCGCTCTCTCTCGCTCTCTCTCCCCGGAGTGAAGCCTCTTCATCATGCCAGAGCGACGCTCTCTACCTCCTCACAAGGTCGCCCAGAGAATAACGCTCTGGGATAACTTGTCACATGTCCCCCCCCCCCCCCGTCCCCCCGTCCAACCACACACACACACACACACACTCACCTCCTCCTCCCCCTTTGTGAGGGTGTGTGGGTGCATTCGAGGTACACATGAAACCCACACTTGACATGAAGTTATCGCGGTAGGATTCTGCCACTCTAAACTCTGTCTTTACCTGAAACTAGGACCAAAGAAAAATAGACTTCACAAATAACATTGATTGATTGATTGATTGATTGATTGAATACTTTATTGAACAACAATTAGCAGAAGTGTTCAAAAGGATCAAAAACACAATAAAGCCCAAAGGCTTGTTTCCATTGTGGTCCATTAAGTTTGATTTCCCCAAAGCCCATAAGAACCACCATTGAAGGATAGAATTGGAGCAATCAAAGTAACATCCCTTCCACTAATATATCTCACAGTCTCAACCCTCCACAAACAGACGGATGTTTTATTTTGTATCCCTTTTTAATTCCACTACCACTCCTGTACCTTCTGCTGTGAACCCTCCCATCTGGGATGGCTACAGCACTATATCTTACAGTGGAGAGGCTGGGAGCGTTGTATCTGTTGACATGTTCTCCTAGTGGGGAAAGTAATAGATTTTGGCCACAACAGAAGGAACAGATTCTCCCCCGCCCCCCCCCCATTTTACTTTTGGAAGACCTTTCCTCCCATTGTCAAATCATGGCCTTCCCTTCACGCAGCAGCCTGAGTGAATCCATACATTTTTAATCGGCCCTGACACCTTTCTCTCTCTGCTCTCTCTCACTCTCCCTTTTAGTGTGGGTGTGTGTGTGCGTGTGTATATTGATGTGCACATGCACAGACACATCTGCGGTGCTGTTAAACCTCAAGGCTTCACCGTTTGTGTCAGAGCCGATGGGAGGTGGACGGGGCGTCTGTCTGCCCACGGTGACCTTCAGCCTCAGCCAATTCTCTCTCTCTCTCTCTCTCTCTCTCTCTCTCTCTCTCTCTCGCTCTCTCGCTCTCTCGCTCTCTCTCTCTCTCTCTCTCTCTCTCCACATCTCTCTCTTTCTCTCTCTCTACATCTCTCTCTCCACATCTCTCTCTCTCTCCCTTTCTCCACATCTCTCTCTCTCTCTCTCTCTCTCTCTCTCTCTCTCTCTCTCTCTCTCTCTCTCTCTCTCTCTCTCTCTCTCTCTCTCTCCACATCTCTCTCTCTCTTTCCTTTCTCCACATCTCTCTCTCTCTCTCTCTCTCTCTCTCCACATCTCTCTCTCTCTCTCCCTTTCTCCACATCTCTCTCTCCTCTCTCTCTCTCTCTCTCTCTCTCTCTCTCCTCTCTCTCTCTCCACATCTCTCTCTCTCTTTCCTTTCTCCACATCTCTCTCTCTCTCTCTCTCTCTCTCTCTCTCTCCACATCTCTCTCTCTCTCTCCCTTTCTCCACATCTCTCTCTCTCTCTCGCTCTCCCACTCCCTCTCCCTCTCCCTCTCTCTCTGTCCCTCTCCCTCTCCCTGTCTTTTCCGTCCAGGAAATATGTCAATGGGGGTGTGGAGGGGACAGAGAAGCACTTATGCGGTGGTGGGGGAGCACTTATTGTACGTTTTATCAAAATCTTCCCACCTCTTGTTGACAGCGGCCTCTTGTGAGAGGAGATCGATGGCGGCCCTCGTCGATACAAACACTCTGTAAATATTTAGCAGGCCTGATTGAGGGGGAAAAACAAGATTCACTTTGCAGACGCACACCGTTTAGCATCCGTGTTGTTCCAGGATTGTTCCGGAGACAAAGAACGGCGGCAGTTGATGAGTTCCGTGGGGGAACAGGAAGGTCCAGGGGTAAGGTTGTTCAACTTCCAGCCAAAAGGTCCTGGGTTCGATACCCAACCAGTCTGTAGCGTCGTCCTTGAGAAAGACCCCCTAACCCTGTTGACATGCATCTTAATTCACTGTCGGTCTGTTTAGATAAAAGTGCCTGTTAAATGGCTGACTAGTAGTACTAGTTAACAGGAGAGACTCAAATAACCTCTAACTGCTGCCTATTGACGTGCGTCTTAATTCACTATAGGTTTGTTTGGATAAAAGGGCCTGTTAAACGGCTGACAAGTAGTACTAGTCAACAGGGGAGACGCCACCTAACCTCTACCTTCTGCCTAATGACACGTACCTCAATCCACCGTGATTCACTTTTGCACAGCAGCATCTGCCATCAACGTCTAAACGGTGAACAACGTTTTCAGGCTGTCAGAAATGGACGCGCTTTGGTGATTTGACGCATCTATGTTGTGCCTGCCAAGTCAACATATACCCCACGCACACACTCACACCCACAAACCCGGACATCGACACACGCGTATTTATCCATATGGAGATAAATGTAACAATCACACCATAAACACCCGCTCTCTCCGTCTGCCTATATTTAGCTACCGTCAGGGCGGCCTGAAAGCCTGATAATTTATTTATAATGTTGATCAGTTAATGCGCTGCCAGATTTACCGGCGCAATAACGCGCCTGTTTATGCCGTATTTATTTTACACGCTCGCGCTCCGACGTGCGTGCGGGCGGCATAATGGAAGCCATTACTCTGGTGACCCGAAGACTATTATAAGAGAGGGGAGAGGGATCCAAGGACCTCGTGGCAGCCTTTTTTCAGTGTTGGATTTCTGTCTATCTCGCTGCTCTCTCTCTGTCTCTGTCTCTGTCTCTGTCTCTCTCTCTCTCTCTCTCTCTCTCTCTCTCTGTCTCTGTCTCTGTCTCTGTCTCTGTCTCTCTCTCTCTCTGTCTCTCTCGCTGTCTCTCTCACTTTCTTTCTCTTTCTCTCTCACTCTTTGTCTCTGTCTCTGTCTCTCTGTCTCTCTCTGTCTCTCTCTCTGACTCTCTCACTTTCTCTGTCTCTCTCTGTCGTGTCTCACTCCTCTGTCTTTGTCTCCCAGTCACTATTCTTCTCTGTGTCTCTCTCTCTCCTTTAGTTTGAGGACGGTGAATTAGCCTCCTCCATGTTTGGCCGGGACAATTTCATAATAAACCCTTTCTGTTTGCACTCTCTGCCCTCCTGAATTGAATTGGATGCTCTCTTCCCAAGATAAGTCCCTGCCTCTTCCCCTTCACACCCTCCCGGACGCACTCAGGGCCTTCTCCATATTCGGCTGCTACTGCTGCTTATAGTCTTATTGTTGCATCTTCTTCTACCCACAATGCCGTGCGTCATTCCATTTTGAGCCACATCACGCATGTGCGCTTCTAAGTAGAAATACAAGGTTAATCCTATATGGGATATGTTGCTTACAGACCAAGTTTAATATGTTTAATAATCATGCTCACTGCCTACTCGGTCCTATAAATGTACCTGTACCCGTGCACTTACACAACTTTACCGAAGCCAACTCATAGGCATTTCCTCCCTCTTCCTTCTGGCTTCTGCTGGCCCAGCCTCCACTTGTGCTGCAGGTGTTTCCCCCTCTCTGTAGCTGTCAGGCTGGGCTGATTCCCTTTCTCGGTTGCTTCTGCGCGTTCATCTTTCAAGCCATCCACTCCGCCCCACGCCCCTCTCCTCTCGCCTCTTCTCAAAACGGCAGGTCTCTCAGGCTCTTCTCCTCGTCTGGTGATGTTGGTGGATGAAAGGGAACCCTTTTCATGTAGTTTTGTTTGTGTGTTTGTGTGTGTGTGTGTGTTGGGGCCCCTATGGCCCTAGACGCTTTTTTTTTTTTTTCCACCGGTCGGTCTTGGCAGCGTGTGATTGGTTGCATTGCAAGACGACGAGCGCAGTAGGGGAGCCCCGGGGCGACGGGAGGAGGGAGCCGGGATTCAGAGGGGTGGGCGGGAAACCGTGGGCGGGAATACTGAGAGGGCATTCGTGTGCGTTACGGGGATCCTTCGGCAAGATGACCACCCCCCCCCCCCCCCCCCCAACCCCTCGTTTCCTATAGATCTGAACTCAATGTAAGGGGGTAGGTTAGGGTGAGGACGCAGCCTCGCGAGGGGGTTGAAGGCGTCTCCTGTAGCCGTCTTTCATCAGAGTCTGAAAAGTCCCAGCGGATCGACCCGTTGAAGTCGATCGGCGATCAATCTCTCCACATCAGGGCGTCAAAACATTTCCCCCTCGCTACAGACGAACGCCATACCGTCGCCCACGGCGTCGGGTTTGGCAGCCGTGCCAAAGTGAACGCTGACTGAAAACCCCTGCACCAAACCTCTCCCAGGAACGAGCGTGATCACCCGCACGGATGGGCTCGTCCCGCGCACCCCGGGGCTCCGCGCTTAACCCCGATTCGCTGGCTGGATTCCGAGCGATCGCCTCCGGCTTGTCGATTGGTCGAGAGTTCTCTGCGACAGGCAGCAGAGTGGGGCGGGCTGAGTGTGCGCTGTGGGGGGGGGTGGGGTGCATGTGGAATCTGACAGTGGG
>NC_079428.1:9978614-10028614 GCF_026213295.1 Gadus chalcogrammus | reverse complement strand
TCAAAAGTAACTTGTTTTGGTGACATCGCTCCTCCGTTTCGTCCTTTTCACAACCAGAAACCATCGCTTGTTCTTCTCCCTGGTTTATCCGTCGCTTAAGCTGTCAGCCCTTAGCACGGGCGTCGCGTCGGGGGGGGGACATTTAGAGACGACAACGCCAACCCAAGGCGTAAAAAAAACAAAACAAGCGGCGTCATTATTCGTCGGAGCTCCATACGCTTAGACGGTCGGGGGATGCGTGGTAGCGGACATATTGCCGAAATCAATATGCCTGCCACGGCGGGGCCCTCTGTTTGGGAATCGAGGGGTCAATAATGAGCCCGGGCAGAGCCTCCAGGAGCCTGGTTAAGATTAAAGCCATTGCTCACCTGAAGCCGTTACCAGGGGCCTCGTGGACTCTGAGCAGCCATTCGGCCACCTGTGAACGTCGCCGGGCAGTGAACGGTAACCGCTGGTGATGAGTTTCCAGATGCCCCTCTCCGCGTTAATGTTCATATTTTTGGATTCGAGGGAAAATATCGTTGTTTTTTCCCCCGAGCATTCCACCGTCAGCGATGTCAATAGACGGGTGGTGGTATTGGGTGGTGGAGGAGGGGGGTGTTGGTGGTGGTGATGCTAGCTAGCGTTGGTGATTGAGGCGATCGTGGGGATAGTGGAGGGTTCTTTTTATACTGTCGTTCAGGTTTTTAGACTTCAGCTCCGACATTTCGATGCGGCGTCTGTCTTTGGCATTTTCTGTGTCTGCGTAACATCAATAGTTATTCATAATACCCAAGGGCAACCGCCTCAGCCTCCCCGACGCACACTAAACCTGCAGCCTCCATCACCACCTCCATCACAGCGTTCGTAACGGTTGTGTTCAATTTGAATAGGCGTCAATATTCAAATGTCCTCATCCATTATCACCCAGGTGTGTTAACACCTCCTCCTCGCCTCGTTGATAACTTCCTTTATAAGAATATGTCAAGGTTTTTAATAAGCACCATTTTTTGAGAAGCAAAATGAAAGCTCAACATTTTACTGAATCAATAGCCTCTGGAGTTTTGGAAGCTGAATTGTGTAAGGAGAGGTGTCGTCTGGAGTTGTGGAGTGGCGGCAACATAAATCAATATGGCGGTGTCAGTAAAGGAGACTTTGTTTTCAACTGTTTATTCCTTCCACTTGAATCAAATCGCTCCTCAAATTGAATTGTGTTGATGCAATGAATATGTATTCAATGGATATTGATGGCTTGAACAGCACTTTTCTATTCCGTTTTAAGTCGTTTACTTGACCCTTTTTGGCTTCAGATACATTCCATCAATGAGCATCTTGCTCTAGAGGGCCTACGGGTCGACATTGGGTATTGAACCAAGAACCCTTTTGGCTGGGGGTCGAACCCTCCACTAGACCACTCTTATTAGCCAGGTGGTCGAAATGTGGTCGAAACACAATTCTAAATTTGACATTTGAGATAAAGGAGGAAAACGTACTGCATTGTTTTTTAACCAGTGGCAATAATTACAACCTGGTCCCACAAAATGTATGACAACAAACTGAAAAGAACAATGGATAAAAATACATTATTTTCCAACATTGTGATTTAGGGCAAATATAAAAAGAAAAGTGAAATTTCAACTTCCTACTTAAAGAGTACCACTTATTTATTTTGACTTCATGTGCATTTGTGTCCAACAAGACAGAGTGTGTGTGTGGAAGCTCCGTGAATCGGAAGGTAAAATTAAATCTTGACCTAGCGACGACTGTCATTAGTAGTTCCTTCACGGCCACCAATTGAAAGGAAAAAAATGTTGGTCAATGTTATTTTAATAGACTGCGTCGTCCCTCAGCGACTTAAGTCTGCCAAGTCTTTTTTTCTTAATTATATTGGCAGAGAGCTAAGTCGTAACCGGACATCGTAATGTTTACGATGACTTTAAACTCTCCCCTTCCCAAAAAAGAGTACCTTTTTGAACCGACCAAGCATCCGAACGCATCATCAACTCGGGTGGCTTATGTCTAACGGACAGACCAACCCCTTTTATAATGGCCAGTGGTAAATGGCTTTTTGAAAGTGTATTTAGGACGGTAATTGTCTGTCATTTTAGGTCTGAAATGTTTCTGGCGTTTCTCCGTATCTCCTTCCATTATTCCTCGTCCCTGCACTGCTATTTTCATTATTTTTATTTGATTGGTGTGTGTGTGTCTGTGTGTGTGGGGGGGAGGGGGGGTGGGGTGTTGTGTGTGTGTCTGTGTGTCAGTATGTCATTACAAGCAGGACAACAGCTTCCTTGCACCATTATTAACACTGTGATTGCACATGAAAAACAAGCATATCGGTCTGAAATATTTGGTTTTCAAACAGCACACTGATGCAGGGCTGGAGCCCACCTGTAGCCCGTGCACGCAGGTTGTGAGTTCACGTCCATGTGTGTGTGAGTGCGTGTACGTCCCTCTGACCCTGTTGAAGGTTCTCTACCACCCCACCCACACCTGGGCTCTTTCTTCCCCTTTATCCTTCTGCTCTCTATCTTTATTCCGCTCATTATCTTTCACTCATTATTTCCACATAATCACACAATCTTCCTGTTTTTCTATCTTCTCTTTGCTCTATTTCTCGTTGTATGTATATATATCTATCCATCTGTCTGTCTCTATCCATCTGCCTTTCGATCAATCTAACTTTCTGTTTCTGTCTCTCCTTCTCCCCCTCTTTCTCCTCTCCTTTTATCCTATGGTTCACTTTCTCCGTCTCTCAATCAATATCTAACACATTCTGGTTCTCTCTCTCTCCTCCCTCTCTTTCACCTTCAATCATTCAATCATTCCATCATTATCAGTCTCTTTTTGATTCTTCCTCCATCTCTGTGTCTCCATCTCGTTTCCTCTGTCTTTGCCGTTCCCTGATTGGCTGCAGCTGAAAAGCCATCTCATGCTCAAAATGATGTCATGCCATTGCCACAATTAAACACCAACGCAGGTGCACCTATATGCAGGCAGGCAGGCAGGCATGCAGGCAGGCAGGGAAGCAGGTACATACGCACATGCACATGACCTCGCACACACAATTGCTCAGGCTGTCTATATACGAGTATTCTTTGTTGAGTGAAAACTTTCATCGGGCAAGGACAACTCTATAGAGGTGTGTGTGTATTCGAAGACACACAAACACATCCGGACCCACTGTGCAAGCCACATACACCAAACAGAATTAATAAACACCCACACACTTGCACACACACTGTTCCATGGCTTCCATGGCCAACAAACTAGAGCAGAGTGAGCCTGACTTTGACCCTTCCCAAACTCCCTTCTCCTCCATACTCCATACATCTCCCTTCCTGGCCGCTCCACAATGGGATCCAGTGAAGCCCTGTGGGTCCAGTGTGACTGCCTGGACACAGCGGGGAGTGTTCCCCCCCCCCCTAGGATATAATCGATGGGGTAGAACTAACTAAGGGGGTCGGATGTGTGTGTGGTGCGACTGGCTCTCCCTGCTAGCCTTGGTTGATCCACGGTTCTCCGTTTACCTGGTCGGTGTTGGGGAGGGGCGGTGGGGGGGAGGGAGGATGGAACTGAGGCGGCAGAGAGCGAGGGACGACTGAAGGAATGATGGCAGAGAGGAACTCTACGAAGGATGATGAAGGAAGGAAGGAAGGAAGGAAGGAAGGAAGGAAGGAAGGAAGGAAGGAAGGAAGGAAGGAAGGAAGGAAGGAAGGAAGGGAGAAAGGTTTGGGGAGGTAGGGCAGTGGAGCAGAAGGAAGAAGGAACGGAGGATGGAAATCAGAGAGGGAGGGAGAAAGGCAGGGGAGGGAGAAGGAAGAGAGGGACGCCAGCCCAAAGGAAGTCTGGAAAGGAGTGGGAGGGAGGAATGAGCAATCGAGGTTAGAGGGAGGAAAGAATAACGCTTGCTGGCCGTAGTCATCTGCCAGCACTGCATGACATAAAGACGTGTGCATTATGTCTATTAATCTACCAACCTCCTATCCGCTCTTTTTCTTTCTTCTTCTTCACACTGAAGTCTATAAACTTCTCACACTTACATGTCACTTTCTATTTTCAATGCATGTATCCTTCCAACACAATACCTCTCTCTCTCTCTCTCTCTCTCTCTCTCTCTCTCTCTCTCTCTCTCTCTCTCTCTCTCTCTCTCTCTCTCTCTCTCTCTCTCTCTCTCTCTCTCTCTCTCTCTCTCTCTCTCTCTCTCTCTCTCTCTCTCTCTCTGAGTTAAGGCCAACAGGGCTGCAGGCTGCTAGGCTGGTTAATTGGAACGACCAGTTCTCACGGCGATCAGGGGCGAGGAGGACCCGCGGTTCCAACCACAATATCTCGGGGCACAAGACAGAAGCCATATGCACGCCATTATATGGACACACACACACAACATACACAAACATACATCCACACAACCAAACTCCATAAACACTGAAACGCCACAGAAATCCACCATGCACATTAAATGGTGCAAACAAAATACATAATGCATGAGTCAGTAGGCGTACCATACTATGAACCACATTGGCAAATAAGAATAGTGGCATACAAAACGCAGTGGGTAGGGTTATCGACTCCCAGCTGGAAGGTACTGGATTCAAACAGAGTCAAGTGTGGTGTGTGTGTAAAAAGCCCAAAGAATGTGGAAATGTTTCTGGTGATCAAAGCAGAGCAACGTCCTTTCTGAAGCCAGCGACCGATTCGACCAATGATATGCCGATGCTTTGTAACTGAGAGTCCTTTGCTGGTAAATGAGAAGCCAGGGGTGGTCAATTAGAAGCAGACTATTTGTTTGACCAAGGTGGTTACTCATGCGTCTAACCCAGCAGCCCAGAGGTTCGGCTACTGGCTCAGCTGTGACGAGCACACGAGGGCTAGCAGCCCACTGAATCAGCTACTGGCTTTATGGGCATTGGCTTCAGAGGCTAGCAGCCCACTGGATCAGCCCAGCAAGCTTAATAACAGCATTAGAAGCTAATGGCAAGCTAAGCCAGTAGCTGGTCCAGCGGTTTGCTAGCCTCAGTGTCCTGCAGCCGCCGAAGCTAACGGCAAGCCAAGCTATTAGCTGGTCCGGTGGGTTGCTTGACCCAGCGTGCTAGTAATCAGCCCCAGTAGCTAAAGACGGAAAAGGGTCAGGAAGGTATACCCAACGACTAATTTGTCGGTCCGAGTAACCAATAATGTCGCCCCCTTCCATTCACCCCCGGTCAGTACGTCAACATCAGCTCATAACCAAGACACGTGAGAAAAAATAATCCTAATCTCAAAAAATGTAATCATACTCTAATAGTAAAAAAACTAAAAGTTCAAGCATGTGATTAAAAAACAATTGCAATTGTCTTTGTTTGATTTGTGTACTTAATTATGTCGCTCTAATTATGACAAAATATTCTGCAAATATTTCTGTTACACGGAAAATGCTTTTGGAAACTAATTTTCCGGCCTAGTGAAATTTAGTGATATGTATCTGATTATATAGTATCTACTTTATAATTTGGAGGCAATTGTAAAATAGCCGGCATTCAGCAGGCATGGACCCACAGTAACTCACACAAGTCCTCATACAATTAACCTACACAGAGGTGGGGTGGAGGGATGGCAAGATGGACGGAGGGACAGAGGGACGGATTGGGAAGTGAATGGACGGAGGCTGGTGTAGGTGTTAAGAAGATGGATGGACGGAGGGACCAGTCAGGGGTCGATCAGAGGGAGGATGGAAGGGTGGAGGGGGTAGAGGACTGGATGAACACGTGGTTGGTGGATGGATGGACCAGAGGACACATCGGTGGATTGACGTTTAGGCGATGGGATGGATGTGTTGATGAATGGACGGGGCGGCGAGTGGGTGGACGGACTAAAGAACGTGGTTCGATGACGGGAAGATTGAAGAGCTGTGTTTGAGTCTGTAGGAGCAGCATCGTAATGAAGTTATGTAGCGAGCAGGAATGTATTGATTTCAACTCTGAATTAAAGATAAGATGGGTACAGACTGAGAGTGTGTATTGACTGTATGGATGCGCACCCGCTACTTATGTCTTGTTCTTGTTAACATGCACACAGGGGCCTCCAACTTTATTCATTTATGTTTGAAGCCAGTAAAGCGCTTAGTGTAGCATGCTGTAGGGGTCAACATTAGAATATAGAATTTAATGAAACTTGATGATCGATCTCTAAGTGTAGGATTACGTCTCTGTCTCTCTCTCCCTGATTCTTGGTCTCTCTCTCTCTGATTCTTGGTCTCTCTCTCTCATTCTGATTCTACAGTATGCTGAGTCTGGCTAAAGCCACTGTAATCCAATGTGTGTGTGTGTGTGTTGTTGTGTTTTTCCCTCCTGCGTGGCTGAGTGTCCCTGATGTCCCTCTTTTGCTCTGTCCCTCCCCCTGTTTTATTTAGCTCCCTGCTGGGTCTAACAGCCCTCCCTCCACCCAGCCCTCCCTCCACCCAGCCCTCCCTCCACCCAGCCCTCCCTCCACCCAGCCCTCCCTCCACCCAGCCCTTCCCCTCTCTAGCCTCCGTCCATCCCTCCATCCAGCTCTGCCTTCGTCCCTTCGTCCCTTCAACTCTCCTTTCATCCCTCCCCTCATCTATCACTCCCCCCCCCTCACCGTCCCTATTCCTCTCGCCCTACATCCATTCCTGCCCTCTACTTTCTTTGCCTATATCTCTCTCTCTCCCGCCCTCTCTCATCCCTCTCTTCTCTCTCTATCAACCCTCTCCTTCTCTGTCTCCCCGCTCTGTCTATCTCCCCCTCCGTGCGGCTCTTGTGAGCTATCGCATGTGAGACCCCTCCCTCCCTCCCTGTCTGAGCCACTGTCTGTCTCTCTCCCTCAACTGCCTCTGAATGGGTCCGTCTGTCTGTCTGTCTGTCTGTCTGTCTGTCTGTCTGTCTGTCTGTCTGTCTGTCTGTCTGACTGTCTGTCTGTCTGTCTGTCTGTCTGTCTGTCTGTCTGTCTGTCTGTCTGTCTCTGTCTCTCTCTCTGTCTCTCTCTGTCTGTCTCTCTCTGTCTGTCTCTCTCTCTCTCTCTCTCTCTCTCTCTCTCTCTCTCTCTCTCTCTCTCTCTCTCTCCTCTCTCTCTCTCTCTCTCTCTCTCTCTCTCTCTCTCTCTCTCTCTCTCTCTCTCTCTCTCTCTAATTAGTGCTCAGCAGTAGTGTCTCTCTCTCAGCTGACGGATGGGTCGCTGCTCTTCCCCTCCTCAGCCATCAGATTTATAGCCCCTGTCTCACTGGGACGCTGTACGTGTGTGTGTTGAGGTTGCGGGAAGGTGGACATATGTGCAAGGTATTACTGTTTGTGTGCGTGTGGGAGGGATGGGCTGTGGAAGTCTATGTTGGTGAGGTATTTTGCAATGTAAGTGGTGTGTGTGTGTGTGTGTCTCATACACTATCCTGTAGTCAGAAGTTGCGGTCACAAGGTTCCAACTGACTAACAGTAGGTCTATGCCCAGGACAGCATAACAAGTTGGATTCATCCACTGACTGTGCTCTGTACTCCATCATATTATCCCACTTCACGGAGCGGTAATGTCCCATAGACACGGAGAGATGGCTGCAGATACAATGAATGGGTTTTCGGGACATAAATAAATGGGAGGCTTGGCGACTCGGTGACAGAAAGCCTCGTATATATGGTTGTTTTCATTCGCACTACCACATATCGATGGATCAAAACACAAACGCCTTGTTCGCTTAATAAAAACAATACAGAGGATAGTAGAAACTGAAATACGTACCTATATGCACTAAAATTGCGTTCCAAACTGAGAAAAAATATCACGACACAGATTGAGAGGAGGCAGGCATTGCCCTTTTACGGAAAGGACTGTTCCGAGGCGTCGCCGTGACAACAGACTCTCTCTGCCTTTGTGAGCCAGGAAAACACGTGCGTGCTTGTGAGAGAGAGAGAGAGAGAGAGAGAGAGAGAGAGAGAGAGAGAGAGAGAGAGAGAGAGAGAGAGAGAGAGAGAGAGAGAGAGAGAGAGAGAGAGAGAGAGAGAGAGAGAGAGAGAGAGAGAGAGAGAGAGAGAGAGAGAGAGAGAGAGAGAGAGAGAGAGAGAGAGAGAGAGAGAGAGAGAGAGATGAATGTCTGGCAGTGCTTCACACAGCAGGTGGGAAGTGCTGTCTTGCGAGGACCTGTGGGCACTCGTAGGGACCGGGGGGCAAGACAGGGGGGAGCACTGCAAGAGAAAGATTAAACACACAATCACATACACACACTCAGATAAACACACACAGACAAAGGGGGCTTATTGCTAAGAACACATACACAGATGAACAAGTGTGTACACAAGCGAGGCGACCATGCTTGACAACAAATGATATAAAAAATAAAAAAGCTTACACGCACGCATACACACACGCACAAATACACCAGACACACCAAGAGTCTTCGAGATGTTGTCTTGTGCCAGCGTGTGGGAGGAAGTGGGTCGGAGGTGGTACGCAGAGTCCTCATATTGCCAAGTGTTTGCTCGGCCCCTGCGGCACCACGGCAGGGTTGTCGAGCGTTTGAGCTATCCTAACCCGTCTGCACAACTTTGGCACTGCTTGGGAGAAGCCCTTGTTTTATTTGTGTGCAAATATTACAGCATCAAAGAAGACCACACACGAATGGGATGCATGCTGATGCTTGTAAAAGACATTATGGTGTCAGAAATCAGCTTGAGAATCTCACCCTCCAACGTCTGTCGAAACTGTGAATACGGAGGCGTCTGTTTACAGTGTGAAACACCTTCCATTGAGGTACAACAAACACTCTTAAGCTCTATGAGGAATTATGAGGGTATCCCTCTCCCACTCTGTCTAATACAGACAAATCAGTCGGAGATATACAACTGAGGAACATATTGTGGTGTTCCTCCGTGCATACGCCTACACACTCCCCATGTCTCTCACAGACACACACACACACACACACACACACACACACACACACACACACACACACACACACCTCCTGGGGCTTGCTGAGTACCCTTGGCGGTCGTGGGATTTGATGTTCTAGTGAATAACTAGCAGACACGCCGCGGTCTTGGCCTACAGTACAGAACAAAGCAGCCATACTGTAGGCGAGATGTTAAGCCGGCGTGACACATTTCACTTCTCATAAGATGGCCCGGTCTCTTGTCTCTCGCCTCGCCGGTCGACAGTGATCCGGCGGTCCGTCGGGAGCAGCAAGGCGCGAAGCGTCCGCTACTCCGTAACTAGCGAACACGCTGGGAATCTGCAGTGTGGTGAAGGAATACCCAAGTCCCATTGAACCCCACGTGGGGTGGAAACAAGTGTTGTCAAGAGGGACACTCCTCCTGTGTCGGTGTCTCACATGGGGGACTCCTTAACCAGGCGTGAATCAACACTAAAAATAAGCGATCCCGTCTTGGGGAACTGTAAAAGAAAAAGATTAGAGTTAAACGGTTCTATGCAAATGTACATAGTGTTTCATTTCAGACCAACCTGTTTAAAGAAAGGTAACAAGGAAAAAGATTTAAACCAACATTTTTATTGTTCATCCAGGATTAAGCCCCTGCATCATCGTCACTATTGTTAGCTCCCAAAAGTGCTGACGATTCCTCACTTGTTTGTGGACTTTTATTCTAGTGTATATTTTAATAAGCACCAAGTTTGTGATTTGCATACGTGCTCCTACAAGCGCGGTTTCTGTTTTGATGATGACTCCCAATGGAGATTTATTTTTGTTATACTCAGTAACAAGTTAGAGTTTCGCTGAGAGAACGGGTTGTTTCATTTTAAAACAAGCAGTCAAAGCCATCCTAGAAGTGTCAACACCTACGGAGGAAAACATCTCCATATCTCTCTGTCCGTCTGTCTGCCTGTCCATCCCAATTAAATGTCTGAATGAATTATTCAAAGTCTTGATTGGCATGAGAAACTTAACATTTTAAACTCTTTCCATATCTTTATCTTTTTCTCTCGCTTTCTCCCTGACTTCCTCTGTCTGTCTGTCTTTCTATCAGTCCATCCCAATTAAATTACTGAATGAATTATACAATTGATTAATTGGCATGGGAAACTTACATTTACATCCCCCAAAGCATTTGGGGGATGTAAATGTTTCCATATGTCTGTCTCTCTCACTCCCCCCTGCTCTTCCTGCAAGCTGACATGACCAGCGTTGTCATTTTGAAACCAGAGAGCGTGGTGGAGAAGACGTGCATGTGAGGCAGGAAAGAGGAGGTTCAAATGTCGCGTGTGTTTGTTTGTGTACACAATGCAAATTATCTCACATTCAAAATATAATGCAATGAGATGGCAGGCTGAGGCCATGCTAGCCCACTAGCTGTTTTAACTCTGCATCACTGCACTCATCGCACTATTGGCTTGGTGACAACAACAACATATGCATGCCCATGTTTGGGCGTGTGTTTTTCTCTGTAGACATCCCTCTCTTGGATTGTTGGTTACAAAGGGAGACAACGTGTGTTTATGTGTGTGTGTGTTTGTTCGCACTATAGAATAAGTTGTTGAATCAGCTTCAGACCTGGTAAGCACTACCCGTAATCATATTTATATAAGATCTATTTGAAGGGAAATTGATGCTGGTTGAATTTCCTTAGTGTATAAGAGGCATTTAGTGGTTTTCTTCGTCAAATGAAACCCTCGACATATCAATATCGCGGACTATGGGAGCACAGGGGAAATAGTACATGGAAGAGCTAAAGGAGGAAAGATTGCAGTGGAGAAAATGAAGAACGTGCTTTTTTGTTTAATACTCGTCTCTTTCTTTTCATCCGGGCTCCGTCAAAGTGGTTTTATATTTAGTACATTGGTTCTGTCGCACTGAGCGGGATGAAAGATGGGTTAAATTAAATAAAACCCCCACTCCCCCCCACACACACACACACACACACACACACACACACACACACACACACACACACACACACACACACACACACACACACACACACACACACACACACACACACACACACACACTACTACGCTGCCGGCATTACATCCAAACCTTTCACGGAACAAGTCTCCTCAACTTTTCATTCAGGGTTTTGTTTCACAACAATGTATTTCGGTTTCATTCAGTCCCCTCGAATTTCATCTTCTGGTTTCTGTTTTGATGAGAATACACCATCAATGTCCTTCATGACTTCATATTTAATGATGACCCTTTCTTTGATTTCTGTTTTCAGACACCCAGGATGAGGGAGCCCAGGAACCCGTGCAAGGATCGGGTCTGACGATTCGGAGAGGACGGCCGATAAACATGAGAGCACGTCGCTGTAACCCTCTGCCCTATTCGTCCTCGACATCCCCCCTCTGCCTTCCTGCACACTCTCACTGATCCCCGCGTTCCCAAAGGAAGAATATCGGATAACTGAGAAAAGAAACTGCAAACAAACCCAGGAGGTTTTTTCCCACCAGCGTTGGAATTCAAGAAACTAGGATTCTATTTTCGGCTCGAGTTTGTCGGCTTTGCCTAAATTAGCTCATCCCTTGCTCCCGTCGCCCCCCCCCTCTCTCTTTTCCATCTCTTTCTCTCCCTCTCTACCCCTTCTTCCTCTCCACACTCATTGAAACTCCCGTAGGCCTCGACCAATGGAGAGACAGAGGAGAGAGTCAGGATAAGGAAGAGAAATAGAGCTTTGAAAAGGGGAAAAGAAAAACTGCTGATTGGTTAGAAATTGGAAATTGGAATCTTCGAAATAGCGAGGAACATTTTGGCCCAGCAACCTTTCCAATTTCACTTTGGTATTAAATACCAACTTTTTCAAACGCCACTCTAGACACTCCCAAACTCAATTAACGAATTTATCGGGCCGCTTTTTACCTCGAATTGGGAGCTCTCGACGGCGGCAGTTCTCAAACACACGCACCGGCCCCGAGGGGGACGCTGAGCATGACGAGGGCTGTGCCGTCCCTGCGCTGGCCCCTGTGGCCCCTGGCCCTGCTCCACCTGCTCGCCGCGGCGAGCGCGCTGGAGTTCGGCGGCGCGCCGGGCCAGTGGGCGCGCTACAGCCGCTGGGAGGCGGGCTCCGTCGGCGAGCTGAGCTTCAGCCTGAAGACCAACATCAGCAAGGCGCTGGTGCTCTACCTGGACGACGGCGGCAACTGCGACTTCATGGAGCTGCTGGTGGCCGGCGGGCGCCTCCACCTGCGCTTCGCCATCCACTGCGCCGAGCCCGCCTCCCTGCACATGGAGACCCCCGTGGACGACGACCGCTGGCACATGGTGCTGCTCACGCGCAACTTCCGCGAGACCCTGCTGATGGTGGACGGCGAGACCAAGGTGGCGGAGGTGAAGTCCAAGCGGAAGGAGATGGCGGTGGTCAGCGACCTGTTTGTGGGCGGCATCCCGCCCGACGTGCGCCTCTCGGCCCTCACGTCCAGCACGGTCAAGTACGAGCCCCCGTTCCTGGGCCTCATCTCCAACCTGAAGGTGGGCGAGATGCCCCCGGCGCTGCTCAACAGCATGGGCATCCAGAGCGACCTGGAGTACATGTGCACCAAGCAGAACCCCTGCCTCAACGGGGGCTTCTGCTCCATCCAGTACGGCGAGGTGCACTGCGACTGCACCCAGACGCGCTACAAAGGGAAATACTGCAAGGAAGGTAGGACACCCTGCTTTCTTTCTTCAGCTGTGTGGTTTCTTAAATAGGTCCCAGAGTTCTGGCTGTCAATGGGTCGTTTCCAAGAGCGGCATGACTTGCTGAACTCTTGCTGAACTCTCTGTCACCCTGCACTGGGGAATTAAAGGGCCTCTATCTCGCCATTGAATGTGTTGTTGATCAGCCAATACAAGCATTTCTGAATCATCCCTCTAGTGACATCGCAAGTGGAATGGGGGGTCCACCCCCCCTGATGCATTATGGGTAGATAAACTCCACTCGACCCTTAGGTAGAGGTGGACAAACCCCACGTGCAATGTCGCTCGTAGGTTTTAATCTTGCGAAGGTAAAGCGGTGTCTCGCCTCTCCGGGCTTCAACCTTTTTTATCTTCTTAGTATTTTCTCTCCGACTCCGACCCTCGCGCGGCGGAGCCACCCCCCCCCCCCCCCCCCCCCCCCCCGCGCTGCGATGCCCCCGGGCGCGGCGTCAATGTCGCCGGTCACCGCCACTCCCCCCCCCCCCCCCACACCCCCTCCGTCACCATCTGCTTAGAGAAACGGGACACTGCAGAATAAAAAATAAAAAAAAGATCCTCGCACGTAAAGAAAGTACAAGGTGTGCGGCGCTGATGGCTATAATTATTCCAATGTAGTCGTCTCCTGACCTTTCCCTGTTCCTTACCGCGAGGCTTGGGAGAGAGCGTCTCCTCGCCTCTCCTTCTCTGGGTATATCGCTGCAGGGGCCACAAGTAGTTGTTGGTGGTGGGGGGGGGGGGGGGGGGGGAGTGGAGCAGAGCCAGAGAAACACAGTCGCTCTGCAGGTGGAGAGAGGGGACTTGGGGGGGGCGAGTGCACGGTAGGTGAGGAGGTGACCCCCTTTGGAAGTTGGGTTTGCTGACTGCATGTTTTACCGGGCAGGGGAAGCGCGTTTTGCTGACTGCATAAGGGTGAGGCTTAGTTGTCGTCTTTTGTTTACCTTCTTCATTATGTTTTTGGGGGTGGGGTAAGTTGGGGGAAGGTGTTTGTGTTTTTCGTGTAGATAGGGTGGGATGCTGTGTCCCTTTGAACGGTTGCGGTGGACTGCCGTGTCCCCTCCAGGCTTTCCACACACACACACACACACACACACACACACACACACACACACACACACACACACACACACACACACACACACACACACACACACACACACACACACACACACACAGACACACACAAAAGGACTTCCTTTATAAATTTAAATCCGCAAACATTCTTTCTTTACTCCAGTAAATGTTAAGTCACCAGCAATGGTTGTACTGGCAGCTCACTTCCTTTTGAACAAAGTCTCAGCATTGAGATTATAGACTCTTAGTAATATAATAGTATATATATAAGTGTCGTTCTTGATCAAAAATAAATCCTCCAACTCTTAAATATCCCTAACCTCTCCTCTCCTCCAGTCTGCTCACTTCTCTCCTGACTCCTCTCCTCATACTTCCCCTGCCTCCCTCTCTCCTCTGACACATCCTATTTACATATCTGTGTTTTCTCTCTAACTCCCCTCCCCCCCACTCCCCCATTTCCCCGAGCTCCTCACACACATACGGCATCATGTGTCTCTCTCTCTCTGTCTCTCTCTCTCTGTCTCTCTCTCTCTCTCTCTCTCTCTCTCACTCTCACTCTCACTCTTCCTCCCTCTATTTGTGTCTCAAGAAAGCTGCCTCCTTCCACCCCATCTAACTCCCCACCCCCCACCTCTCTCCAGTTATCCCTCGCTCACCTTCTTCTGCTGTCAGCAGTTCCTGCTCCGCCCCCCCCAACCCCGCCCTTTCTCTTCGTCCGCCCACTCTGATTTTACTTCTGTCTCTTCTTCCTCCTACTCCTCCTCTGCCTCCTCTTCCTCTTCCTCTCAGTCTCTGGGCTGTGTTCCACTAGCCTCCATCCAACCTCCGTGTACCCACAAATAATATTGGTCGTTCTCTTTCTCTCTCTGTCTCTCTCTCCCTGCCCTATTTGTGTTTTCCCTCTCGGGTCTCACCCTGTCTCTCTCTACTTCCCTTTCTCTCTCTCTCTCTCTCTCTCTCTCTCTCTCTCTCTCTCTCTCTCTCTCTCTCTCTCTCTCTCTCTCTCTCTCTCTCTCTCTCTCTATCTTTCCCCTTTCCCTTTCTCCTCTCTCTGGTGCTGTCTCTGTCTTTTTCCGCCTCTCTCTCTTTCTTTGTCTCTCCTTCCCTTTCTCTGCCTCGCTTTGTCTCTCTCGTTCTCTGCCTCTCTGTCACTCTCATCCTCTCTCTTCCTTTCTCCCTCCATCTCTCTCTCTCCCTCTCTATCTTTCCCCTTTCCCTTTCTCCTCTCTCTGGTGCTGTCTCTGTCCCTGCTGATGATTTGGGTTTGTTCGTCCCTCCGGTCGAGGTGGGTCATCACTGAATACGGCGAGTCGATTCCCCCCCCCCCCCCCCCCCCCCCCCCCCGACCGACGCCACAACCGACGCCGTTTAGCGGGTAGACTCGAGGGGAGGAGGGGAAGAGTCGCCATATGTTCTTTACCGTTTGGCCTGGGATGAAAAACAAACCAGAAACAAACAAGAAGTGAAACAACTCTGGTCCCCCTCTCCGTCCCCTGATGCACGCCATTGTGTTATTCTCGTCTTTGGCCGACCTTGGGTGTTCCACACGCGTGCAAACATACAAAATACACGCACGGTCGCACGCACATCACACGAGAGCTGGCAAAGAAAGATGCCATAATATATCAAAATATATCGCTCTACATATCGTCAATTCCTGGTTTCTATTTGCTCTCTCTCTCTCTCTCTCTCTCTCTCTCTCTCTCTCTCTCTCTCTCTCTCTCTCTCTCTCTCTTGCTTTGTCTGGCTCTCCAAGTCTGTCTCATGTCGCTCTCTTTATCTTTTTCTAATATTCTCTCTCATAATCTCTCTGTCTCTCTCTCTCTCGCTGTCATAGTCTCTTCTTTCTCTAATTCATAATAGTCTCTCTCCCCCTACCTCTTTCTCTGTCTGATGTTCTCACCCAATTTCTGTTTCTAATAGTATCTTTATCCATCTCACTCTCTCTTTTTTTCTCTCTCTCTCTCTCTCTCTCTCTCTCTCTCTTTCGGTTGCTCTCTGTCTGTGTGATGCTCTCTCACAGAGTGCTGTCTCATTCTGCTGGTGTCTCGGAGCTGCATACCAATCACAGCCACTGTGACTGCAAGACCCTCTTGTCCTTTTGAGAGAGTGCTCAGGCTGGGTAAGGGAGAGAGAGATAAATGCAGAGAGAGAGAGTAAGGGCGAGCGATGCAGATGGTGAGAGGGAGTCGAGGGAGAAGGATTGAGTTTTAGAAGATAAATAGAGATACATAGAGAGAGGGTGTGAGAGAAAGAGAGAATGTAGGAGACAGATAAAGAGAGACAGAAAGTGAAATGAGAGAGTGATTCAGAGAGAGAACAGGGGAGAGAGTAAAAGGAATAGACAGAGAGGGAGTGATAAACCATGGGGGGGGGGGATTCAAAGACGGAGAGAAGAAGGGGAGAGAAAAATAGATTTTAACAACTTTTTATTTGAAAGTATTCTTAGATATCAGAACTTTGTTTATATGTATATGTTACGGGTCCCAGGATTGGGTGCCACGGCAACAATAAGGAAATCTGTAATATACAGAAAATGGTAAGAAGCAATGAAGACACGACTGCTCAGTTCGTCATCAAAGTTGCGTCTCTATTCAAATTCACAAATAAAATACAACCATTTCTCTGAGTGTCCCTTGTTCAGTCTTCAACTGTTTAAGTGCATCACATACTAACCACATCGTACATCCTATTCTAATTCACACTCATGTTATATCTCATGTACATTCAATATTCTCCGTACGTCCACTTAACTCTACTTGAGCAACATATTAATTTACATGCACCTGTTTAAGTGAGTAAAGGCATCAATAATAATATAGTGCAATAAACCGCATTAATCCACTGTACTTGAATGCAACATGTAGTTGGCAATTATTCTAGATTCACACACTTAAATGAAACAGTATTACTCAGAGAAAGCTAAATGTTTTCAATACAAAGTAAACTAAGTTGTGACTCTGGATGTAACCGTTACATTTTTATCTTTAAACAGTATGCATTAATGTAAACATTCTTTCAAACTTGTAAATCTGTAGCCATGAACCTTTAACATTTACTCAAATTCCCGTTTAAGCTGCAGTATACAGGAGACCACAAATAACACTGTGCAAAGTACACACAATAAACCTTCAATTGCGCAGCTGGGGCCTGTACTACGAACCTCGAGGGTATTCAAGGGCTCATGAGAGGGTATTCGTTATTGGATCGTCCTTGTTGGACTGTATGTAGGCAATGCTACACAAAGAAGCCGTGCACTTACTGTTGCGCGGCATATGTGTTTCAAGTTAAAAGTTGGCCCCAAGTTCAACATACATTAACCTTGGATAGTCAAGTGCCGTCTTGTCCATTATCCCTTACATAACCGCTATGTCAGTGACACAATTAGGCCTAGGCATTTTTTATTCTACAAATTCATATTATAGCTGTGACAATTGTTAAGAAAAATCACCTCCATAGTCGCCCTGAAGTCACAGAGTCTCCTACATGAATCAGGGAAACCTATTATAGGACAACATTTAGAAGAATACGTGACACTTTGCTTTGATAGTTATACACCTCTGATTGGAGATTGATTGTCGGCGGCTTCTCCAAAATAATGTTTGTACCTTCAACTAACAATGACAATTAACTTACACCCAATCATTTCACATTTGATTAGCAAGACAATTATTTATGTCCATTGCCAAAACATGAATGCATACCATTGCAAACGCCTTGGATGTCGAGGCAGTGGGGTCAGAGGACAACCCCCCCTTCCACTCCTACCACTATCGGCCGACCTTCGTTATTGGCGAGAGCCAGCTCCTCCGAGGTGGTGAAGGGCGGTGGAGCGGTCCCCCTCCCAGTCGTATTAATTTGGGTTTTATTTTTATTTGCTACCGGTAATCAACATGAGATTAAAGGTTGGAGCCTCGGCCATTGCAAATCATAGGCTAGATTCACCTGAAATTATTCAAATGGATGGTTTCAACCACATTGAATAATATTTTTATATTTATTTTTGACTTGGCCCCATGTTCGTAGGAGCGTGGCTGGCATCTATGGGGGTAAAAGGCATGATGATACATGGTATTTTTTAGACAATATGCGGAATCTTTTCACTTAACACGAATTAACACGGTCGGCTATTTTTTGCCAGCACGGCACCCTAGCCATATTATGGGCATCCGTGTTCCCCTTGGCTGTGATTTTGACTTTCAATTCCTCGTAGGAATTCATAATAATACACTGCTCGTCTTGCGTGAAATACACCGCGCTCGCTCAAATTAATTTTGCATAAGGGTGAGTCAAATGACGCAATAAACGCCCCTTTTATGTGAACGCGCATTGAACCAAAAGCGGAAAACCTGGTTCAACTGATTGAATCTAAAGTGAGCGTCATGGTACCACTTAACTCTGATTGCGTGTTGCGTCTCTGTCGGGCCAGGTTTTCCCAAGAAAGCCTGGGTATGTTCAGCGAGGTTCGTGGTATACCCCCCAGGCCCGCAGGGCGAATAATAAACCCATAATTGGCGGGACCTGCCGTTTCGTGCCTTCCGGTATTTACACCTGCCATTGTACTCAACGGCGGTATTTTACAGTCTCTTAAGTTCGCTAGAAACACACCAAAACATGACCCGAAATTCTTCAACAGTTATACATAAACAGCAAGGCTTTAGAAGGTTGACACTTTATAGCTTAACCCAACTACTGACCTGTAATATACAGAAAATGGTAAGAAGCAATGAAAACACGACTGCTCAGTTCGTCATCCAAGTTGCGTCTGAGGACGCGGGCGGAAGTGCTCCCGTCTGACAACAACCCGGAACGCAACTACTAAAGTGTCAACAGCTCCACCTCGGTGCTGCTTACATTTTAAGTTCCTCTCAACATAAATTATGAGGAATAAATGAATGTACTGGTCTGATACATTTATAGAAATAGTTTCATTTAAAGAAAATTATCTTTTGCTAATATAAATAAAATAAACAGTTTTGAGAGTACCACATATACAAAGGATATACAAATTAGAACATAGAGGACGGAAAGCGAGGGAGAGAGAGAGAGAGGGGGAGAAAGCAGGAGAGAGAAGGAAGGCAAGAGGAATATTTGAAAACCGTGTTTTAGATTTGTGAAGAACCGTGAATTGGGTCATTACAGCTTGTGTGTGTGTGTGTGTGTGTGTGTGTGTGTGTGTGTGTGTGTGTGTGTGTGTGTGTGTGTGTGTGTGTGTGTGTGTGTGTGTGTGTGTGTGTGTGTGTGCGTGTGTGTGTGTGTGTGTGTGTGTGTGTGTGTGTGTGTGTGTGTGTGTGTTTGGGAAGAGCTTTCACTCTCTACCTTGCGCGTGGATAACAATATGAAGGTCTTTCTCTCTCCTCGCCTTAGTTATCTTCAAACCACTTCAGACTTCACATCCTGCCACTTTGATTATGTCGCTGTTTGTGTCGTGTTCATGGAAGGCAACAACCGAAGCTAGCACACACACACGCACACGCACACATACACATACACATGCACACACACACACACACACACACAGAGACACCTGGTTCATCTAACAGCAAACAAATATACAGGATGTGTACAGGCTCTGAGAGAAGCGTTCTGTTCCCCAACAACACAGAGGTTTC
Organism: Gadus chalcogrammus; assembly: GCF_026213295.1. Taxonomy (NCBI): domain Eukaryota; kingdom Metazoa; phylum Chordata; class Actinopteri; order Gadiformes; family Gadidae; genus Gadus; species Gadus chalcogrammus. The sequence goes on along the minus strand of NC_079428.1, from coordinate 10,009,342 downwards.
ACTGGCTGGAGAAACAGCTGTGAAATATCATACTGATGAGGAATATCTCATTCAGGGAGGGAAGCATTTTCAAGATATAGAATATTGGGGAGAGTAAAAAGCAGGCTATGAAGTGCATCTAGGGGCCAGTGAAAGTGAGAATAGATTTGTTTACCACCATGATGTTTCCATCATTCTCTCTTTTTCGTTCCGACTTTCTCTTTTTCTATCGCTCTATTGCAGCTATCCATGTCTCTCTCTCTTTCTCTCTCCCCCCCCTCTCTCTCTCTCTCTCTCTCTCTCTCTCTCTCTCTCTCTCTCTCTCTCTCTCTCTCTCTCTCTCTCTCTCTCTCTCTCTGTCTAGCTCTCTCCCTGCCTCACTTGGTCACCTCTATCCATCCTCTCTCCCTCTGTGTTTGTGTGGACGGAGTTCAAAGGGCTGTGCTGGGTTCTTTATAAATGTGTCAGAACGGAGCAGAATAGAGTGAAGAGGAACACAAAGATATCTTTTGAGAACCATCTCAGAGCTTTTAGGCTAAGGCAGAGGGCTGACATTGTGTATTTTATCTATTCAACCATTTTTCAATCTAAAATAAGAAAATCCCCAAAACTACCCAAAATGGGTAGCTTTTGTTGCATCAATTGTGCACAAAAACATGTACAAACACATAACTGACCCACATCCCAACACCCGTAATATAATGTACAACTCTCATAACATCATGCTAACAGGCAAAACACATTCGTTTTCAAACCTTTGTAGTGTGTCTTGTGAGTTAGAAACAGCCCAAACTGTTTCAAAGTGTTTCTTGTTAACAAGGTCGAGTGGAGGACATGTCGGGACTGTGAGGGGACGTAACGAGGGGATGATGGATGTTCCTTGCTGGAAGACACTGAAAGTTATGAAAAACGGCTACGGCAGCGTAGGCACTAAAGGAAATTAGTGTTGCGTCTCATTTCCCAGCGGAGAAAGATTCCTTCGCTCTTCCTGTGGTGTGCCTTGAAATGTTTTTGTGACACCCATTGTCCACTCTTATCTTTTCCTCTTTATTAGGTGCTAACTTATAACGAGCTAACTTTTTGAGGTGCCATACTAACTAGCTAGCAGACTAACTAACTCTTTTAAACAAGACCAAATTATACATTACCAATTGCCTTCAACAGTTTTTGTCACTTGGCAGATTATAGAGAAATGTTTTTCAAGCAGTTACTCAAGGATAACGTCAAATAGGGTGCACAAAATGGAAAAAAATATAATTAACTCTAGGTATAATGCAATTGTTTTTTTCCGCTTTGTGTATCCAACAGTATTTATGTATGAATGCCCTGCAGTCTCGTCTGTCGAGTCTGGATTCAAATGCTTAGTAAGCCGAAGCATTAGCCTAAACCAAAGATGTCATATTCAAATTTCACACACAAGTAACCAGATTTTACCTTTCTCTGAAATAATTGTATTTCGATTTATCTTTCCCATAAAGAAAAAAAGAAAGTGAGACATATTTTTCCGTGTGGCTCTGAAGCTGAATCCTGAACTCGTAGTAGAATTCGTACCACTGAGCAATTTGCCAGAGAGAGGAGTGGCGGAGAAAAAATTCCCCTCGGTCCAGATTAACCACCTCGATTTCAATTATACGGCACCGTGAGGCCATGGAGTCTTTACACCGACACCTCTCGGGTCTCTGGGGGGAGGGGGGGGGGGACTTCACCTCCCTGCCTCCTGACAGCACACACAGGTGGGGTTTAATTGAAGCCCCCCCCCGAGATGGCCACAAGATGGAAGCCCGACTAGGTTGTGAGTAACTCCGGAGAAGTCCGGTGATTATAGAGTCGTACTTCAATAAACAATTATTCATGTTTGATGTTTTTAAAAGGATTTTGATTCATTTGGTGGTTTAAATGGCAATTTCAATCACTCGTATTACTGCAATACCTTACTGCGTGGCGTGTCACAGAGAAAGATGTTGTTGCGGTGAGTACCTTGCAACTAACCCTCAAGATGGGTAAGATTGCACTCACCAAGGGTGCAGGTGAGGAACATACCTCAACTTCAACCCACCAGGTAGGGACAGACTTTAGGTCACGGGCTGAGGCCCTGCATAAATAACGAAGGCGTTAGATCAGTGCGTAACACACTATATACCACCACTTCATACTTATACTACCACTCCCGCCAGCCCCAACACTATTCCCACATCGCTGTCAGGTTTGTCAACACTGCAGCACCACCGCTTCGGTTGCTATACCCCTGTCTGGCGGGCTTGGTGCAGGCTGACTGAAGGCCTCTTTACCCACAGGGCTCCCTTGGGAGAGGGTTATGGGGGGTGCTGGCCTGGCCCTGGCCCTCTGCTGTCCTCTCCATACCCTGCCAGGGGAACGCTATTTAAGCACACAGCCGTGACCCAGGGCTAACTGCTAGATGGGGAGAGAGAGAGAGAGAGAGAGAGAGAGAGAGAGAGAGAGAGAGAGAGAGAGAGAGAGAGAGAGAGAGAGAGAGAGAGAGAGAGAGAGAGAGAGAGAGAGAGAGAGAGAGAGGGGAGAGAGAGGAGGGAGGGAGGGAGGGAGAGGGGGAGAGAGAGAGAGAGAGAGAGAGAGAGAGAGAGGTGGAGAAGGAAGGAGACTGTGAGTGAGGGTTAAACTGAGAGGCAGATGGAGAGACGCTGAGGGGATGAGAGAGAGAGAGAGAGAGAGAGAGAGAGAGAGAATATTAAAGAGGATGGAAAAGAGAGACAGAGGGAGGGTTGCTGGAAGAGAGACAAGAGAGTGACAAGAGAGAGATGAATTAACAGACAGGACAACATTGAGGGAGAGGGTGAGTAGAATGTGGAAAGAGAGATGAGAAGAGGGCGTTGGCCTGAGAGAGATTGTGATAGGGTGAGCCATAACGGACAGGAGAGAGAGAGGTCTGAGGAGAAAGAGAGTGGGATCGATGATGACAGAATGAGAGGGGGGGAAGTAGTGAGTCAGACAGAGACTGAGGAGCAGTGATGGTGAGAAGAAACAAAAGCCAAATGAGAGAAATTGTCAGAAAACCCCACCCTTGTGTGATGAGTGAAACTTGTTTCTTCCCTCTTTCCCAAATAATGAGCAATTTGCCTACATGGTGAGTGATGAGGCGGCGGGGACGTTTCTATGGCAACTGGGGGAAGGGGGCTGGGTGTGGTGTGTGGAGGGGGTTGGTAGGGGGAGGGGAGGGGATTGGGAGGGGGGGGTTCAGAGAGCAGAGGACAGAGAGGGAAGCGATGCATCATGCTGGTAATTGCATTAACCTACTGGCCCTCATCCACCAAGATCACCGCTCACATGCACACATGGACAACACGAAAGCACACACACACACACACACACACACACACACATGCACATATGGACACGCACGCACACAAATGGACACACTTTTAAACGCACACTTAAACACACAGACGCACGCACACACACACAGAACACACACCCAGGCAGGGTCACAGAGCCAACATGGGCTCTCTGGCAGATAAATGAACTTACAATTATAGGTGCGCGAGGCCAAGTCGGAGCATAAGCCGTCCCTGTAGGAAGGAGCGGTGCCCTGTATGCCTCCAGATTGAAAGGCTGTGCCTCCTGTTCCATTACCACTCACCCCTTTACAACTCAACGCTTGTGTCAGCAAGTATCGGTACTGTTAAAAAAAAAACGTGCTCCGTTTTTATTAAAGGTCGACTTATCGACTTACTGGTGGGATGACGCTGATGTTAAATTGGAACCGTTCTGCATTTATTTATTTTTTATAGATATATATATATACCACAAATATATTGTGCTAGGGCTAGGATGGTCTAATGGGTTACAGTGTTAGGATCAAAAGATACTGGGTTCGGCCCCCCAACGTGTACCTGGAGGCATCCTTGAGCAGGATGCTCTTAAACCCTACCTGCTCATTATTGACCTTTATTTATTCACTGTCTCATCCCTCACTGCTCCATCCCGACATGAATCGGAATTAATCGGAAGTAACTTTGGATGAATGCCCCTGCCAGCGTCTCTGCTTGTTGCATACGTGAACACACAGTGCTTGTGCGTTGTTCTTAAAACCGCGCCTCTATCCGTCTTCGTCCTCATTACCACATTGTAGCGGTTCGTAACGCGGCGCTGGGTTAGCTTTGATTAAGGCAGGCTCAGTCAGGACAAAGTAGCGCTGGTGTAATGATACCAGCAATCCTTAAGTAACAGCTACAAAGTAAATCATTATGTGTTATGTTGGGACAATATGTAGTACTGGCTGATATAAAAGCATGAATTATTAGCAATGATCTTACAGTCGAGGTGGAATAAACATAAAAACGGAATAGAGTGAGATAAAAATTAAAGTGAAAATGACTACGGACAATGAAATAAAAGTTTTATGATGGAGTATTTGGACTGTTTTCCCCAGACAAGGGGTATTTGAACTACAGCTGAGGTTTAGAGCCTGCTGTTATTGGACTCACACTGAAGATAACAGTAAAATTTAACGGCATAGTATTGGAAAATAACTGGAATGTGGTCACACTGATCCAGTATATTACTCTTTTAAAAATAACAACATGAATGAGTTTTATGTATTTTTGCCTGCCATTATACCTGAGTTGTAAGATGAGCAATAATAATTGGTGATATTTTATTGCAAATGAAAAAGGATCAGTGGAGAATTGCGTGGTTTATTTGTTTTACAATAATTAAGTCTGTTTCTCCTGATATGACAGAAAACAGCAATATTACATTAGAGAAGATTGCGTTTGTTTGCAAATAAAGCAATTGTCAAGAATGAACAATTAGATAAAATGTTGTATGTCGGTTACAATTCAAAAGGTTGTCATGGCTTCTCCCTCTCCAAATTTCCGTTGGATGGTCCAAGTGGGCCAAGTCAGCTCCGTAATTGCAGGAAGGTGATGTGGGCGGGTACCAGAGCTACTAACAACACGCTGATTGGCTCAAAGGCCATAGCTGATGCATGCTTTCATAGAGGATTTGAAGCGGCCACAGGTCGAAGAGCAGCAGCCACCTCCTACCAATCAAAGCCAATCACTTCCCCGGTCCATGTTGCTGGCGAGCGTCGCTGGACAGAACTCGTATGAACAGGAATAACACTGTTGTTTTTTTTCTTGCTCTGTCCCTGAGCTAGTCTATCGTCATTTGCCCCTGGTTATCACTGAATCTACATTTTTACACACGCAACACACACCTTCTGACACACACCAACAAACCCACACACACTTTCTTCCTCATCTTCCACCCATCCAGAACCGGTATTCAGGGGGCTTCCTCGACAGAAGCGTGCAGTTTTTCTGCTGGCTCTGCAGCCCGAGTGTTCGCCCTGTCTCCGTTCCCCCTGTGTGATGATGAATCTCTCCTCTCCGCTCCCTTAAACGTACACTTACAGCCCGGGGAAAAGGAGATAAAAAAATAAATCCACTATGTATGTGGCCAACACTGCGCTCTGTTTTATTACAGAATAGTCCCTGCTTTGATCAGCGACGGCTGGCAGATGTGGTGAACTATTGTGTAATGTTATTGTGCATCACCCACTGCCTCCACCACCTCCACCACCTCCCCTGCTTCACCACATTATCTTCATCCTCTACCCCACTCTTTAATGATTACTCCTATTTATCACCTAGGGTGGCTTCATGCTCACCTTCAGCTCCAAAGAATACATAAATATATGAATACATTTTAAACATATAGAGTTGTATAAGGTCTTTCCGCACCACAAAAGAGAATTTCTCTATAATCCTTGTCTATAATCCACAGATTCTTGCCCGTACATAATAATTCAAACTGATGTCTTCGGCATGAGAATCCTGCTTTGTAAAAGAAAACCTTCAAGCCGTAGTATTTTGTCATTGGTTTGCTCTATTCCTCAGATGCATCCAAAAAAACCAAAATAGATATATGCAAATATATATGTAATTTTCCGATGTGTCATTGGAAAACATCCGCCATACCGAAGTAGAAGTGCTATCTCTATTGCAGTCCTGCCGTTGCCCAGCTTTATAATTCATACATGGATTTTTTTGGTAGCAGCCCCTGGTAGGCTCAACACAATTAGGTTAGAGTTTTTTTTCCTTGTGGCAGAGGTCTCCAGACTATCTTCCCCGGCTGTTAATTAACACACAGACCTTCTCCCTCCCTACCCCCGGAGGTAGCAGACAGCAGAACACGTCATTATCTCATATGCGCTCACAGCCAGACGGCTGGGGTTTTAATATTCACCCTCTTATGTGTGTTACGCTGGGGGTGGGGGCGTTCCGGGAGCGGGATCCAGTACCCGGGAGAGAGGGGAGGGTTTCCTCAGTCGATCACGGGGGTTGACGTGGGTTGGTTGGTCCTGCTTCTGTCCTTTAAACAGACGCTCGTTAGCTTAGCGTAGCATAGCCACAGCTACGCTAGGAGACATTCCAAGCGTATGATCGAAATCTGAGTAACTAGATATTCGTTATTCCCGCGAGCTAGCAGCAACAATTACTAGCCGGTTTTATTTATTTGTGTTTATAATAGTTACACCTCAAGACACAAATTCAACATAAAAACCAAGAACCACCAAGTGTACAATAAATGAGATGTTCGCTTTAGGGGTGGGTCTTCAGATACTTCTTGGAAATAGTGAGGGTTCTGTAGCTTGTCGGGAAGTTATTGCTCGTTTGAGCCCCATGGTACCACCCATGAGACTATCCCAGAATGTGATTAGTGCCACGCAGTGCCACCCGCCCCTCATTAGTGTATCTTGTTACAGAAAAGTCTGATCTAATGACTTGGTACTATATACCTGTTTGTATATATATTTGACATTGATGATCATGGGAGTGTTAACACGTACGACACATTGTATATTTATTTATTGATTCATTTCCCATATGCTTTTGAGACCAAGTGCCCCTAGCCCTGGTAACCATAGATACAGAGCAACAGTTCTTACTGTAGGCCTACCCGTGAAATAGTCCCACCATTTTCCCCGGGACTCCAAATCGGATATGTCGGCCTATCTAAGTCCCAGAATAAATCCACCTTTTCCTCTCTCCGACAAAAAGCCCCTTGACTAGATCAGGTACAATATTGAAATGCCAGGCAGAACCCCCCATCGCATTTGCAATTTACCCCCAGCTGAGAGCCCCCCGCATGGGGCACTCGAAGCCCCCAGATCCCTTCCTTCTGGAGCATTTATTCAAGCCTCGATATCACAGCGCACAGCACCTGTTGCTAGAAGAAGCCCTGTAATACAAGCGTTTACTTATCTAGAAAGGCACTTTATCCGTTCATCTTACGGTGACTTTAGATGCGTTAAGGTAAACAAAGAGGGTTTAGGAGCATCTCGCCAAAGGATGCCAACAGGTTCATTTGAGGACAATGGGGGTTTGAACATAGCACCTTTTGAGAGCTGGTTGTCAAACACATTAACTCACTAGTCTGTCCTGCGTCAAGCTAAGTTCATTCCAGTGCCATCCACATCATTTTTTGCATTGTTGTTCCTCAACGGCACAAGCAAGTTACTTATTTGTGCCATTGAAGAACGCTTGAGGAAATTCCAGCATTTCATTTCCGTCAGTGACTGCTGGTTGTTATTCTGTGACATGGCAATAAAGTTTCACACTTAAACTCTGGGAGGAAGTTTGGTTGCAGTGTCATGGATGGGTGAGGTGGCTGGGCCTGGGTGGGGGGGGGGGGGGGGCATATATCGACAACCGAGATATATTCAATCAGGGCGCACTTCCACCCTTCCAACATTCTTCTGTTTGCCTGCGACGTTCACTTGCACAGCGATGTTTATTCATGAGTTTATCCTCCAAAGCGACGAGACGAGGGGGATGGGGCACCTATGGAGCTAATGTGAGTGTCGTGACACAAGATTACCAGGAAATAGGAACTGATTGCTGATTTTTTTTTTCTTTTTGCCTTCCCACTGCCACCGCAACGCTGTCAATCAAAGAGTTGTTTGTGCTCATCAGATACCTCCTGTCTCGATGCAAAACAGGAGCCGACACAACGATGAAATCAGGGTTGTGGGGTATCTGTTGGCACCGTCAATTTATGTAGCTCTTGTTGGTAACAGAAACAACATTGAGAACTAGTGAAGTTGTTTTATTTGTATGGGACAAGATAGTGAGGACGGACTCTTAAGTGGGCTGAAGGAAACGAGTAATGTGCACCCTTTAATTTGCCACATTTCTACTCTCCCACAAAGTTAGTTTAGTTTGTGGTGTGTTAGAGAGAAAATCGGTGGCTTTGAGACTTGACGTTGTCGGTGTTGCCTCTGTCTTTCCTGGTGTCCTTTCATCACTCGAAGACACGATAGAGGGTCACCCTGGTTACGAGGTAACCAAGATGGCGGGAGCTGAGCTTGATATGTGGCGGGCTGCGAGGTGCAGACGACGGGGAGGAAGGGCGGCGCTACATTTCTCCACGACGAGCTAATAAAGTATCGACGATTGTCACCATCAATCCTGCGTGAGAAAGGACACGCCGCAGGGCGAGGCTCATTTCTGTCTGAGACGCTGGGCGTACAAGGGGGTCAAACTTGAAGATCAGTGTGCCAATTGAAAAAGGTTTTTTCCAGCGGTTCGATTTTTTTGATTTACAGTATGTTTGTTTTAGATACACGTCATTAAAGAGCAGATCGGGGGGTGTTGTTGGGCATCTTGCTCTAGGCTGCCTACAGCTTAGTTTGTGGACATTTGGGGATCGAACCCTGTACCTTCTGTCCGGGAGTCAAACACAGAACCACTAACCCTCCCCCAACCATTAAACCCTTTGAAGAACCAATGCCCTTACCTTGAGGAAAGGCTTTGTCTCTGACCACACACAAACAAGACAGATGAACCAACAGGAATGTCAGAACCACACCATACTTACTGCTCCAGTGTGTGGTGGGTTCACAGGCCTGAGGAGCGCCGGGCCGAGGGTCCCATGAAGGGGGCCAGGAGGGTCAGGAGGCGAGGCAATCATAGAACGAACTGGATACGCAGGAAGTACCAGTTTACCTCCGGGCCATGATGGCTCTCACTGAGAAAAAACAATGGGGAATATGTTCGGGACACAGACACAGACACACACACACACTCACACACACACACACACACACACACACACACACACACACACACACACACACACACACACACACACACACACACACACACACACACACACACACACACACACACACACACACACACACACACACACAGTGGGTTCCTAGAAGTGGCGGTGATGGAATGAGGACAGTCATTGTTTTTGTACATCTATAGATAGGAGCTACATAAATCCATGTACTACACACTCATCGTACGATAGCTCCTTTGTCCCTCCTGTCTTTTGTGCTGTAGATCTTCTCTGTCAGGTACATGCGTCCCGAAAAAACAGACTGTTTTGCCTCTGATTCACATGTGTTGCAATGACAATGTGACAATGTGATGTTAATGCAATGCAAATGAAAGCAATGGACTCTTCTGTGTGCCGCTAATGCTATTAACTCTTGAGCGTGGTCTGTTTGTTCGACAGCATCGCTGTCATATTCCCATAGGAAACTGAACCGCTGTACATCGCTTTCATTAAATCCCAAATGCACACACAGCTAATAATGAATTCATATGCATCGATCAATATTCCTCTCTTCCTTCTTTCCCTCCCTCCCTCACTTTCTCCCTCCCTTTTTCCTTCTTTCCTTCCGTCGCTCCCTCCCTCCCTTCATTCCTTACTCCCCTCCGTTCTTCCTCCCTTCATTTATTCAGTCTTCCCTCTATTGTGGCTCTAGCATCATCAAACAGCATTTGACATTCGTACCCAGCTATCTGCCTAGGCTGAGCCGCCATGAGCCCCTCATTAGCATAAACACACAAACACACGGACACACCCCCTCTAGCCTCCCGATCCGTCCAGCAGAGAAGACGGTAAATATTGACTCACCGTTTAGTATTTTTCCCATCATCAAACTGTGCTCTTCAACTCTGTTTTTGTTTGTTTGCGCAATAGAAGCCTTGAAGAGAACTCGGAACGCCTCGGCCAGACGCTGGCGCTAGTGCTCATGCTAAGTGCTAACCGTTGCCTCGTGGAGGCCGAACGGGCCGTCGATGAGAGGTCACAAAGCCAGGGGAAAGCAGCCTGTCCCCTGCTCCCCGTCTTTGACTGTTTTGTGGTTTTAACAAGGCAGGAACCACAGGAGAAGGACAGCAGAGAAACATTTAACTTTCATATTTTTGGAGGTCTATACCTCAAGAACGCAACATAATCATGGGCCTTCTCTAATTCATATAGTAAGGTCAATCCTGTAAAGGTAGAATCGCATGGCATGGTTTTACAATGACCTTAAGTTCTTATTTTCTTTGCCAGCTGTGCCTCTCTCTCTTTCACTCTTTTCTCTCTACACATTAAAGTTAGCTGTTTGATTCAAAGGTATTCGCTATCACTGAATATATATTGGTTTTGTTCCTATTTGGTAAAAATGCACTTTGTTGAACACTGTTTCTTAGAGGTGAATTATAATTAAGGTTGATTATGATTGTGTGTGTGTGTGTGTGTGTGTGTGTGTGTGAGTAGTTTGTGTGTGCATGTGCGTGCGCGTGCATGCGTGTGTGCACAGATCAGACTTATAATTATAAAAAATGGCTTCCATCTCAGTCTGCACCCAGAATCCATGAAGCCAGTCAAAACACGCACGCACACAAAAAGTGAAGGGAGAGGGCCGAGGGGGAGTGAGAGAGGGGACAAGAGCGAGAGGAAGGGATAAAAGAAAGTGCCGTCTCAAAGAGACTTGGCCAAGCGCTGCGCGCACACCCAGGCGTGCTCGACAGTATCATTACTCCGCTGAGATGCTTGTGCAGTCGTTCCGCTGACCTTTTTCAACACATTTTCCCTGTCAGGTGAATTAGTTACCGGCATTTTTTCCCACCTCTACCGCTCTATATCTAAGCAAAAAGAGGATAACACAAACTAGTATCTCGCTCGCCTTCGCTCTCTTGCTCTCCCTCTCTCTGTCCCTCACTCTCACCCTCTCTGTTTCACATACACTTTTTTATTGTAATGAAAAGACGCTTTAGTGAGATTTCATCACCGTCTGGCAGCACACTAGCGTAGTTGGCGGCAAGGGAGCAAGAGGCCTCGGTGTATACATGTACACACACACACACACACACACACACACACACACACACACACACACACACACACACACACACACACACACACACACACACACACACACACACCCCTCCAACGTAATCACGGGGAAGTGTGGTGAGGATTACAATTGAATACCAATAAATCTCTTATTTTCCCCCTTCCACTTCTCGTCCATAGCTGGTGACATAGAACTGCTGGGAGAGGGAAGCTATGGAATGAAGCTAGTTAGCCTGGTCTGCGCCTTTGGATTAGTTTTTCTCCTGCAGCTCCGTTACTATTTTGTCATTTAGCATATCTGTCGGGGTCACCCATAGCGACATACAGTGAACACTGATATACATTAGATCCTTAAGAGCAGGCAGGGCTGTGGGGCGATTTGCTCATTGTGAACATTGGGGGATTGAATCCAAAATTCTTTGCTTGGGAGTCAGCACACCCCAACAACTATAATAGGCCCCCTCTCCATTTATTTGATATTAAAATGCCTGCAAGAAGAGTTGAATGGTACTCAATGTAAAGGTAAATGTACATTTGACAATGTATTTACGTTTAAATTCTCAGCTTGCCAGACTCTTTGTTCTGTGGGTGATATTCAGACCCGATCAGATGAACAGCTGTCTAGATTCTGAACCCATTCCAGCTTGGAGTTTCAGTTCTATTAAAGAAATAAAGAGTGTGCAGGATGCCCAACCTCGATCCAGCAAAACACGGAGTACTTCAAATGATTAATTTATATTCAACACAAGTCCCCAGCAAATCTCTCTGAGCGTGGGTTTGTGTAGTAAAGTGTGTGTGCGGCCTTTCAGAGCAGTGCTCTTTTTAAAAAACACAAACAAACCCCGCCAAAAAAACACCCCACAAAGCGTGATGTCAGAGACCTGGCTGGTTTACCGACGACGATAACTCTTGAAGAAAAAAAAAAGAAAAAGCAATTACCACCCAGAGTTGGAGGGATCAGTGGAGGCAATCTCTGGATGAATCTGTGTGTTTAATATCAGGCGTTCTCCTCTTCACGCAGCCCATCCAGAAGAATGTTCGCTGCTTGTTCTCTCTGTTGGTTTACCGCTGGGGGGGGGGGGGGGGCGGAGGTCCTGAGTGGGGGGAAGACGAGACGAAAGCGTCGATCCTGTTTTTTCCGGTTTCGGCTGTTTTCTGTTTTGCTCATCGACTTCTAACCACCTTTTGTTGATTTAGCTTCTCGTCATTTAAGCATGAAAAGTACCTGGAAATCAGTGCTAGTTCCACTCCGAGCACATTCTTCTATTAAGTCACACGCACTTCACTCATAGCAACATGCAGCGAATTGTTCCATCGACGAGGGGCTTGACCCCCCCTCAGCGTAAAGGTCCTGGGGTTCGATTCCCGCCAGGGTCGGCGTCCTCACTGAGAGGAAGCCCCCAGCCCCTCCCTGGTACCCGGTCCTCGGTGACACACGTCTGTATCAACGTCTGGTGAGCAGCTGCTAAACGCCACTGACGCTACCAGAGCATACTGCTGGTGGGGGGGGGGGGGGGGGAACAGCTGGGCCACCACCGCCACCGCCACCACCGCCACCGCCACCACCGCCGTCGGGGCCGAGGAGGAAGAGGCAGGAGGAGGAAGGAGCGGTGGATTACAGTTTGACTTCCCCGGCCGACCCCCATGCATGACTAATCAGGCCGCTTGGACGGCAGCGGCGAATCAGTGGAGGAGCGGAATGGAAAGAGAGAGAGAGTGTGACACACTCCCGCTCCCCCTCCTCGCTCTGTGTCCAAATCTCTTTCTCTTTCATTTTGTGTTACAAAAGCCCCCTCTTTGGCAGCCTCTCCCGAGCGTGGCTCATTCTGGCCCGGCAAGAGACACGCGCGAAACAAACCCTTTCTCTCTCCCTCGCTCCCTTTCTCTCTCACCCTTTATTTCCGTCTGACTCTCTCACACCCACTCTCTCCTTCCTCTCTCTGTCTACGTCTCTCTCTCTGTCTCTCGTCTCTCCTCTCCCACACCCCTTCTCTCCCTCTCTGTCTATGTCTCTCTTCTCTCCTCTCCCCATCTCTCTCTCTCTCTGTCTCTGTCTCTCTTCTCTCCTCTCCCCCTCCCCATCTCTCTCTCTCTCTCTCTGTCTCTCTTCTCTCCTCTCCCCCTCCCCTTCTCTCCGTCTCTGTCTCTGTCTCTCTTCTCTCCCCTCCCCTTCTCTCCCTCTCTGTCTCTCTGTCTCTCTGTCTCTCTGTCTCGCTGTCTGCAATGCTGGCTTGAGAATCATGAATGAGACAACACTGGCAAAGAATCCATACACGTACGCATATAATACACAACACGCAATGTGTCATTCGACCGGGCAACAATAACAAAGTATCAAATTTGCTCCCTTTCCTCTGTGTATCGGACACAGCACAACCTCCCCCCCCCCCCCCCTTATCCCATCACCCCCTCTTGTTATCAGCTCATGATGGCTGCTGTGTCACAGAGGTCAAGGACCAATAGTGTTCTCACACATTGGACTGGAATATAATTAGAAAAAATCCTTTATATATATAAATATATACAATATAAAGGACAATACGATTGGAAACAGGACGAGTAGACTCCCACGGTTCAGTGGAGAGCAATTGTGTGTGTGTGTGTGTGTGTGTGTGTGTGTGTGTGTGTGTGTGTGTGTGTGTGTGTGTGTGTGTGTGTGTGTGTGTGTGTGTGTGTGTGTGTGTGTGTGTGTGTGTGTTTTTGAACGAAGGATGGGGTAGTGGCTAGGGTATTGGACTACCTGCTGGAAGGTTCTGGTTTCAAAACCAAACGCCCACAGCCTGACCCCTCTCCACCCATAAATGTATGGATATATATATGAATCCTTCGATAATAACTCACCCTTAGTCACTCGATGAAAGCAGCTGCTTACTGACTGTATAATAGTAATAGTGATGGATCTGCAGAGCTACTGTTCTTCGACCAAGGAGCCGTAAGCCCAGCTTGTGGGTCCCAGCTTCCCCAGTCTGCTACTCCTCACTTTGGTCTGCTGAGGGGACTGGAATAACTCGTTCTGATGAGTCCAAGGTTTAGCTAGTTGGCTATATAATGTGAATGTAGTGTTAGGATACCCTTTGTGTGTGTGCGGTTTTTTTCTGCAGGGGTGTGTGTGTACGCATGTGCGATTATTCACACTTTTGTGTCCATTGTGCTTCCCTTTTGATCATTCTTATATACATATATATATATATATATATGTATATACATATATATATGTGTGTAAGTGCTATATAAATGTGTTTTTGTCAATGTACACACTTATACAGGGGCTTTTAACCTTGCTTTATATATGCTTTGATCAAATATTTTTTTCAACAAAACGTTTTTAAATATCGCTTTTGATAATCGTAACAGTCTCTGTACTTCATAATTATTTCCTTTTTCTAGAATGAACACAAAGGTGAGAAACGTCCAGGTTTCATGTTCGATTTAAAAAGGATTCTTTGATAACAATCCTTGTCTTTTCTTTTTTATTATGAACAGAAGGTCTGCTTGTTATGTCCGTTTGCAAATTTAGCTTGTGTGCGAGTGAGAAGAAACATAATTACACACGTTTAGCCGCTCCATCCGTTGGATTCAACATTTCAGTCGGAGGCTACGTCAACAGGCATTACTCATTCTTATCACTTATTGGGTGACCAGATTAATATCCAGCAGCATTTTTTAATTAACACGGCGGTGAATTAACCTTTTTTTCCCCTGCAATCCCCCCGCCATTAAAACAACTCAATCAAACCAACGGACTTGTCTGTAACCACCGCAATACAATCGTCTGATTCTGATTGTGTCATTTAGCAGACACTTTTATCCAGTGAATTAATTCAGATGCATGTCATAGGGAGGTGGCAGGGAGCTAAAGGGTCATCTTGCTCAAGGATGCCTTTGCACATGGCTAACATTGGGGGTCAAATTCAGTACCTTTCACCTGGAAGTCAAACACCCAACCACAGAGAGAGATAGAGAGAGAGCGAGAGAGAGCGAGAGAGAGAGAGAGAGAGAGAGAGAGAGAGAGAGAGAGAGAGAGAGAGAGAGAGAGAGAGAGAGAGAGAGAGAGAGAGAGAGAGAGAGAGAGAGAGAGAGAGAGAGAGAGAGAGAGATGGAGAGAGAGATGGAGAGAGAGAGAGAGAGAGAGAGAGAGAGAGAGAGAGAGACTCAAACGATTCCTGGGTTATCATCTCAAGGGTAGAGTTCAGTGCATCCACATGCATTCCAAGCTGAAAACGCTACGCAGTAGGCTACTCTAGATGTATTCGAGTACCACTCACATTCCCTATGATCCAAACAGCCTCAGACTTCAGAGCCTGAAGCGATGAGGAGGGGCAGGGGGAGGAGGGGCAGGGGGAGGAGGGCTGGGTCGCGCTGTGCAGTTGCGTTTGGCGTTTCCTTGGTATTTCTTCAAGATATATTAGAGTGTTTATGACTGGCTTGAAAAGGGCACTTTGTTGATTTATAGATGACGAGGATAAATGATTTATGGAAATCTACAGGGAAAAGAAGGAAAAGAAAATCGTAGAAACCCCACTTGATGTGTGCGGTGGGTGTCTGTGCGCTAATGCGTTTTGGTCGGGTTTCACCAGTTCCCTGGTCGTCATAGAGGGATCGCGATGCGCTTTGACAGGGACATGAGGACAGAGCTGAATAAATAAAAAGGTCACGTCAAGCCCGGTCTCATAATAAAACAAAGGTTGTTACGTTTTACTGGCTGCCAGAGTTGTCCGTCGTGTAAGTTGGATAGCAGAGATGGGGGGGGAGGGGTTTCGGCTAGTGAAATGACTGCAAACAATTGGCAAAAAAAAGCGATAACACAAAATCAGATTATGTCAGCCGGTGACTAAGTGCATGAACGCCTGAAGAAGACTTTTAGAGCTGATTGGAGTAGATTTCATTAGGCATTTGTGTCCATGGCCCATTTACACCCACGATAAGTAGTGTGGGTGTGTGTGTGTCTGTGTGTAGCCTACTTGTTTGTTTTTCCTTTAAATGGATGGAAAGGTTAGCGTTTAGTCTTTTTTCTCTCCATGCCGGTATCATTAAATTATGAATTATTGCATAATATAATATTGCACAAAAGAAAATAATGCATAATTTCAAATGGTCTCAAGAACGTCAAGTAACCTTTCAGTAAGGCTTGAAACATTTTTTACCAACTGTTCACGGTATGTCCTATGTCCAATAAAACAAGTCCTCTTAGCACATCACATGGATGATTTCTTCTCGTTTGGAAAAGAAAACAGACACATTCTGATAACAGCACTTCACTTCGACCTTGATATTATGTAAGACCTCCTTATTTCTCTATGTTTCAAGTTTGGTGCCCAGACACTTGATTATCCTTTCATGGTGGTCAGAATCAGTGGAGCCTCAGCTTTCAAGAGATACATAGTTTGTTTCGATCAAATCACGTGAAAAATATTGCTATTGACGTGCACGTAGCATGTTTTATATATGTACCCAATAATATATAATAATATAGTATCCAATCAATTCTGGTATCGCACAGACACCTGCTTCCTTCTACTTATTATTTCGTCATTGACCTTTTTCCAAAACTATTTTCCATGGATTTTGTGAAACATTCCTTCAATGAGCAAGTCGGGGTAACGTATTTCACAGAGGGTAAAACACAAACCTTTCAGCTGCGAGTAAAACAACCCTAACCACACCGACCACGCCTCCTATTATTCAGTCTGGCTGTTCATATCTCACAGCAGTATTTGAACTGCATCCACTCTGAACCAATTCCAAACAAAACGACTAGCGTTAGATTCCACGAAACAAAAGATCTGTTGGGGGTGGAACAAAAAAACAAGCCAAACTCGAGACTCGTCATCGATTTGCAGCGTTTCCGTTGAGAATCGTTCACACATCGGCCTCGGTCATGTGCTGCAACGGAATAATCCAGCCCGCGCACGATCATTTCCCTAGCGCCCAAGCTATCGACGTTGGAGGAAACAAATAGGTGTTCTTGTAGCATTAGCTGGGGTCGGGCCCATGCATGATGAATGATCTCCTAGCGCTGCAGTTGTACGTTTGCTAAATGACTCTAGCTACCCTGGCGAAACCTAATCAATGGCACTGCTTTACTACTCTGGTTTGGATGGTGGGCCCTTTAGCTTCCTTCTTTTTTTATTAATGGCCCGTGACCTTAGGAAGCTGAGATAAGATATGCAGTGGGATATTCAGTTTCAAATATATAGAGGCAACATGATCTGGTGGTTAGCGTGGTTGAACTACTGCCAAAAATGTTCTTGGTTTGAATCCCAATGTCCTTTATTACTGAAGAACAAAAAAGTAGGCACTTTCAATATCATAGATATAATTTAAGAGTAAATAGAAATTAGAAAGGCGATTTCTGAAGAAATGGGGGTGTGAATGCCATCTGTTGAAGAGCAGACACTAAACTGGATTGCTGGCTGAAAATGATTGTCAACATATGAAGGGTTGAATGGAGTGTGAACAAATTATTAACATACAAACTGATTTAATAATGTCTGAGAGATAAAGTCTAAAATATAAACATAGACGTAGTATAAGCATGATAATTAGTAGTATTAGTATTAGTATGTTCATAAGCAGTAGTAGAATGAGAAGTACCTGTAGTATATGTAGAATGATTAGCATTACTAGTAGTATGATAGGCCTATTATGAGTACTCTGATAAGGAATATAAATACCAGTATAATACATAATAGTACTGGTGTGATATAGTCTTGCATTACAAGTACAAGAAGAATTCGGAAGGTACAGTTATTATTATTGGTATCATTATTGGTATAAGCATTAGAATTAGAATAATTTCAACCAAGGTAAGACATTTATGGTTGTAACATTCGTTCACGTCTAGTTTGTTGATTTTCAGTCCCAGAATGATGTGGTTCATACTGTTTGAATATGTGGTCTCAGCTTCCATATTCCATATCGTTTGTGTAGATAGCATGACACGTAAAATATTTTTTTTAAGCATGATTAGCTGTTAGAAACATAGCCAACCTCATTGTGTGCTTCTACCGCAAGCGTACAACCAGCCATGTATGAAGAACCTAGCCTCAAACCATAGCCTTGTTCTCCAAAAATATAATTCCATGAATAGTACCATGAATTCAGCCTTCAAAAAATGGTTTAAAAGACAAGCCGGTGTCCAGGAGACGGGGAGAGTCTCCAGTGCGGGGTCGTTTCCGATAACGCGCAAATCAGCATAATTATCAAAATCCGATGATTTGTAAATGTTCAAAGTTTAAATGTAAACATTGACCGATTTGTGGAGTTGGATGTACTTTGTGTGTCAGACTTCCATTAAAAGATTTCAAAGTTAAATATTTTAAAAAGTAGATAGTATTTGAATTCGAAACATGGTAGCCATGTGTATAGGTACTGCAGTGGTGTGGTGGGGGTGTTGGGGGTGGTGTTAAAGATGGTGGTGGTGGTAGTGGTGGTGCTGTTAGATATGGCGGTGGCGGCGGCGGTGATAAAGACGGTGATGGAGGTGTGAATTTTTTTTTTTTTTTTTTTATGTCTCTCTCTCTGATGGAGGTGTGAATTGACGTTAAGCCAGTGGGGTTTTCTCTCTTGCTCCGAATCCACCCTAGCCTCCTTTCTCTCTGCCCCCTCCCCCCAGCCTCCCCTCTCTCTCCCCAGTCCCCCCTCTCTCTTGGCCCCTCCTTTGTTTGCTGTTGGTGCTGCTGATAAGACCCGGTGTCCAGGGTGTTTTTCTGGCTGAGTCCCCGACCCGGTCGCGACTCCCCTCCACACCGCTTGTCAATCCCCACACTGTCGTGCCTCCACAGGGATCCCCCGGGATGCAGCCTGTGTGGGTGTGTTGCTGTGTGTGTGCTTGGGCACATGCCCACACACCTACACAGGTACACATTCATACGTTTTTTGTACTGTTTTTGGGTGGGTGTACTTCTTGGGTAGCTGATTGTTCTTTGTGGGTTTTGTTTATGGATGAGATTGTATTCCTTTTATTTCTGTGTATGCAGAAAAATGTATGTGTGTGTATGGACACGTTTGTGTGTGTCCATGCATATGTTTGTGTGTGTGTGTGTGGGGGGGGGGGGGCTGTGTGTCTCTAGATTTAAATACAAAGAGTACACACATAGAGTCAGTTAAAACTAAGTAGGGCGAAGGGATGGGCTTGTGAGGTTTCTTCTTACATTTTATCAGAGGTGCCAATCGTGGTTCCAGGTCTTTGCCGGCTGTCCGAATTGACAAAGGAGAAAGACTTTGGAGGGCAAAGTGAAGATGCTAAAATGCGAAAGGGCTCCTTGGGCGCAGACACATTCCTATCAGAGTTAACAGACTACGATTTACAGGTCGATTTCTCTTTCAGGGCTTTTTTTACAAAAGGAATCAGATGACTAATTACCTCAAAATCCATCAGTTTTTCTAAAAAGGAAATCGAAAAAATGGACACCAAACTCAAAAATATATAAATAGGATGCCAGTGTTTGTCTAGTATTGCTGCTAAGTACCCTGTCATCCTTTCTGAATAGACTCACTTTATTTCCCTCCAGGCTTGGCCCTCATCTTAATATCTAAATGAATATCAAGCGCAGAACACAACTTACTCCACCGTTGATACTTACATTTCCAGTTAAAGAACACTTTTGGCCTGGGTGTTTGGTGCAAAGAAAAGGCGAGCAACAGTGTGTTAGCAATGTCGGTTTGAAAGCAACACGTTTGCCTCCGGTTAGCGGTGGCTTGTCTGCCGGCTGGGTCCTCTACGTTAATATTTGATCAGTCTGTTTAATATTTAATTCATGAAGGCTGCCTCTCGGCTTTGATTTGCCCCCCCCACCCCTCCCTGGCCAGTGACTGAGAGCGGCTGTCTGATGCCGTGTGTATCAGGCCAGGACGAATCGAGTCGTTTGTGTTGAATTTAAGTGTTGGTTATTGCGTTTATTGTACGTGTAATGAGGTCTCGCGTCAGTTCTGTTGGTTCAGCTTCCCCCGGGGTCCAGTGAAATCAAAGGTGTTGTTTGTCTTTTATGTATATGTATGTGTTCAATCAATACAAGGCCAAATTGCGGACATAAAGTTTTACTCTTTGTTTTACCTATTCACTGTCAAAAATAAAAGCCAATGAAGTTCCACTTATGTCTCTCTCTCTCTCTCTCTACTGTCTCTCTACTCTCTACTCTCTACCCTTTGCTCTCTCTCTCTCTCTCTCTCTCTCTCTCTCTCTCTCTCTCTCTCTCTCTCTCTCTGTCTCTGTCTCTGTCTCTCTCTCTCTCTCTCTCTCTCTCTCTCTCTCTCTCTCTCTCTCTCTCTCTCTCTCTCTCTCTCTCTCTCTCTCTCTCTCAATACATCTATATATATATATATATATATAAACATGAACTGCCATTTTCTAATCCAGTTTCCATGTAATCCATTGGGATGTCTGAGCAGCACCTCCATAGAAAGTCCCATTAGCTCCTCCTAACCTTGCGGGTGTAATCCGCTCCGAGGGGTCACGCTGTTTCAATGTAAGCACCACTCTACTTATAGATAATCATTTCCCAGCGAGGGCGGGACCTTTTATAGGAGCGCATAGCATGGGTGGGTGGCTAGGGGGTTGGGGTATGCATGGGTAGCTGCCGCCGCTGCTGCTGCTGCTACAGTGGCTTACCTGGAGATTACAACATCAGCCATCCACTGACAATGTGTCCGCACCAGGTTTGTCGGCCATTAGTTCCCGATACACTGATCTACCCTTTCTGCCGCATTGTGTGTTGACCCTTGTGCCGACAGCTGGACCCGTTTCAACCACAGCGTTTGATTAGGAATATGCGACACACTGCATGCTTTATTGTGGGGCTGTGTTTTGTCTGGTTTCTGGCATTACCGGCTTTGTTTCCGTGGGCAAATTGGAGACCGAACCAGGAGCCGACAAAGCATGTCCCCGGAAGCAAGCCCACACACACCGAATTCTCTCAATTAGTTCATATTGAATTAATTACAGGTCCAGCTGAGTGGTAGTGCTTTGGAGTCGGGGTAGCTTACTTCCTACTCAATCAAGGGCAATCTACAAATGTCACCACTTAACCCTAGCTTCCTGCTCCTTGTTCCTGCTTCTTGTTCAGCTCAATTCATCACAGGTGAACCGGCCTTTACCCGGAGCCCGTTTTGCACACGAGAAAAGTGTCTGTATCCTTGTCGGACCAAATTACGGTGAAACAAAAAAGAAAACAAGCACAGCTAGATAGAAGCAACACAAAATTAGTATAGTTGTATCGCATCCTCTTAACTTTATTCCGATGATTGCCATACCTCCCAACCTTCTCTAAGGTATGCTATTCAAAACATATCGTCCAATTATCTTTTCCAAATAGGTTATTATATATAATATGCATTGGTTAAAAAATCAGCCGACATTTCTTTATCCTCGACATCCACAATTCAACGTGTCAAAGTCCCTTTGTCTCTGCGCTCTATAGGATTTGTGATGAGGTCAAGGCGTTACTTATGTAACCATAAACAAATGTCTGACTGGAGAGTGGATGAGGACCTCAAACCTTCTATTTCTCTCTCCATCCGTCTGTGAGGATTTGAGTAGTGCTAGGCCACTGAACACCTATTGATTCATGTCGTGCGTGGTCGCTTTGGCATACTGGCTTTACAGTATAGCAGTGTTTAGCTCTAAAATAGCTTATAATGTGTGTACCATTCATAAAGGGAGTGTCTGTGTGTCTCTGTGTGTGTATCTATGTCTGTGTGGATGTATCCATGCATAGGAACGAAGCATGTGGCACTTTTTGTTTAGTATATATGTTCTTTGTCCTTATCTACGTGTGTGTGTTTGTGTGTATCTGAATATGTGTATATGCATGTATCCGTGTGTGTGTGTGTGTGTGTGTGTGTGTGTGTGTGTGTGTGTGTGTGTGTGTGTGTGTGTGTGTGTGTGTGTGTGTGTGTGTGTGTGTGTGTGTGTGTGTGTGTGTGTGTGTAGGCAGTACATGTACTGTATTTGCTAAGCTCAAAATGGAATACCTGTGTCCAGAAGAATTTCCTGCATATATTTGGATGTAATCTATTGGATCAATGAGCATTTACTTAGTGTTTGCTGTGGAAGCTATTTCTTCTAATCCTGCTCCCCAATCTTTCCCTGCCTGTCCTCCAACCTTTAACTGCAGTCACAAACTGCCACCCTGCTCCTTATTTTACATTACAAAGATAAGACCTCGGCTAGTATTTGTTACATCTCATATCTCCTGAAACTCTCCCTCTCCCTCTCTCTATCTCACCTCCCACCTTCTGCACTTTTTTCGCATTATTCCCCTCCCTCCTGCTCTCCCTCCTATCTCTTCCTGTCTTTCTAGCCTTACAGAGATAAGGTCTACCGTGTCGATACTAATGTGCTGCAAGCATTGATGAACTGTCAGCCACTCGCTAAGTCTGCCCTGACCTTCCTGTAAAGAAAAAAAACACGCAGCTCACTGCTAACTAGCCACCGTCTTAACACACACTAACAACTGTCCAAAAACATGCTATCCAATGCTAACACATTTATTAACACACAAGCTAGTCCCAACATATACTCCAGGGCAAACTAGTGTTTCAATGCATGCTAATTAGAGTCTAATCACAAGCTAATTATTATCTTGGTACGCTCAAACCTAATGTCTAAGCTAACTCGTGTTAATGTCTCTAAATAAAATTCGTAGCTCCCACTGATGTCTATTTATTAGTACTCTTTGCTGAACGGTCCTCACAACTCCTGAAAGCATTTTCTTAGTGTGTGTTAAGGTGCAGGTCCTATGTCAAAAACTCAAGGTCAATTGATGTAACCAGTGTGTTAAAATGTTTACAAAACAAAGCCAGGATCATCTCTATGTTGACCTTAACTGGTTTTCAGGCAGGGTGCATATATCTACAATATGAACTTTCCCAAAACGGGTCTGCTGTTTTCTTGGTTGTTAGTGTTAGTGGAAGTGCTTTGCTGTTGCTATGGGGATTTTGCTGCTGAATGAGAGTGAAGTGTCAATTGTTCGCTCTTAGAAGTGGAACAAGCTGCTGTTTCATAACGGTGCTTCTTATATACTCTGAAAAGCTACCTGGGAGGTTTAGCCCGTTACAAAGGGTTCAGTGGTATGAAAGCCAGGGACAGTCTTAGCTTTAGTACTTCTTTTGTAATTTCTGCATTTTATGTTGACATAACTTTTCATGGTTAATTCAGGTCATTAAGGAGGGGTTCGGTTAGCATGCCTATAGGTAAGCTATTGACATCAAGGATCGAACCCAATGCCTTTCTGCTGGGGGTCAAACTCCCTAGCCATTACACTATATCCCTTGCCAATACCCTTTTTATATATATAGTAAAGGCTGTCTAGGTCGATTTGCATCACAAGCACTCATGTTAGGTGCTCAGGTGCTCATGTTAACCACATTCACGCCCACAGGACGTTAAGCCACCAAATCGTGATTCTGACACCTAACAGTTGCTGATTAGCTACAATCCGCGAGTGACTTTTGAGGTGAATCGTGACTACCATGTGTCGCAAGGTTTCACCCTTTGTTCATTTTTACACCCTTTGTTCTCTTCTTATTAGTCAACAGCTGTGCGTCATGGGAAGGTTACCGTTTTTTTCTCGGAGAACAAGCGCTCTCTCTACCACCCCCTCATACCCCTGCGTGACTCTGTGCACTTTATCGCAGCCGTGCATCTCCCATGCCATTTGTGTAGCCTCCATGCGTAGGCTGGTGTTGACAAGAGAAAAAATTATGGTGATTCTTGTGCATAATGCAATTATTTCAATGCTTTCAGAAATAACCTTGGTTTATAGATCGTTTACCGCCGCAATTATTTATATTGTATATGTTTATATATTTCAGGACCCGTTAAAATTTTTTTAAAGGCAAAACTATTTCTTCGTGTTTTTATTATTGTTTGATTAACTTATTTGCAGACATCCTAAACAAACAAAGGGGTTTCTATTGGACATCATATATAGTACTATTATTTCACTGAAACTTCCGTACACACAAAGAAAAAAGCTTAACATCATAGATGAGTTGTAAAACAGTATTCACCTCAATCAATTTTTTGCCATTGGCCAATTTTTGGTGGGTTTGGTTTTGAACCCACCATTACATCTTGCAACGATCCAATCATCTTTGTTCAATGTTTGTCCAAGGTTATCCCCAAGAGTTTTAACACAATACATGAATTGACATTTTGATTTGGCTGGTAGAATGACTCTCATGACCTGTTGACCCCCCAGAACCAGATAAGACCAGTTCTGA
This sequence comes from Gadus chalcogrammus, assembly GCF_026213295.1. Taxonomy (NCBI): domain Eukaryota; kingdom Metazoa; phylum Chordata; class Actinopteri; order Gadiformes; family Gadidae; genus Gadus; species Gadus chalcogrammus. Next base: position 9,985,018 of record NC_079428.1, on the reverse strand, counting down.
GGAACAAACTTTTAATGTTTGTTTGATTTAGGACACATTATGTAGAAGCACTTTTTCATTTGTACACAAACACAATCTCCAGACTGTGTAGTTTCAGGGATTAGGAATCATGTTGGACAAATCCCTCCACAATTCATATATTGTAAATTGCAGTGCCTTTTTGCGGATAAAACAGAAATGCAAAAAAAAAACGGTGTATAAATCCACCTTCAGCAAACTCCTCAACGCCGTTCAATAACATCGCCAGAGGCCCTAATCCACATTGTCTTTGTCTTTTTTTCTGAATCTTTAAATAATGCATAACTGCATAACCTTACGATCACCAGATAAATCGGCTGACGTGTCCATTTGTCAGCACCTACTTTAACTGTCAGTTTGATGGAGCACCCTCGCGGTCATGTATCGCTCCTGGGCTTTGTCACCTCGATATACTGGCCACAACCGACGACAACTCCCCCCCGATAGGTGGACATTTTGGGGTGGGGGGGAAACCCATCTTTTGCCCTCGAAGCAATTCAACCCCCCTCTGATCCATCCATCTTGTGGAGTTAAAAGTATGATGGCAGCAAAAACAAATCAAAACAAAACCTGACCTCGGTTTTTCAATCAATCTGAAACTTTGTACCCCTTTTTTTTTTTAACCGTGACTTTGTGTCTTACATGTACAGACGCTCATCTCTGAGGTGAACATGAACTTCAGTCTGGTTTTGGTTATTGGTAAATGAAGTGAGAAATGAGGTGAGCTGGGAGCTAAATGTCCTCAAGTGCGCCAAGCTGAAGGGGCATTGGGATATGCAGTTTAAACCAAGCCAGGTCAGAAAGATGGACATTTCCAATTAGATGATTATTCACATATTTGCACGCACACACGCACACACGCACACTCACACACACACACACACACACACACACACACACACACACACACACACACACACACACACACACACACACACACACACACACACACACAATCTGAGGTCTACTCTGGATGATGTGTGCTGTACAGTATGTTCACACTAACATTGTACACACACACACGCACACACACACACACACACACACACGCACACAAACTGGAGAACGACACTGTCTATTAACACAAACAATGCAGTTATTTTTTTGATGGCTTCCAGCTCTTCCCTGGCGCAGGTACAACAATATGTTCCATTGCAGGGCTGTTAAGAGAAACAAACTCAATATTCAGGACAGAGTCTGTCTGACAGAATCATCCCCAAATAGACATGATTTATTTGGTCTTATGTCTCTCTCTCTCTGTATCTCTCTCTGTCTCTTTCTGTGTATCTCTCTCTCTCTCTCTCTCTCTCTCTCTCTCTCTCTCTCTCTCTCTCTCTCTCTCTCTCTCTCTCTCTCTCTCTCTCTCTCTCTCTCTCTCTCTCTCTCTCTCTCTCTCTCTCTCTCTCTCTCTCTCTCTCTCTCTCTCTCTCTTTCTGTGTGTGTGTGTCTCTCTGTGTGTGCGTCTCTCTGTGTGTGTCTCTCTCTTTCTTTCTGAGTGTGTCTCTCTCTCTCCTTTCTGTGTATCTCTCTCTCTCTCTCTCTCTCTCTCTCTCTCTCTCTCTCTCTCTCTCTCTCTCGTCATCCCTCATCTGTCTCGTTAGGCAACCCGGCGTCTCCCGCCCAATTAGCTCATGTTGTTTTAATTGAAACCATTCGGAATCCATTTTCTTTTTCCCCCTCTCCGATCGCGTATCATCGTCTCCAAACATCACCAGCCTTTCAGTCTCTTCCTTTCCCTCAATTGAATAAGTGAGGACAAAGAAAAAGCGTGAGTATGTGTGTGAGAAAATGGGAGTGTGAAATGAGACCGGCATTGTATGCGTGTATGGGCTTCAGCATGGCTTGCTGAGTGATGTTCTAATTATGGACATTTGCGGGCGAGGGGGGGAGGGGCTTTGTTCGTTCGAATGAAGATGGTTGTCTGGGTGCATAATTTTGTTGAGCATCGTTCACTCTCAACACAAAACCGAAGTTAAGTTAATTAGCATTACGGCGGGGAGAGGAATAAGTGCTGCATTTGTGTCTGCTCTTCTGAATTATCATTCAATCTCTCTCCATCGACGTCCCTCCTCCTCCTCCTCCTCCTCCTCCATCCTCCTCCATCCTCCTGTGGAACTTTTAAAGTTGATAGTCCCTTTGTCTCCTCGTTCCTTCCTCCTGTTGCTTTACTTTCTTAAGTGCGTTGGCATTGTGAGGGAGTACTGGGCAGAAGAGGTTTGTCCCCGGGCAATTACTTTATAGGTCTAGTCTTTTGGCGCTGTCCGTGGTGCTGAAGTTAGAGCGCTTTTACGCTCAAACTAGGGTCTCAAACCAGACTCAAGTCCGATGGGAGTCTAGTTAAAATCTGGGTAAATCGCTACATAATTGTCTCGACCAATCATGTTGTTTGAGGCGGGTCTCTGTATGCGCGTAATTGGCTTTCAAAAGCGAGCACAAACTCGGCCAGCACTAGTAAACAAAAATAGAAGTGTCTACAAAGGTTTCAGATCCACGCCGTGTATTTGGCCACTGTAGTAGTACACTTATCGAAATAGTCATCCACTTGCGTGGATTAAATATCTTTGGCAGAACGTCTCTGTATGAAGCAGGACACAAGGCAGCTTTTGGGTCCTGGCCCAGGCTCTATTTGCCTGGCATCGCAAGACGAAACGCAAATTGCAAATTAGTCTGGAACCACACCGTTAGTTTTAGTTTTAGACGCAGCACTGAACGACCATAAAAAAACTGCTTTCCTCTCAGCAAAAGCTCTATTGTGCATTCCTACATTCTTCTTTTAGTGAAAATATACCATACAGTCTTTTTAATACTGTCTGGATAGTGGAAACAACAGACAGCGGCAGCCATCTTTTTTGTTTATGAATATACCTGAATATACGGTGACCCCCTGCACTGTCATTTATCCCGCCTCATATGAGGTATATATAAACGGTTGTGATTGGTCAGCCTGTCTCGTGACCGGGCAGGAATCCTTTTGCATTGGAGGGGAGCCAGACCCTATCTGGAGATCCAATGGAACATGAGCATGCGAGATTTGTCTGGTTCCCAGGCTAAGGCTCTATGCCGCCTCCCCCGAGCGGGTCTGCTATAACCTAGCTGGAGCCTAGATTACACTAAACCAAACTCCCATTCATAACAACAGCTTCTCCATATCTATGGTCGTTTCAACCAAAAATATGCCTCAATTGGCAACAGCTACCAGTGGCAACTAATTATATTGTGTGTTTTTAATCATTTTGTTTATTTGTAAGAGTATAAAAATAGAAGTTTAAAAGCATAGTGTTTTAGGAAAGTGGAGATGAAACACAGCGATCTGATAATTCCCCTCACCATGAGGCGCTGGAAGAAATGTTCCTCAAGACCACGGCACCCTGGAACACAAAATGATTTAAATAAAAGGAGAGAAAATTAACTCTTAGTCGCAGCGCAGTCGATTAGTGGCGTCGGTTCCTTTCAGCTCCAGGTCCCCGCGCCTCATTTGGGTAATTATGAAAAGTTCAAGCTTTGTTAGACACAACAGAGTCAACTGTTACTTTTATTCTAATGCTTCACAATGGGAGGTACAGTATGTGAATAGACCTTTCAAATTATGTTTCTGACCATATGGAGAGAGAGAGAGAGAGCGAGAGAGAGGGAGGAAGAGAGGGAGAGAGCTCTACATGTATTCTCCTGGCGTCATAGTTTTGTCCCCTCTACTCATATTCTTTGTGTTCAATAGAAACCCCTTTGTGTCTCTATTAAATCTATGTCCGGGGTAGAGAGGCCTGCTTCTCTCTCTCTCTCTTTCTCTATCTATATGTCTCTCGCCCACTTTTGCTCCCCCTTCCCTAAAGCTCTGAAATTCCCATTTCTCAACGCCAGAGAGAACAATGCCACTTTAGACCGGTTCCCCTTCCGCTGGAGAGTGAGTCACAACGTGTGAAACTCCCAGCCCCCCCCCCCCCCCCCCTTAGAAATGAAAAAGGCTGTTTAGCAATCATTGGGAACGTTTTTTGGTTCAAGGATCTCCTTTTGATGTTTTGCTTCCTATTACGCTGTTTTGCACAATTACCGGACGAAATTACGACAAAGGAAATCGAGTGAATTATATTCTTCACAGTTCAGCAGCCACTCTCTCTGAGTTGTACCGAAGTGAAAACTAGAAGTGATCTTATAGCAGTAGGGGTCGGCTCTAGCTAGGGTGTTCAATCCTCATTCACAATGTTCAGGTTCGAGCCCGATCTCCAAAGCCTGACTGGTAGCTATCCTAGAGCAGCTCCTTACCGACAGTAACATCAGTGTATGTCACCTTTTGGATTAAAGTGTCTGCTAAATGACTACTGGTACTGAAATAGCAACAATATCTACGAACTAAAGGCGGCCATTTTGAACGAAGGAGGAACTGTCATTCATGCTGTTGCTCCATACGACGACACTTTCAAGTACCTTTTAATCCACGACAATGTCCAACTGTAAATTGATGGACTCATTGTGTGTGTAGATGTGACATCCCAAAGTTGTACCCTGAACCGCCGCTAGTTCCTGATCCCGACAGGTAAATGTAAGGCACAGCAGGGTAGTGAACGAGCATATGTTGATTTAATAACGATTCAACTTCAGCCGAGTTAACTCACTTTCAGTTCTGTGTATTCGGTCTCTCCGAGCTTTGTTTGTCTCGTTTTTTATAATTCATGCCAATTACGGTTGGCCGAGACACCAAGTCGTTTGTGTAGTTATTAATTATTTTCCTTGTGATAAGCGAGCTGAATTATTTATTTATTCAGCCTCACCCTGCAACAGTGTGTGTGACTGGAAATAGTTCCCCTCGAATGACATTGATAGCCTTTTGGTTCTTGTGTTTTAATTGTATTATTCCTTCTACAGTCATTTTCAAAGAGCTCCTAGTATCTCAGAATGTCTGTCTGACATTTTTTCTTTGGAAATTATATATGCTCAAATTAATCAAATGACTTAAATCTCAATATATATATATATATATATATATGTATATATATATATATATAATACATATCTCAAACTAACCTGGACTTTTCAAGAATATATATGCAGAACATGCACACACATTGATATACATTCATGTACCGACATAATGGCTTTTGGGGCTTGAAGGTTGATCAATTGAAGGTGATAAACACGGTCAGGATAAGGTTTTTCTGTAGCAATGGAGAGATCGGGCTTGTTCATCCACGGAGGTCTTCTTCACTGGACTAAAGAAATATCATGATCCACATCAATCCTTTACTTTTAAACTACAATGTACTTTGAAATTGGTGGATAATTGCTGTTTATGAATTTTGCTTGAATCATTATACATTTGAAACAATTATTCTGCCTCAAACAATGAAAATACTGAACGTTTTTATTGTTCCGCTTTTTTGTTCTGCGTCTCCAGTTGCATTGAAAGATCCCCAAAATGTGTGTACAGAGCTTGATAGATGAAGTCTAAAGGCTACTTAGTGGACTGAACCAACTGTGTTGGCTTATCTATCAATCATACATCTGGGTACACCCACCCACTTGTGATGTCACTAAAGGGTAGATTCCGGGATGGCTTTTAATAGCTCATCAACATCCCAGCAGATGGTAAAACGGTTTCCTTTTAACACGAGGTAATCCGTTGAGCACAGCTTCTCTAAACGGAAATCAGTCTAGGTTCGTGGGACTGCCACAATCCTTCGGTTAAATCAGAATATTTTTGCCTGGAAAATAAACATTCCTGAAATGAACGGTCAACACCGGGGTATGCTTTCCGTCAGAATAATACTGAGCGCATATCCCTCGCATAACTTGGTCTCTGAAACATTTTTTTGTCCCCTCTCTCACGCACGCTGAAATGCCAACATTCGCTGTGTGTGCGTGTGTATGTGTGTGTGTGTGGGCGTGTGTGTATGCGTGTGTGTGTGTGTGTGTGTGCGTCTGTGGGCGCGCGTGTTTGACACATCTTCTGCGAGACACCTCATCATATTAATGACTGTGAACATGCACGTTTTGCAATTAACGCCGCTAACCAATTTCTCCGGAGAGAGCTTTTGATGGAAGAACCTTAATCTGCTCCTTGGAGACGGAATGGCTCGGAGAGAGAGGTGGGGGAGGGACCATAATATGAGTTTGTGTGTGAATTAGGCGATGAAATTGTAAAACAGGGCCTTCTCTATAGAGGATAATGTTTTATGATCATTTGCAGGGGAAGGGGATTTCTTCAGTTGCGGAGTATACCTTCAAAACGGTTCATATTTTCAGAGCTACATGGAGAGGACACACAGGAATCGTTTTATATGGTACACCCTTGATTGCCTCCTCTTGTTAACGTAAAGCTACTCAACCCTGCTAGCATTTGTGTTTGATTCAGGGAAAGAGGCTGGGGATGTACGTGGCTGAGGGATCTAAAG
>NC_079428.1:9909301-9978514 GCF_026213295.1 Gadus chalcogrammus | reverse complement strand
AAAATACCATCTTTAAAAATATACTGCATAGCATTGGCCTGATTTAGTCCATTTATCACATAATCAAAATATAATAAATTTAAGGCAATAATGGAAGCACTTTACAGTAATTTGTCAGCATTTTGTCTCCTGTTTCTTACGCATTTGAAGTTAAATTCTACAAAGGTCTTTTTTCTTTCAGAGGGAGACAATTGTGTGGTAGTTTCATTGCTTTAATAAGAGCTTTCTAGTCCCATTGTCCAAACAAATAGACAAAAATAAAACGTGTAGGGCTACATAAATGGGTAGACACTATAGATGTGGAACAAAATCAATCCTGTCAGAGTTTATATGCAATATTAGAAAAACACTGCTTATTTCAGCTCATTTGTCTGATATCCTAAAATTACCCTCTCTCATTATTTACACTGAATACAAGAGCGCTTGAACAAACCAACATCAACCACGGAGAAGTTTGTTGAGACGGTGGGCCTCCAGACTGTAATAGTACTCATTAAATTACAAAACGCTGTAAAATAACCCCTCCTATTTCTAGGTGTGGGGTACCATTCAGCCATAGCCCATTCACAGTCTGACCTTTAAAAAGGACACAATTTTATTTTATTTTCTCTTCATAGTCATTTCTTACGATTCCCTCTACCCGTGTCACAGTGCCAGACTCTCAACTTAAGAAGACTTTTTCGTTTTTGGGGTGTTTTCTTCAGTAAAATTGTTTATTTCTTTGTGACAGATTCAACGATTTCACCTTGTATTCACATGGCAGATACGGTTTATTTCAAGCACAAGGCTACTTTGCAGTCTGTCTACAAAATCCAACAGTAGGGTAAACAATGTCCTTGCCCAGCATTCTTAAAAGCCACCCACGTTGAAAACCACAAAATTGGCTGGTCCTTACCCACTCCTCAAACACGAAAGAGCCATCATCATCATCATCATCAACCATAACGCAGGGTGCTTAGAACAAACAACGTTGCAAATAAGCGGTGTGTTATTTTATTTACCTCTCTACCACCCCCACTTGCTCTGCCATTAGTGACTGAGGTTCATATGTTGATGAGTGCACACACTCCCCAACAACAGGGGGAGATTTAATCAACAGCTCCTATTCATTATTTCACATAATGGCTGTTTGTGTTTGAAAACAACTCTTTGTTTTTTTTTCATTCTGTGTTTTGGGGCTCGCTTCTCACTTCACTCTTCTTGATAAGGAGATTACCCCAAGACGCACCTACGAATGTGTCGCCTAGGTGTGACATCCATGTGACATAACCTGGTTGATGGTGGAACAGACCTTAGTGTCGCTGGGCCACTGTTGTGAGGTTATTCACCTGGCCCTAGTGTGAATGTCAGTGTTGCATTCAGCCTTAGCACAAGCGCCTCACGCCAGGTGTTATCGTGATCTGTTCGAAGCACAGTTTAACCAGTGACCTGTAAGGGGATGACACTTTCAGAAAGCAGTGATTTTATTGGAGCTTTAGCCCAGAGATTAGAGAGGTGAGGACAATCCCCGGGACTGTTTTTCTAATCTAACTGAATCGAATCCGGTGTAATCTCCAGACAACAGCGCACAACAGAAAGCAATTTTATTTTGTTTCATTTTTTGGTTATTTTCTTTGTCCTTCTCCCTGTACTTACCGTCAGGGTTCTGTGTCTACTAAACTGTTTATTCTTATCGTGTTTGATCTCCGCGACCGTATTTTCAACCAATATGATTTCATACTAAATACCGCTCAATGCGGCAAGAATTTAAAAAAGGCACGTCAAAAAACGGATCCTCGTTTTCACCCACGGCAGTTTGAAAGGAACCAATAGCAGCCATATCACACACACACACACACACACACACACACACACACACACACACACACACACACACACACACACACACACACACACACACACACACACACACACACACACAGAAGCTCAAACACATCACATCTATCTTTGACGAAATGTTGGTACGAAACATTTGTCACGCGACCGCCAGTGGGGGTTATTCCACAAATGTCACTGCCCTAAGTTGATACACCTTGTTCGGCTGCCATTTCTTTGGTCCTCTACCTCCGTGTGCGTTGTGGTTGCTGTTTTTTTTTTTTTTTTAAATGGAGGCTCTGTGGACAGCGGTGACGGATGCCCACGCTACCGGGCTCTGACAGGCAAAAACATGCCTGCTTCGGGGCCCCCTGCGGCCGCAATCGCGGGGCCGCCATGACCGCATGCCAGCTAGCCGCTAGCTCTTGTTTTTCCCCGGCGCTAGTGACGAAGGGAGGCTAAATTGAATGATGTCTGAGTCAGGTGATGCCAGCGGGGCCGAGGTCAGAACCTTACTCCCCCCCCCCCCCCCAACTCCCGCCTTCTCCTCTCTTCCCTCGCTCTTCCTCTCCATTTATCTCCGGTCGGTCGACGATTTGTCACTCAATGCCGAGAAAAGAGCCAGCGAGGTGGAGGGGGATGTCCGGAATTGTCATCGAGCAATGGATGTGGGTTTGAGCCAGAGAGCCCAGCTCCAAGGGCCGGAGGGCGGTGCGGGTAAGGGGAGGGAATTCTCCGGAAAAGATACACTATGAATAAAAGCTGATCCATCAAAGGTTTTGGTCATCCATCCTGCTCAGATAGTGCAACATTTTGGTCCCACCCCGTACTTTGTGGAAATTTCTGCTTCTGAAATGTAGGAACAGTTGATGGCTTGAGGGGAAATCATTCTGCGTTCTGTTGCCGTGGGAATGGACCTGCATTCTAACTAAGTGTAGTGGTGAGCTAGCGTTAGCTTTTGTCGCTGGCAGGCATCACAATGCTGCGTGCGATTTGTCAATTTTAATTATAAGTGTAGAAAGAGTTACTACTAAGCGTAAAGAGAACAACTATAAAAACAATTTATTTTTATATATATGTAAAGTAATACATCTGGAATTCAAACTTGTTCATACCACCGATTAAAACTAGACTAGTTCCTCTCTTCCAAATTATAGTTGGGGAAAAAATAACACATTTCTGCCATTTCTGCTTATTGCAGCCGGTATTTTGACAGGTTATGTTTGGGAGCTATCTGGGGGACACAGTAAAAAGGCTGCTAGTTCTAGAAAAGCTTAATTTAGTTGAGCAGCTGGCAGCTAGCACTGAGTAGGTAAAGTTCACTGCATCATCTATTCATCTGTTGATGGTGTAGACACGGTAATTAGTGGGCGAGCTGCAAAGACTTCTCCAAGTATGGATTAACACGTTTGGCTCAACCTGTTGTTCCTAATAATTAATCCCTGTTCTCTGAACCCATTGATCTTGGTGCTAAAAACGGAACAATAAAAACACACACAGCACTCTACTCGTAGGCGGCTAATTTGCTGCAAGTGCAAAGTGCACTTAGCACTTTTTGTTGTTGTTGCTAATGGCTAAATGGTGGATGCACTGCCCATCTCCTCTCTTTTTTTCAAAGTTTTTTAACGATGTGACAATTGTCTTTTGCCGCCTTCCTTTTCCGTATTTTCTTCTACTCAACCACAACTTTAACTTCACACGAATCCACAGGTTGACAGCTACCAGTGCAGATCGTGTGCCACAATGCGAGCTGGAATTAATTGGGTTCTTGACAAGGCACTTCCGGAGACGGCAGACAACCACACCAGCCATTAGCCCAGTAAAACAATCCCTGAAGACACCAATTTACCTGCTATTTATTGCCATTCCCCTCTGAACAAACAAACGGAAGACACTGGGCAGCCAATAATGGGGAAGTAAGTTCCTAATTATGTTTCGTTTTCATTTTAATTACATTTCTGTTCGGGCGGCGACAACAGTTTAGCTTTGCGTACAGCATATCTACAAGGTTGTCAGTGTCTTCCTGGGAACTTCCCAATGGATTCATGAGAACTTCCAAACATCACATCCTCCAGAGTAGGCGGACAAGTCTTCTTCTCTTCCCTAAACTGTTTGTAATAGATAGAAGATATGCTTCGCCTGTTCTCGGCTGCCCAACGGGCCGATTGTGAAAACCGATACGAGGCTTGCTCAAAGCAAATCCCTAAGTAACACAGCAAAATTAATTTCCTCTGTTTGAGTGCTTTAGCCATCCTAAAAAACGTACTGAAGGCACTTGTTGTATATTCAGGCTGTCTGTGTCTGTGTTTGGGGGGAACCACCTCTGTTCCTGTGTTTCCTCATCATTCCCCAGACGTACGCTTCTCCACAATCGCAGATGTGACTACAAAGCAACGAGCCAAAATCTGCCATTGGGCAGAAGTCAGGCATTTTTTTTCCATTGACGACTAGGAAAACAACTGGTCGATCCGAGCAGAAACACTGGCAGGCCGGTGTCTGGCTCAAGGAAGAACGTAAGTCTGTGGCGTGTTTTTGTTCCACCCGGCTGATTCGACTCATTAGGTGTTCCTTTAGGGCTAATTCCAACTGTTGCCTTGAAAATACTTGCTCGGACCTATCTAAGAAGACTCATATATATGCTTTCAGAGAGGGAAAGTTTCAGCTCTCCCTGAGCAGGGAGTAAAGAGTTTAGAACCTCATTAACCTCTCAGTTTTTATCGTGTTTGACACGACACGTTCTCCCTCTTCAGACGCACCGAAACAGAAGCCAGTGTCAGCCCCATTAAATTCACAGCTGGTTCTTATACTCGCTACGACCCCCAAAAAAAGTCACACTTTTTACTGCACCAATGCGACTTTTTGCGATGTCCCCCCCCCCCCCCCCCCCCCCGCAAGCTCTCTGGGTTTAGCTGGCTGAGGTAAACCCACCAGCAGGATTCACATGGTGGTTTACAGTCTGGACACGTAGCTGTCGCATCTTTTTGCTTACTGCATTGAAAGCTGTTTTTTTTTTTGGTGCTCTTCTTTTGCAATGGCTGAAAAACACTTGAGGGAATGATATGTCCCTCCCCAACGTGATTCCTTTCCCGTTTTGCCTCCGCTAGGCCTCCAATCTCACCTAGTGCTTTCATCTCTCTCACTCTCTGAATTTTTTTTCTTCCTCTCTAACTGTGTCTCTCTCCCTATCTCTCTCTCTCTCGTTCTCTCACTTTCTCTCTCTCGCTCTCTCTCAAATGCTGCTCTGTTTCCTAAAAATGGCCTTCAGATCGACAGCCACAAATTGAAAGAAACCCTAATGCATTCATAGACACTCACTCATTCTCTGTCTCTCTTTCCCACACGCGCACTCAGACTGTCCACCATTATAACCTCTGCATGGTATTTTCTAGTGCGGGCTCTGCTTAGTGGTCTTTTCAAGCAACGTCCTCTTGTCCGTCTGTCATCAAATGCTCAGACACAGTGGTTGGCCTTCCTCACGGCCTTAGCGCCTCAATGGAGAAGCAAGGTCATACTTCACACAATACAGTCTGTGTACTGTCCATATTTCACTCGGACTCCTACTAGTCATCCCTATCTCTGAAGGTATTCAGCGTGGGCGATTAGAGGTGGAAGGTTTCACGTTGTGTTATAACAAAGTGAAAGCTCCATCGTAAATAAACCACGGTTATTTTTATCATACTGTGTCTTTCACAAAAGTGACAGTGCTAAGTGGTGGACCCTTGCCTTGTGGTCAGGATGTCATTGGCCAGATAGACCCAATGTGTGTTTCACCACAAATTTGATATGTAAAAAAAACAGTAGTCATTGACTTCTAATGGCATGATGTGCCCTCTATCGCTATTTCCTTGGAAGCCTGAAAAATACCTAGCCGCTGCGTCAAAGCTCTAGGTAGCTTTCAGAGTAATTATAGACTTAGTATGAGATCATTAAGGAAATCAATTGATCATTTGATATGGCTGCTATTGGGAGGGGGATCCAGTGGGAGGCGGCTAGAAGATTAGCTGGAATCTAGATTAAAATCTAACTCGCCTCTGAGAGAGAGAGAGAGAGAGAGAGAGAGAGAGAGAGAGAGAGAGAGAGAGAGAGAGAGAGAGAGAGAGAGAGAGAGAGAGAGAGAGAGAGAGAGAGAGAGAGAGAGAGAGAGAGAGAGAGAGAGTGCATTAATTGTATTGACTAATCATTTAGCAGACACTTTTGTCCACAGTGAATTACAGTGGATGCTTTTAGATCAGTGTCATTAAGGAGCAGGTAGGGTAAGGGGCGAACACGCCCAGGGATGCCTAGAGGCATGGCTGCAGACATTGGCGGTCAAACCCAGAACATTTGCCTGCTATGCATATTGGGAGGATTCTTCAAAATCATAGTTTCGATGAAAAAGGTCTTATTAAAACAGGGTTCAAAAAATGTGAGGTCTCTTAAAGCTCAATAATCACAGAGACATGATTCATACTACAGGGCATTCTCACAATAATTATCTGACCTAGGGGCGAGGGTTCTGACTGTGATTGTAGAGTGGACTGCGCTTGAAGAAGCCATGAGGCATGTAACCATTCACATGGCTACGCGTGAAATGCTTTATTATTGCTCTTGATTTTATCGTCCTAATAATAGAAACGGCCATGGTCAGTCAATTAGTAAGCAACGCCAGGAACCCCCTCCGCTTATTTCTGTTTATCCCTGTTGTTCATATCCCCGCCGCTCTGCATCTTCCTCCTCTTCCTCCACTGACACCTTGTCTTCCTGTCAAACGTCGTTGGACACCTCATGCATATGGAACGGGACCCTACTTGAGGCTCTGCAATAGAATATAAACAAAAAGAAATGTGATAAGGAAATAAACATCTCAATTCCCTTGGAGGAAAAATGAGGCTATGTGTGTGTGCGTGTGCGTGTGTGTGTGTGTGTGTGTGTGTGTGTGTGTGTGTGTGTGTGTGTGTGTGTGTGTGTGTGTGTGTGTGTGTGTGTGTGTGTGTGTGTGAGTCGGTGTGAATGTGTGTGTGAGTGTATGGAGTATGAGTCTGTGTGTGTGTGTGTGTGTGTGTGTGTGTGTGTGTGTGTGTGTGTGTGTGTGTGTGTGTGTGTGTGTGTGTGTGTGTGTGTGTGTGTGTGTGTGTGTGTGTGTGTTCTCCACTACACTGGTGTCTGGGATGAGCGACTTCCACCTTATGTTGAGTGGTCTTATTTCATGTCGGGAGACCAATTCATGGTTCGGAGTACAGATAGCGTCAGGCCATTATTGTGTACTTGAAGTGCTTACATGAGGTCAACACCATCATGGAATGAACCTTGTGGTTCCACACCGAAACTTTAGAAGTTGAAAGAAAGAAATGATCTTGATTCATTGTCTTTCATTTTCTGATGAGACGCCCCAGGTTGCGGGATGAATTAAACTTAAATGAGAGGCAAAGAACAAAACAACAACAACAATCTCAAAATGACTTTGCCTTTGAGATTGATGCTGGGAGGTTTAGGTATTTATTTTGCTCACTTAGGCCCCCTAAACCCTCTTCAACCCCCCCCCCCCCCCCCCCCCCCCCCGCCCCCCCACACTTTCTTATCAAACCAAATTAAGTAGAGGGATGGAGATGGTTATCCCAGTTAAATAAATATCAGATAGCTTGATCTTGAACCTCAATATTGCTGAGGTACAACCACGTCTGCCTCTAGATTGCTCTGTTCTGGAGAGTGTAGGGGGGTTTTGTAGGGGGTTTATTGCCTCGGCGTGATATATATAAAACTTTAGATTTTGTCCAAATGGGAAGATATTGCCTTGCCTACCAACTTCCCTCCTAAAATGTGTCTGGGTTTGAACGTTTCTTCATCTTTATTTATTATCTTCTAAACTGCTTTTTGTTCCGTCTCCATTAACTGTTGCCACTGTAGGTCCCCTCCCTGGGGGTTTTCTGTTTTTTGCCTCGTGTGTGGCTCAGATGTGTGTGGGAGCGCAGTAACCTCACTCGCAGCAATCTATCGTCTACCGCGCCGCTCAATACAGCCCTTCCTTCCCAGCGAGGAACCTTCAGTCTCGCTACTTAGTGATTCAGGAAGGTTAGCAGGCAGTACATCAGAGATTTCCGCCTTTGACCGTTGTTCTTGAATGTTTGAGTTTGCAGTGGTTCATTTGAGCCGGATCCAGCCGGAACAAGATCCAGCATCTCTTAATTTAGGCCTGTGTTCCGGTACTTATTGGGGCAGATCCGGTACCTCGAAATTTAAAAAAAAAAAAATTAAAATAAAATAATAATATGCATATAGTTATTAATTTACAGAACAAATCCCAAGAATTTCATGTTGTTTATTAAGATTTGACGTCATTTGAAAGTGTCTGAGATCTGTTGACACACTGAAAAGCTGCGGGCCAACAAACCACGCCCGACACTTTTGAAATTCGCCGCATCTGAGGAGCGAGAGAGAAAAAAACGGTAATCATGCATGACCACATGCGTGTGCGCCACGCACAAGTTAATATAAATTATGATATATTAACTATCACAGAGCAGGCTTGTGAAAGTTTACATTATCTCAATGTCAATTTACAATCGGCAAAATGTGTCAGCGTTGGCCGACAATCTTTTTAATCAGGATATTGATCCTGCGTGCCTCCTCTTTGCAACGGAATTTGTTTAAGATCTAAAACCATTTAATTGAACATGAACACACTAAAAGAGATATTGCAGGATCGCACTCTGCACAACCCAGTCGGTAAAAAATTCACGGTCACGCACGACTCCATAATCAACGCTTTCCAAGCATCGATGGTGATGGCAACTTTCTCCGCTAAAGACAGGATCTCACGGAGGGAGAGTGCTGCTTCGCTGTACATTTTATCCTACTGCACAGTTATAGTTCGAGAAATGCGATCAGATCGCGGAAGACTAACACGTCACGTCACGTCTCTGGCAAAGGCTGCCGTATTTTAAATAACATGCGCATCAGTTGTATTCTCTATTTAATTTACAGAGCAATCCCTGCAAAGTATTTAGGTTAACTATATAAGAGACTAGGATTAGTGTGGGTCTGACGGGGGGCAGGGGGGGGGGTGTGCCATGGCCCTCCATGGCCCTCCATCTTGATGTCAGTCAGCCATCACGACGGATGATGACATCGTCCATCGGCACAAACCTAGTAGGCAGTGTATTTTTTTTTTGTTCCATTACCTCTAACCCCCGTACTTAGTCACTGGATCCACCCCCACTCTGCGTTCCGGGACCTCCCACTTTACAAATGAAGCGCTGAGAGCGTGGCTTCGAGGGTTGGCTCAACGTCCTGCCATAGACAGACTAAAAAATATACCCGCTCACATTTTGTGCAATGAACTCTAGCCCTTGGTTGTCCTCATGAAAATTTAATTTTCTCCATATAGTAGCTCTTTCATATATTTTACTGAAAATGAAACATTGTTTACCATTATTACATTATCCATGAGCTTCTGTCATGAAACGTAGCCCGACCGCTAATGCCACACCACTGCCAAAAAGGTCTTCAACAACAACAACTTCTCCCTCCTGCTATCAACATCTCTTTGATAGCGTTATACACCCTTGTATAACGACGCTGGGCGTAGACGCACAGAACCACGGCGACTAAACAGAATGGTGCTGGCCTGGCGAGTACAACTTTAGCCACACACACAGCCTATAATGATCTCCGAATTTGGAGTGGCCTTTCAGTTAGCTAACCATGCGCAATCAGCCTTTAATGGCCGCTAACAAAAGCGGGAACAAACGCACTCCGCCACCCCCCCTGTTTCCTTGATTAGCAAGCCAAGGCTGATTCCAGTGTGTGCGTATGATTTATTTGTATGTGTTTGTAGAACGACAAACCATACATATGTAACCCAGGCTATTATGAGGCTGGATAGACGCACTGTAACTCGTTTTAACTGGCCCGCTCTCCAAAGCCCCATCCCTGGAGATAAACTAAACACGTTTGATTTACAGCATTAGGGGTCTTCGTTTTTAGATGAGCTTCCACTCAATGTTTATGAGCCGGGGAATAATAGATGATACAAAGTCGCAGTGCCGCGACACAAACCTTAAAGAATAAACTGTCGGATCAACCGGCACAAACAAAGTGGTGGGCGGGCATAGTGATTGAATCTGTGTCACCTCTTGATCCATCTCGCCATGAGAGGTTTAATACACCACGAGAATACGGCGCTCAGTAAGTAACTCTTACCCGGCAGGCAGACATTTGGATCGGTTTCGGTTAGGCCAATTGTCCCTCTCGTAACTCGCAGGGGAACGACTCAGCCACCCTGCAGTGAATCAAGTATTTTGAATTCAAGAGGGATAAGAACTCTCTCGCTATCAAGTAATCCAGAAGGTATCGGCGATCACGGCGTGACAAACATCGTAAAAGTCGCAAGCACTGGGATTCCGTGTTTACATCTCCCCAGTTCTTCTGCCTAATTATGTAGCAAGCTTTCCAATGCTGAGGTTTACATCAGTTGAGGTAGGTAGAAAACAAGAGCAAGATGTACTGTGTATAGTTTGAAAGAAAGGGCGAGGGGGGGGGGTTGGAGTAAGGCTAGGGGGGGAGGGGGGGTTTGGTCTGGTGAAGCAATAGGTACGGAGGGCAGCGCAAGCCAGCACAAGTGTGATAACGGGGCCCTCTGCCTTTCCAAAAGATACGTCCGGCCTGCCAATCAAAATCACCGGGGGGCAACAGTGGGACCCTGGAGGGTGAAACTCCTCCTAATCTCTGTGTAGAAGGAGTGTGTTATCTCTTCTCAGGCGCTGGCTTATGAGGACGTGTGTTTGTGGGGACCGCTGTGTGCTGTGCATATAAAGACTTCTGCGTTGTGTAGTGTGTGTGTGTGTGTTTATGAGTGTGTGTGTGTGTGTTGGAGTGTTGGAGTGTTGGCATGATGTGAGATAAAGAGATTGTGTTTCTGCGTGTGTTTTTGTTAGTGAAGGCCTCGGGTGTGTGTGCATGTGGTTTGTGTGTGTTTGTGTTTTTGTACTGATAAAGACAATAAGACATTGCATGCACACTTGTCTCTATCAGTGCACCACCACATACATTCAGGTGCACGCACGTGTGTGTGTGTGTGTGTGTGTGTGTGTGTGTGTGTGTGTGTGTGTGTGTGTGTGTGTGTGTGTGTGTGTGTGTGTGTGTGTGTGTGTGTGTGTGTGTGTGTGTGTGTGTGTATAACCGGCCTAGCGAGTCACCATATGCAAAATATTTCCCGGTGGCACAAAATTACAATGATAACCATCGACTCCTACTGGGTTTGTGTTATCTTCTGTGGCGTTCTCCTGCGTGGCTGAATCCCTTCATTAGAAATAACCACAGGCCTATCCCAGTGCCAGATGAGGGTTACGTCTGCTCATTGAGTCCGCCGACGCTGTGTTCCTCCGTTTACAGGGATAGGTAGCGGCCAACTGGAACAGATGGCAGGTATACTAACGCAAGACCTATGCTATACTAATAGGTGACCTTGGGTGTCTTGAAAGGCGCCTCTAAATTAAATGTATTATTATTATTATTAAGACACAAGAACACATAAACACCGGAACACATGAACGGCAGAGTCACCAGCGACCGGGACACTAATAGAACTGTCTATCAAGGCACGATTAATGAAGGATTAGAGTATTGTAATCTAATCTGCTCGTCGAGCGAGGTGACGTGTGCGTCACATGCGCCGAGCGAGAGCGGGGAAGATTCTAGAAAAGAGACATTTTGACGGATCTTCACTTCACTTGGTAGTCGTGCAATATCTAAACATAAATATTCAGGTGTGTGAGACTGAAACCATGGGATATGTAGATCGGCACAACACTTTATTTACCTTGCACGGGCAGGCATTCGCATATCTAATAAACACATTGACGGTAAAATAAAGGGCAGGATCGCTACTTGGCCTCTTTGCTCTGGATCGGGTCCACTCTGTCTGGTCCGACTCCTTCGTTGGTTCCCCCCCACGGCCCGGTTTCTGGCGAGTTGTATTCGAGAAGACAGGTGATTAGTAATCATGAATTATTAGCCCTCACCTGACAGCAATCCACCTTGTCTCGCTGAATGCCGAGAGCCACACCCCCTCCGTTCTCTCTCCCCAGACAGCTCTAAAACCACACACCCCCCCTCCACATCATGGATGGGAAAATATTTGAAAAAGGGCCTACATCATTTCTGTTGTTATAGCTTGGAGTTTGGACTTCTTTAGTTGTTCTATTGTGACTTGTTCTATTATATCAAGCTCTGGCAAGGCCTGAGCTCCATGATAAAATGCAATATTTTAACCCAGCTATTTGGCTTCAACTGAAATCTTTTTGAGTTGGCGCAAAAGCTAACCTGCAGCAGACATTTAAACGTAACCAGGTGCATACGTGTTTGCACCTGGGTTGACGTTGCCACTCCATCCTTGTTTCCTTTGGCTGTGACATTGGCACACACGGTGACATGTCAAATGGATGTTTGTTCTTTATTATTTATTTGTTGTTGTTAACTATGCCTTCCGACCGTCTCTCTGTGTCAATTCCGCGTGAATAGTCGCGCCCTGGGAAGATTGTAATCACGGGGAAATACATCTGGCCCTGGAGATGAGTATCTGACGTGGAGTGTGTGTGTGTGGGTGTGTTTGTGTGTGTGAGTGTGTATGGGTGAGATAAAGGGTTGGAGAGGTGGACAGAGAGACGGAAAGACAGAGAGAGAAGAAGTGAGAGAGGAAGAGCGAGATGCAGAACGTGGTGTTGGAAATAGAGGGAGACGCTAGACTGAGTACAGAGATAAATAGATAAGGTGAGAGAAACTGTGATGGATGGAAAGAGAGGCAAAGAGAGAGATATAAATGCGAGCAGTATTTATGATCTCAGTCATGATTGCATACTTCCACTGGCTTTTTTTCCATTTAAGTTTTCTGATAAGCCTCCTACTTTCTTGGTCTGTGTGTCTGTGTCTGTGTGAATATTTGTGTCGCAACGCAAGCCCACATCCAAGACTGATAGGTTGTGTCTTCTACATTGCCTGGCTGTTGCCACAGTACAGGGCTGGGAAGTAAAAAGATTAGTAATCACACTTAAGCACCTACATGTGAACATAAAAGCATCGCTAAATACCCTTCAAGCTTTGGCAGGCAATTTGGAGAAATCACGCAGAGTAAGCAAGTTTTTGAACTTATCGAATGAAATAAATACCACCCCACTCTTCAGGCCTCCCTCTGAATACACCAAAACAAGTAAGGGCCAACAGGTCTGCCCAGCCTTGTGTGAGTGTCCGGTAAGGCTCAAAGAGTGTACTGAGGTAACCGGGTTGGTGGGTAGACAGACAGGTCAGCCATCCAATCATGTTATTCGGGCGGAATCAAACCATCGGATTGCCTTGTTACTGGCCTGTGACAGCCACAGACACTAGATAGTTTTGCTTTTTTGTCAGAGCATTTCCAGAAATATGCCAAACAATGCTTCAGAACTATGTAGTTCAGTTCAGTTCATTATCCTTCATGCATATTTAATCACCCCTAAAGAGAAGTTAAAAATAGATTGCAATAATGTGGCAGATTGAAAGACATTGTAACTTTTAACATTGAACCTGAAACATTCAGTACAAGTCTTCTCTTCATCCTTTTTATTATTCAAATTAGCAATCACTGCAAGCTGCTTCAGCCCTGAATCAATCTAGCAGCAACTGATCAACTTATTATTAATCAACATAAATGGCCTGATATATAAATACACCAAGCAACAACTGATCAACTTATTATCAATCAACATAAATGGCCTGATTTATAAATACATAAACCAACAACTGATCAAGTTATTAACAATCAACAGAAATGGCCTGATCTATAAATACATAAAGCAACAACTGATCAACTTATTAACAATCAACAGAAATGGCCTGATAAATAAAAACATCGAGCAACAAGTCATGTAAGTAATGGTAAACTGAAGTCCCAAGCACATCTTCTCAAAAACACCCTCCCTCCAATATTCGTACATACATGCATAACAATGCTTCAACAATGATTCATGACTCAACAGCCAACGGTATTACCTCTGCTTTTCTTTTCCTTATCTTAATGGGTTTCTAACACATCTGTTGCAAGGGCTTTGATGGTCTTTTGTCAGACACTGGTATTTTCAAATTAAGTCTTTTTTTTGATAGGCGGAATTATGTTCTTCTTATCATCTTCACGACATCTTCAAGGACAGCCAGTATGCAGACTCTCACTGGTTTAGAATCTGTGAAGGGTTGCTTTATTTGTTTCGTCAAGAGTCCATGCAACACAGTGCGAATCTGTGGCCCTCCTATCTGTTTCCTAACAGAACCAGGCTATCATAGCTATTCTCAGAGAGGCTTTGCGCTTGGATTCATTCCCCTAGCATCTGAACCCATCAGATTTTTCCATTGAGGTTCAACTGATATGTGCTGTTGTACCTTCTCAAATTGTAGTACTGTGTCAGAAGAATACATTCTAGCCTTGCTGCGGATCAAACATATGGCCTTTGGTCGCACATCACAAGATAAATACTCGTTGAATGTTGGATTTTGTACCTTTATTAATGTTTAAAATTACTATTAAAAAATATAATGTTGCTTGCTAGTAATGCTAGTAGGCAGGTCATTTCTGTTCAGATTGACCATGAATGCATGCTAGGTGTATGTCTGTGTTTGAGAGACGCCAATTTCCTGTCCTCTCTTCTTTCCATGTTCTCTTTGACTTTCTCTCTTGTCCTTCTCAGTGTGTTTCTACGGCTCTCTCTCATTCCCTCCCAACTCCCTCTTTGTTATTGTCTGGTCCCCTGCATTTCCTTCTCTCTTTCTCTCTCTCTCTCTCTCTCATGGCAATGGTCTTTTTCTATTTCATGCAGACATGGTCTCAGTCTCTCTCTCTCTCTCTCTCTCTCTCTCTCAGCGAGGGTCTCTCTCTCATTCTCCAACCCTCTCTCTCTCTCTCTCTCTCTCTCTCTCTCTCTCTCTCTCTCTCTCTCTCTCTCTCTCTCTCTCTCTCTCTCTCTCTCTCTCTCTCTCTCTCTCTCTCTCTCTCTCTCTCTCTCTCTCTCCATCTTTCTCTCTCTCTCTCTCTCTCTCTGGTGGTGACATTTCCCTGGTCTGTGTGACATCACGAATGACAGCTAGGGGCTCTTTGGAGCATGTGAGCACGCAGTGGCCTGCTAGGATGCGATAAGGGACCACACACACACACACACACACACACACACACACACACACACACACACACACACACACACACACACACACACACACACACACACACACACCGCAAACTCACATGCCCACATGCATACTGACAAGTTACATTCATGCAGTACGACTTGACTCAATGGTCAGCGTACAGAATTTCAGATTATTTACATGCATATACAGACACATATATATACATACATATGCATGAAGGCACACACACACACACACACATACAAACACACGGACACACACACACACACACACACACACACACACACTTATTTGCATCCTTTATCCTTCATTTCTGATACAATAGTTTTCCACGGGGTATGGTCACTGCTCACTTCAGTGAACCCGACACACCATCTCCCAGAATCCCTTGTGGTTCTATTAGCAGACTGGGATCAGGCGGCCATGTTGGAGCAACTGACATTATCCAAGCACTCTGAAACCTTTGCTCCGAGGAGCTGAATGTGAGCCTGACGGCAGAGATGGAGATGTGTAATGATAACTATAACCCTTGAGGGTTGACTTTTAATAAGCCAACTGCGTTATTCTCTCTTCTTCTTATTTATACCTGATTAAAGTAGGTATTATATTCTATAGTATATTAAAGTTAAAGTTGTATATATATTATATATATATATATATATACGTATATTATTTTTTTATTTTTGCTCAAGTGAATGAAGGTTAAAAGGGTTTATGCTTGAGCTGGTTGTTCGGAGGTCTCCATCTTTGTTTTGGGATTTTGTTTAACTTTTAGGTCGTATACATGAATTATATTATCGGGGCTTTAACATGATGATGTTTGGGATTATAATCTAATCATGAAAAAGTGGTGTAGGCACACATGCTGATCTGCCATTATCTCTGCACACACACACACACACACACACACACACACACACACACACACACACACACACACACACACACACACACACACACACACACACACACACACACACACACACACACACCTGTTCAGGTGCCCTTCCTAGTCACCCTCCAGGTAAAATCAGGCAAGCGGTAGAGATAACCGCATTCGCCCGGCCTACAGCTGCTCATCAATATGTAAGGCTTAGAGACACACACACACACACACACACACACACACACACACACACACACACACACACACACACACACACACACACACACACACACACACACACACACACACACACACACACACACAGAGAGAACTGCTCCTATCGACCAAAACAACAGCAACCCCCCCCATCAAGCCTCAGCTCATCAGCCCCCCCCCCTGCCTTGGGGGGGACAGTGGTGGCAGATGGCTCCGGTTCGGTACAGTGCGGACTTCCCAGAATCCTGCTTGTCTTGATGAGCAGACCCTCCCCCTCCTCCCCCCCCCCCCCCCCCCTCCTGAACATCCTCAAACCCCGCCCCCTACCCAGCCATCCCCACTACCCCACAACAACACCAGATCATAACCACCGGCGTTCACAAGAAAATAAACAGGGAGGCCATGACCAATCACACTCCCTCGACACCCCCCCCCGACACCCCCCCCTCCCCCCCGGCTCTGTCACACTCCCCCATCCCCTCACACTCCTCTACCACCCCTCGCTTCGTTGGCGGTTGTAAGCCGATGCTAAAGAACTCAACAGGGAGCCACTTAACACGTGAGATGAGTCGGGGAGAAAACAAGATATATGTAATATTAGAAGAGAGAGAGAGGGAGAGAGACCTCTGATTGATTGATTGAGTGTTTGTGAAGGCGTGTTCATTAAAGCTGCATGTAACTAACACCAATAGGAGAGTCAAAAAGAGTTATTGATTAGCCTAACCCACGGATCTTCTGCTCACCGCAGCCGGTATCAATCCTAAACCCAATTTGCGGCTTGTGTTTTAGCCGGCTAATTTGTTTTGATTAGCAGAGCTTATGGAGGAATTGATTTAAATACATTGCCATAATATGGCATTTTAACGCTCTAGACCCAGGAATGAAATCCCTGTAATTACCGTTTGGTTGTTATTTTTCACTTGCATTTCCTTTATTCTTCATACTATTTAATTCTAGTCTATGTATGTCAGTTATTTTGAGCATATATTGCTTAAGTTGCTTAACGATATTGATGCGGTCAGAACATGCAACCAAGTCTAACCCTTTATTAACAAAGGGCAAAAGATATGTTAAATTCAAAATTCAGTCACTGTCGAGTTAACGTAGCCTTTGGCCCTGAAATGTAAGAGACATAATAGCATCGTTGTTGGTGTGTTGGTTCCATTCCCCACGGCCCAGTCTTTAGGCATCACTGAGCAAGATGTCCCTCAACCACCTTGTAGTAAATTAAATACGACAAAACCCATCTGGTTTCAGAGTATTTCTAAGTGTTGAGGGAACACACAAGAAGCATGTTTAAGCACAATGTTCACTTAAAGCTCTCAGAGCACTAGCTTTATTTTATTTTCAATTTCCACCCCATCACCCTGCTTAAAAATGCTATTCATCCATACAAAACAGACCAGATAATTGCATATAATTGGATTTTCATAGTTGAGTGACCTTGTGGACAATTTTTATATCAAAACAATAGACAGCTAAAAGCGGAAAGTACCAGGGAAGGTGTGTGTGTGTGTGTGTGTGTGTGTGTGTGTGTGTGTGTGTGTGTGTGTGTGTGTGTGTGTGTGTGTGTGTGTGTGTGTGTGTGTGTGTGTGTGTGTGTTTAAAACATCCTTGCCATTGTTTTGAACATTGTTTACTTGATTTCTTACAATCAAACGGCAGACACGCTATATTTACATTTAGCAGACGCTTTCAGCCAAAGCGACTTCCAATTGTGGCAGAGGATAAACAAAGCTTGCAATCAAAAATTGGAATAATGACAAATATTGGAAGTGCTGCACGAGAAGCTTCTAATAAGAAACTTCTGGAACGAGTTCAGAGTTGAAGGCTTCTTGGGCTTTTTGGAAAATATCCTGTGTAATAACCAGACCGCAATGATTTCATTGACAATGCAAGGTAATGGATAGACCTATTGCTCTCACAGCCAATATGACTGAAGTCATATAATTCCACATGAAAACATCAATTTCTATCTATGTCAATTTCACTTTCACATTAAAACAGTGGAATAAAAAAACCTCCTGATTCATTGTCCTCAGCGGGCATCTCCGTTGGGTTTGAAGCACCTTTCCCCCTTTGACCTTTTTCCTTTCCTCCGTCCTTCAGAGGAGCTCAGTCAGAACGTGATGACAGGCAAGCTCTCGTCACTCGGTCCCGGAGAGGGCCCGTGGAAAGCGCCCTTGAAACGACCTCCAAGCAGGTTCTGCCTGGCTGGCTTTCCACTAGCATGGTGGCCCAGCTCCTCCACGTGTCACGGGCAGGTGTATGCCTCAGTTACGGCTCCATCGCCAAGCGAACCCCCATCACCAGACATAGCGGCTCTGCTTTGGACCCTCGCAAGTGAGCGGGTTAGGCGGTCGCCGACCAATGATTGACTGAAAGCATGATCATGTAGGTGACACAGAGACCGCCAATTGGCTGAAAGCAAGATTATGTATGAACACAGAGAAATTAAGCAGATTCAAAAGAAACATAGTTTGTAGTGCAGAATGTGTGAGTCCGGGGACTTTGTGAACAGACCCTCACACAATTTGTATGCAACTCACTCTAAATCTAACATACACTGTCAATAACATAAGAACATTTTGTAAAGTATATATTCGTCTGACTGCTTTGCATAGACTGGGCGTTATAGCTCATCACCCCCCCCCCCCCCCCGTGTTATTATGTGCCACTCCTGGGCCACGCCTTCTAAATAAGTCCTGACACGCCCACACTGCACACATGTCACACTGACGTTCCCCTCGTTGCGCGTCGCTACGAAGAACGCCTTTTTTCAATGTGTGGCATAATGGGAAACTCGAGTAAGTGGATAGGCATCTAGGGGCGTGTCGGGTTCATTGTCAGTCGGCACATCGACGCTCATTACCAAGTGTCTCCACGTCGCAGCGTGCAGACGGCGCCAGGTACCCTCGCCTTTTAATTGCGACAGGGAAATCAAACGCACGTCAATCGCTTAATGTCTCTCGAGCAGCGCGCTTTAACATCCATCCACCTCGCCACCAGCCCCGAACCCGACACACACGACAAACACACACAACAAACACTGCTCCCCGACACATGCTCTCTCAGCGCCTCTACTGTGCGTGCGTGTGTGTGTCGTGTGTGTGTGTGTGTGTGTGTGTGTGTGTGTGTGTGTGTGTGTGTGTGTGTGTGTGTGTGTGTGTGTGTGTGTGTGTGTGTGTGTGTGTGTGTGTGTGTGTGTGTGTGTGTGTGTGTGTGCGTACGTGTGCATTCTGGGGATCCTTGAGCCCCTAATCCAGTTTACCTTCCTGCCATCTCCGTGGAGATGAGCTGATCCAGCCCACGGCTGACTGGAAGCCCCAGGACCGCACAGGTAAAGCTGCTTGGAGAAGCAGTGTAGCCCCCCCCCCCCCCCCCACCCTCCCAATGCCCCTCACCGCCCCCCCCCCCCCATCCAGCCACCCCTCACACCCCTTACCTCCCCCTCCCAGCTCTCGATTAGCCGTCAACAAACCAAAGGCCCTGGATGCTTGTCTACAAGGCAGTGGTTGCCATTGTACTACATTGTTGGTGAGTGCTGGGGAATTAAAAGAAAGCTGCCTTTGTATCCATCGGTTGTCTGTTCATTCTAGCTTTTCTGAAAAGATTAAAATTCCCGTTCAAGTGCGCACAGACAGCACCTATTCACTCCAGGGCTTCACACTTGATTTTGTTGCGGTCTGGGTAAGTTGTGAATCCAAATTCGTTGTGTAAGAAGCGGTGCGGGGGAGCATTGCATTTGTAAAAACAAAATTACATCTTTACTGAAAGTAAGTAACAGACGCAGTACAAACAAACACTCACTTTCCGCGATAAAACAAAGGGGAGAAACAAGTCCAACTTAGAACCACGTTCTGGCAAAAAACGAGTGCAACAAATGTTTGTGAAGATTCAGCAGGGAGTGAGTTGAGCAAAGGGAATAAATAGACATGAATCCTAGGCCCAGGTGGGGATGATCGGTTCATTATCGTACGGTGTCTGGTAAGGGTCGCACTGTGCCTGGCCGAAGAAGAGCGTCTACAAGTCGCTTCGGCCCCGCTGTGTAAAAGATATAGTCTTATTTTGTTTCCATTCCACTATCCATTTCAAAGAACGCATACAAAATGATCTGTTTATGTCCGTTGCGTTAAAGTGTCCTGGAGTGTCCAAAGGCCCAACCGAAAGATTTAGGAAAAAAAATACTTTGATGCGTTGACACTTTCAACCAGTGCAGCGCAGACTACACTGGATGGCCTAAGGTCACATGGCAGGTCCTACCGTTGCCGTGGCATAGAGGGGTGGACCGGGAACAGACGGTGAGGGCGGAGGTGGGCCATGGCAGGAGGAGGTTTGGTTTCCCCCCACCACCAATCTCTACGATGCTTGCGTCGGGAGAAAACGGACTCAATCCTTAGCCTAGGAGCAGCTGTTCTGGGTGGAGGCGGGGGGGGGGGGGGGGGGGGGAAACAGCTCACGTTAACAGACTAAGCATTTCCCTCCTGAAGAGCTGGGTCAGGGCGGATTGGAGATGATCGTTGTTGGATGCATGGAGGAAGTCGCAGCACTGCCTTGTAGGCGTAGCCCTCCCCTGATTGGTGAAGAAGTCCCCAGGCATAGAGAGAGCCCTGGGGTTCGCCATGTTTGAGGAAGGCAGAGGTTGGTTGAGGCCTTTAGGGAAGGTGGTGTTGGAGAAGGCTTGATGCCATGTCGGCGGAGCTACGTCAGACAGAGGTGAAAACCCTTAATATTTCTTTCAGTTTTGAGGCCAATGCAAGAATAAGACATTTTCCGCCGTGGAAGATATTAGTAGATATTTTGAAAATGGTTTGTGTTGCTGTATATATGAGCAAAACGTATACCTCGGAAAACGGTCATCTATCACTGTGAGGTGATCCAGACATTGACTGCCGGCTAGTTGTCTGTGCATGCTTAGGAGAAAGGTTATGAAACGCCCCAAGTGCAGTTTACGTGCACAGTGAGCAAACCTACTCTTCATACAGTGTGGACACCCATAGGGAGGAACATTGTAACCTTGCATCACAAACACACACACACACACACACACACACACACACACACACACACACACACACACACACACACACACACACACACACACACACACACACACACACACACACGGCCAGCATCAAACAGACCTTAAACAACACGGTTGCCATCAGTCCTTTTAGTTGTGGCTGCTATGCGTTATGGTTATTTTCAACCCATGCTCTTAGGGGGAAAAGACACAGCAAATGTATTCATCTTTTTCTAAGATACTAAAGTCCTTGAGACATGGAGGAGTTTTAATACGCCTCCCCTTTGGTCTCAGATTTTTTTTTTTTGTGTGTCACATTTAAAGTGTTTAGAGAGGATTAAAAGGGCAAGGCTAACTTTCAGAAGAGAGATAAAGCGGGGAGGTTTATTTCCTTTGACACGGGATTTCTTTAGAGTTTACCCCGCGAAGATCATTGGCCCAGTGAACCACAGCCCCCCACTTAATGTAATTACTGGATTCTCTTACTTGGCTTGATAACGTTGTTAGAAATAAAGAACACATCCCCCCCAACCCAACTCCTTTCACTCAGCCAGGGTTGGAGCGCTATATATTAGCCAGATATTATAATAAAAACCCACACAAAGGCGTAATTGCTTGGGCAAAAATAGCAAAGAGAGGAGAAGAGTAGGCTGCTCATTAAAGGGGAGGGGAAAGGGTCAGACGAATAAGTGAGAGAGAGAGAGGATATGAGAGAGAGAGAGAGAGAAGAGATGTACGAAACAAGGAGAAACGAGGAGGAGGAGGACATGAATGGGGGAAGACAGTAGGCTTACGGAAAATAAGACGATCGAGAAAGAGAAAGAGAGAAAGAGGGAGAGACCAACAATAGAACAGAAATGGGTGAAGAATATCGGTGATGATAGAGAAAAGAAAGAGGATAGAATGCTAAACGGAACGGCAGCACGCCAATATGGCTGCCGTCACGGTGGGGGGACACCAAAGCCTGTTGCCATGCCAACCAGAGAGAGAGCCGAGCGGAAGCGGCTCAATTCACACCCTTAAAGCAGTTCGACACTTTGAGGGGAATAAAAAGTAGGCATCTGTCCGCTGTCGTGTCATTATATTCTACCCATTAGTGTCGTTTTTGTGGCCCGACGTGGAAAGAAAAATAGCCTTGTCAAATATGTTCTTAAACTTTACTCAATGTTTGGAAGTGGCTATTTTTCTATTCTTTGTGCTTCCCTGGATTCTGCTGAGACAGACGTTGTCGCCGTGGGCATTAGCGGAGGAAAGTGGCTTGTATTCTGCGCTGTCCAATCACGCGTGAGATATTGTTTCATGAGCGCAGCACTGCCATTTCACCCAACAACAAACCGACGTCGTGGTTAACATTGTCAAAACATTTGTACACAAGGTTCAGTGGCGTTCAATTTTCTCGTGATCAACTACTCTGTCAGCCTGATGCGCCTGCCTCTCTGTTCTGTAACTTCGGACGCCTTTTTTGAGTTTGACAGGACAATTTTGTACTGCTCTCCCGTGGAACTTCATAGATGAATGCAACCAGTGGGGGGGTGTGTTTCTGGATCGGGATCGGGAACAATAAATAGTTTTCAGTCAATTTTATTGGATTTGTTCAATGGCACTTTTACCGTTACAACAAGTTACCAAGTTACTGCTTGACTACTACATGAGATAATGCAAACGTATGTTTCCCTTAACAATGTTTAATTCAAATACCCCAATGTTTCCTGAAGATTGAATTTCCATACACGCTCGGCGCAAACGTCCTCCGTATATCGTCCAGTGTCGGTTGTTATTAGCGGCATGTAGAAAATATAGCGGGTAGCATCTTGAACGCATCAGGCTGAGGGTTGTCCCTGAAGGGGCAATTCAGAAAATAAATAGTTGTCTAACAACCTTAGATTTCACCGTTTATTTTTCTGCCAATTGTGTTCTAATGGTGTCTGCACACATTGAGCTCAAAAGAAGAGTAGTGTTATCTCATTTGGAAGACATTAATTTCGCATTATGGGATATTGCTATGTTGCATGCTGTGACCTGCCCTGCAGCTGTGAGTAGAAAGAATCATCCCCCCCCTCCAACCCTCCCTTCCCCCCCTCTAACTAACCGACTTTCTTACACGTCTTTCGACAAGGCTCTTGAACCTGACCTTAATCGAACAATTCACTTCAAAATCCGCTGCGGAAACATGTAAACTACCTTAATGGCAATTAATGACATCCATTTTGTCCAACGAGAAAGGGCAAGAAGAATGGAAAGGAAGAAAGGACGGGATTGAGCTAATTTCTCTTAGGACCGTGACGGGAAATGAGTGTGGCTTCTCAAGTTTCCCCACTGTTTATTGTTTTTTTTTTCAATCGTTGCGAGCGTTGCGACCGCATGTGCTGATACTGCAACCAGTGGGATCCTTTTCTTTGTGCACGACTCCGTACCACAGTGCCTTCCCTCTCCTGCTGTCTGCCTCAGCGTATCCTCCTCCGTGAACGAAAGTCGGAAACAATTGCTGCTGTTGAACGCAACCCGAAACTGTTTAATGCAAATTTGCATAAGCAAAAGGAAAAAGAAGAAAACTATGAAATGAATGAATGCCCTACCTCGGGCTGTCGGATTAACCGCCCCGGCGTTGACTAACTCACAGGAGTCCCATTATGGAGGTGCTGTTTACGTACGAACCGTAATTACTTTGGAAACGGAGAGAATCCGGATCACAGTTGTCTTGTGATTAAATAAATAAACACGTTCCAATTAGAACTTCCATACACCGTCTGTGAGGTTCACAGTTCAGTTAGCTGCAAAGAAAATGGAGGGCGGCTAACAACTTGCCGCCAACTAAAACAATGCAAAGCTCACACATAGAGCTATAAACAGCTTCTCAGTTCAGAAGTGTGGACTCTCAGCTTTTGTCTAAGCAGAGCCCAGAATAAGGTCACTTTAATGACACTAAACACTAATACTCTTAATAAGACAATAGGATAATATTGTATCATCCAATTTACTGAAATAGGATTCATTGTGAGTATCATACAGAGGAAACTATTACACACAATGCCGGATGTTCATGCATAATGGATTCCTCTGCTCTTCAAACATTTACAATTAGTTTGGCATGAATTCAGGCCATTCAATAATTAGCAGTTGGTCTTTGATAGGGATAGATGGCTGAGGTTATGGTTAAGACCTTCTTGTAATAGTAATATAACATTGGGTGGACACTTTGTGCCTCCATGTATCGTGACTCATTGTCTTCAAGTTTTGTCAGCACCATGGACAGCAACACTTAAGCAGACAAGGTTTGGGCGTTGTTGGGCTCTACCTTTTTAAGAATCTTGAAACGCTAGATAGTAACATGATTTCCACACCACAGACTTTGCTAGCCCACACAAGACAGGTATTGGGATGTGGCAAATGGACAAAGAGTAGAGGCGGGGCTAAGGGTGAAAGAGTGATGAGAGGAGGAGAGCCCTCAATCCCTATTCGGTGGTTTTAGTTGATTCCACCACACGCTGGCGACAGTAAAGGGCTTAGAATAGCTACGACACAAAAAACACATAAGGGATCCAAAGTACCCGTTGTCAAGGCCTCTACCCAGACGTTAGCGAATGGCAAATGGCTGGATTCAAGAGGCTTGCTAACTGCCCGGCGCGATGGTCGTGAGCGATGGTGGCGTCTGGAGCCGAGGAACACGACCATAACTATTTAATGCTTCCACTCAGCTAAAGTGACCTGTTGCAGGTCAATGGCTCCCTATGGGATCCCTGGAGGAAATAGTGTGGAGAGACAGGCACACAGACGAATGCACACAGACAAGCTACCACGCACGCGCACGCATGCACGCATGTACGTAGACAGAAAGACACAAACACACACGCAAGCACGCACACACACATACAGGCAGGCCTTCGGCAGTCTTGATAAAAGATTTGTTTATTGTTATATGGAACAATTAAGCCTATAAGAGCTGGTGATTAGGGGGGTTTGATTCCCAGCCAAAAGTGTTTGGGTTCTGAACCCTAATATCCGCAGTGTACCAGTGTGCATCCTTGAGAAAAATGCCCTAATATGTACCCGCTCCTTAACGACCAGTCTGATTGTATCTCAATTAGCAGTTCAAGTATCTGGCAGATAAAAGCATCCTCTAAACGCCCCGATAGTTAATACAAACAGTCTTGGAACAGTGAGTCTAAGGCCCAATCCCATTTCTACACCTTACCCCTTCCCCTTACCCATTAAAAACAAGGGGGGGGGGGGGTAAGGGGAAGGGGTAAGGGGTAGAAATGGGATTGGGCCTAAGTCATCATAACCAAACAGTGTCCCTTCAGAGCCGTGTGGAAACCAGCCCTGGGTCTACAGTACACGGGGTGGTGATGTAGACACAGGAGAGGCGGCGAAGTCTCCCCCTGGAATTACACTCTGTTGACGCGTGCTTGTCCTGTTGACCTGCGGGACCCCAGGAGGGCCTGGGGGGGGGGGGGGGGCTCAGCGCTTTAGGTAAGGGGTCAGCGTCGACTGGCATCTCGTCAACCGTGGCATTCGTCCTCCGTCGGTAGGAAGAGGGGATTTGTTGTTTTCGCAGTGTAGTCATTGGATCTTTTTCTTCCGGGACCCATCGATATTAGAGTTTAGCAAACGCCTTCCCCCAAGCAAGTTTTGTGAGTGATGTATAATTCTGTTTGGGTGGGATGTCGTAATGAGCGGCCATCTTGTCCAAGGATGTCTAGGGACTCTTTCATTGCAAATAGAGTCGAGATATGTTTTGGCTTCGTAATAAAGTGTCTCTAGTCAAACCGAAGCCCATGAGCAATTTAATCTGTCTATGCTCTGGCTCTCCTAAAGAGGTTAAAAACAAAGAAATGAACGCCTTTCCTAAATGCCTTAAAAAGCATATAGGTCTCGAGGCGTGAGAAAATATCCACACACACTCACCCTCTACCGCCCTCGCAGTCTCTCTGCTGCTCTCGGATTCAAAAGCAAGGTTGCTTGCTTAAACGACTGCCGCCCGGTCGCCCTCTCTCCCATGGTGAGCAAAACGCCTTGAGGATCTCGTCAAGGACCTCATCTGGGACGTGTCACTGCCCACCCTGCACCCTAACCAGTTCACCTACCGGCAAAACAGATCCACGGACGACACCCTGACCACACCGCCCTCAACCACCTCGGGAAGAGGAACTCCTCCTGTGAGGAGGCTGTTGGTTGACTCAAAAAAAGGAGCCCCGAACGACCGAGACGGCCTGTAGGAGAGAGGTTTACAACCTGAGCCAGTGGTGCCAAGAGAAGAACCTCTCCCTCAACGTCCACAAGAAGGAGCCGATCGTGGACAGGAAGAGAGGAGCTAGGGCTCAACCCATCGCCATCCCTAGGACTTGCTGCGGAGAGAGTCAGCAGCTCTAAGTCCCTCTGTGTCCACCTCACCTAGAAACTCAACTGATGGGACGAACAGTCTGGCAATGCGGTGGAAATGGCACCACGGTGCCTCCTTCCCCTCAGGCGGCTGCGGAAGACCCTACAGGGGCCTGCCACAGAGGCACTTCAGAGAGCCTGCTGACAGGAAGCATCACCGCCCGGCATGGGAACGGCACTGCACTCAACCGTGATGCACCGCAGTAGGATGGTGCGGTCAGCTCAGCGCATCAGCTGATGTGAGCTTCCTTCCGCCCAGGACATGGACAACGGACGGTGTGTCAAAAAAAACCCCGTAGGATCATCGCCGACCCCGACCACATCAACCACAAAGTGTTTCAGCCACTACGGTCGGCCAAGCAGTGCCGCAGCCTCAAGGCCCAGGCCAGCAGGCTACGGCAGGGCTTCTTCCACCAGGCGACCAGGCTCACGGCCATTGGGCTTTGGCGGTCTGCTCCCTGACCCTATTCTACTGCTCTATATACTATCATAATTATCATAGATTTTGTTTTCGAAGTTTTTTGCTTTATATTGTTTAAATTATGTTTTTTTTTATAGATATTTATAACTTGCCTTCTGCTGTTAGGCCGAGGAGCCTGAACCAAATAATTGTACTACCTACTATACTTGTATATATGACACAAATAAATAACAATAATAAATCATACTCTCTCTCTCTCTCTCTCTCTCTCTCTCTCTCTCTCTCTCTCTCTCTCTCTCTCTCTCTCTCTCTCTCTCTCTCTCTCTCTCTCTCTCTCTCTCCCCCTCTCTCTCTCTCTCCCCCTCTCTCTCTCTCCCCCTCCCTCTCTCTCTCCCCCCCCCCCCCCTCTCTCTCTCTCTCTCTCTCTCTCTCTCTCTCTCTCTCTCTCTCTCTCTCTCTCTCTCTCTCCCCCCCCCTGTGTCTCTCTCCTGTCTCTCTGATGCTCATTCATTCATACATACGGTATCCCTGACAGAGATCTCTAAATAATTAAGGGCCCTTTAACTCCTCTTGCTTTAGTTTCTATATATCACTTAAGCTGTGTGCAGACCCTGCATTATACATCACAGATATCAGCATTTTTCACAGTTACTCTACGTTCTCTCTCTCGCACACTTTGTGACATCTCCAGAAACAAATGGTTCAGGTTTCTCCCTTGCCTCCCCTGTGAATTTATGCTTTCAATTTCAGGTTTTTGTTGTGCATTTTATATCGGAGCACATTCAACAATGATCTCTCTACGAAAGCTTTAATCTTTGCATGGGCTCTTAAAAAGCCATGAAGTTATTTGACGTCTTTTTAATTTATTTAAAGTTTATCAATGCTATTTCCTCATTCCTCCTACTCCCCAGGCAAGAAACGCGGGCCCATTAAACAAATCAGTTGGATATTTCAAAACACCATCGTAATTTTGATGTATGCGACTTCATAAATGTAGCTCCCTACGCAAGTCATGGATTCCAACAGCCTTGAATTACGCATAGGCACTTATGAGTACGCTTCAATAGCAAATAGAAAATTTGCTCTGTAAGTGTGGTGAAGGGTATGGGATGCGGGGGGGGGGGGATTAGGGTTAGAAGTTGGGGAACACCCCCACACTCTAAATGAGAGCAAGCCCGAGAGAAAGGACAAAATCATTGTGTTTTTCTCCTCGTATATTTAACAGGTTGCGTGGCTCCAGCTAAGACATGGAGGAGAGGACTACATAGGGATGTGTAAACCGGTAGAGAGACCTGCTTTGGGTAACGCATTGGTAGGTTTTATTAGGAGGTTACTGTCATTGGCAAGTGGTATACATGCAGCCCATTTTCCAACAAGCAGTCTGACCTTCATGGTTTCTCCTACACAAGAGCAAACGTTCACATACCTCTGACAGGTGAGAGAGATGGAGAGAGAGAGAGAGAGAGAGAGAGAGAGAGAGAGAGAGAGAGAGAGAGAGAGAGAGAGAGAGAGAGAGAGAGAGAGAGAGAGAGAGAGAGAGAGAGAGAGAGAGAGAGAGAGAGAGAGAGAGAGAGAGAGATGGAGAGAGGGAGAGAGAGAGAGGGAATTCATACATTAGGCAGGGTCGATAATGATGCTAGTTCAAGTTAGTTTTCCGTCATTCACCCCTTCTCGCCGCTATCAAGTTTACAAGCAGAAACATCTGTTCATGTGTGTGTGTGTTTCTGGGAATGCAGGTGTGTGCATGCATGCTTACCCTTGGAAAACGCATTACATTTAGCATTTCAAAAAGGCTGTTCATATTTAATACTGTACACAGTATCACTGTGTGTAATGTGTGTGTACGGACGCATTTATGTAGGATTTAGCTTATGATTGAGTGTGTGTGTGTGTGTGTGTGTGTGTGTGTGTGTGTGTGTGTGTGTGTGTGTGTGTGTGTGTGTGTGTGTGTGTGTGTGTGTGTGTGTGTGTGTGCGCGCATGTGCGCGCATATTCTTGGGCATTACATTGAACGTCTCCCGTCACAGATCAGAGATTCCCTCTCCTTGACATGTTTACAGCAAACATTTTTTAATAGATGTGCTGCGAACTCTAAGCTAATGGGAACTTCAAATATAAATTCATGACCTTGCTTCGTCCATGGTGGTGCTTAACCTCATGTAATACCCCCCCCCCCCCCCCCCCCCCCCGGCTTAGCTTCGTTTAGCATGACCAGGGCTTTGAATGCTCCCAGATGTTCATACTTTGAGAAACTCAAAGTGGCATGACAGCGTCTTGAAGCATACAATGGGAAATGGAAGGGATTGGCTGAGATGGTTGAGATGAAAGGGTGGGTGGAGTGGGGGGAACAGAAAGAACATTTAAAAAAGACCAGCTGCACTGAGAATGAGTGTGCACGTGTGGAAGTGTGCATGTGGCGGAGGATGCACACAGGATGGGGAGGCGACGGAAGAGCCGTGGGAAGGGCGGCCAGATTTTGCCAGGAAGCGTGTCTTCTTTCACTAATGGCGAAATTATAGTCCTTCTCCATCTGCCACTCAATCATGGCCGGCCAATCGGAGCGCGGCGCCTCGGCTCCAGGCACTGCCCATCTGCACTCGCCACGGAATTAAGGATGTAATCAAACGCTCAGATGTTGAGCGAGGGGAAAAACAAAACCGAGAAAAAACGTGGTGATTCATGGATCTGAGATTGATTGCTCCGTCTAGCTGTGTGGGCTACAGTGCCTGCTCTGGCCGCCGTGATTTGATTCATGCTGTTTTCCGCTCCCTCTTTGCCCAAAAGGAATTAGAACATAAAACTAGATGCATTTCCGACCAGCTCTTAACCACTATAACCGCTATTACTGTAATGCAGTGGTTCCAAAAATGTGGGTCGCGACCCATAAATGGCTCTCAGTTCACAGGACGGCCAACATGAGCATACGTTTTATCTGTACGGTAAACATCTCAAATATATATGCATGCAAACATGCTGTGTATTACACTGTTTATCTGTTGGAAGACTGAAAATGGGACTACTGTTTCGAGGCAAAATATACTTTGCAAATCTAAATGAGCTCAGCAGCTGTCAGCCGTTTTGACATGTTACTGATGCTCAAAGTATTTGTTGAGTACTGGGCTGAATGCCCCTTCACAGGTGGGTCTCGTTATAATACATTTTGGGAACCTAAAACCTCTAAAGTACCAACCGGTACTTGCTGAAGTACTAGTAGGCGGCAGTAGAGAGGTAGTTGTGGTATTGTGTGGCATTGTTGAAACTGGCTGCTGGTTCCCCTATGTCCTTGAACAATCCACGGTCATATCTCCATAAAATTACTGTTTGTCGATGGATGTGTTGGCAAGCCACAGAATTAATGGTGAAGAGGGTTTTGGTTGAGCATATTGAAAGTGTAGTCATTTAAAAATCACTACTAAATAAATTCTGACCAAATGTGTTTTTTATTATTACGCCCTTACCAAGATTTATATTTATCTACCGTCTCTCTCTCCCCCTTCCTCCTCCTCTTCCTCCTCCTCTTTCTCCTCCCCAGCTAGCTTGCCTGTAATAGCCATTTCTTCTTGGCCCTGCTCTGCTGGGCTTTCTGGCGTGTGTGTCTGGCGTGTGCGTGCTGGCATATGTGTGTGTCTGGCGCCTGGCAAGGTTTTTTTTATCTCCCTCTGAGAGGACATATTGTGTGGATGCTGGGGGTGTTGGTGGGTGTGTGTGTGTGTGTGTGCTGCCACTCTGTGTTCTCGCGTGGCTAGATGTGTCACAAGGAGCGAGAGACACGTGTGTGTGTGTGTGTGTCTTTGTCGAGTGTGTGTGTGTGTGTGTGTGTATGTGTGTGTGTGTGTGTGTGTGTGTGTGTGTGTGTGTGTGTGTGTGTGTGTGTGTGTGTGGCGAGTGTGTCCTATGGTGTCAACGACGCGTCTTGGTCTTAGCAAATTATGCTGCGAGATATATTAGCCGTTATTGGATGTTTTATCTAATTAAGAAGTATTAGCCGTTAAGCCGTTAGGCCCCTCTCTTGCCCTTTCCCTCTTCACCTCTCTCTGTCTTTCTCTCAAGGGCTCGGGCTGAAGATCTATGCAAAACTTGCAATCTCACTGGCATGTTTTGTCTGTCCTTGCAGTGAAATGTACTTGTTCTTTCCTCTCATACCCTACACACACACACACACACACACACACACACACACACACACACACACACACACACACACACACACACACACACACACACACACACACACACACACACACACACACACACACACACACCTCTCATCTTGTACCTCATCCCTCTTCCTTTGGTCGGAGGAGCAGGAAAAGACGGCTGTATTATGAGGACCTTCGCTATGCTGCAAAGGTTTGGGGCGTAGTCGTTGTTAGGGAAGAGGACAACAGGGATGTGTAGGGATGTTCTTTTGTGTGTGTCCTCAAAGTGGAGTCATTTGCAAGGAGCTGCAGTTTTATTGATGTTTTGTTGCATTGGGGTTGTCACATCCTGATAGGTTATGCATTTTGTCGTTGTCGTTGTTGTTGTTGTTGTTGTTTGTGTGTTCATGTTGTTAACAACTGAAGATGCTGACCCACCTTAGAGGACCTCTTCCTTTTCTTTCGAGCAACTCGGTACCCCTATGGATCTTTGACATGTTTACGTTGGTTTGTTGGTTGTGGTGGGAAAGTGTGACAAAAAGTTGCAGAGCTGGGATCACGGGGTTCAAGAGTGGTCGGTTTGTCATCAGCATTGATGTTGTATAAATGCGTCAGAGTCACCTGTAGACGCCGTTAGATATTTTTCGACCTCGCTGCGTAGCCGTGGATGTACAACCTTCTCTCACAGCCACCACAAAAGACTTGAAGCGTCGGCTAGCCCTCCATACCTTCACCTTTCTCAATAGAAGACTCCAGGTGTAGGCTAGCCCTCAATACTTTCACCTTCCTGTATGCTTGGGGCTGATTGCTGTAGTGTGCCTTTGATAGGTCAAAGGTTATCTCAGATCAAGCAGTCCTACTATGTTATAGCAGAACTTCTGGGGCCTGGTCCGGAAGCAATAATTAGAAACAGATTCACCCGAGTAGAGGAGGCTTTCAGAAAAGGATTTGAAGGGGGGTATTTTTTAGTGGCCAGCCTCCACAGTGTTGATTTCAAACCTTTTGCAGACAGGTATGTTACTGTTTACCAGTGCTTGGCCGCGATTGTGTTCGCTGTTCAGTCAATTACGCGCTCACAAATCCCTGCATCAAGCCACATTAGCGGTCGAAACAAACGCGAAAGAAAGAGAAACGCGCCGTTGGCCCAGATTTGAGCTTGTCTGCCGTCAGACTTCAGATTGCTTATCTGAAGTCTGATTGGTGAGACTCGGTCGATTGGCCAAAAACGCATGTTGTGTTGGCGTCAGATGGTTGCTGGTCAGGTGCTGCGAAGCGGCTCCATCTGTTCAACGTCTGAGGGGCCCCTGGTGGCCCTTCTGGCGCTGGTGGACTTCCATCCACGGTGATGATGTGCGTGTGGTACTCGTGGGTTTCCAGGGAGATGGTCTGTGCTGGTCGTTGACGGAGCTACCCAACTGTTGAGTGCATATTTGCTGTTGCTGTGCTGTGGCTGGGCGTTTGGGGCCTTGGCCCGTGAAGTGGTTTCAGGTTTCATCCCAAGGACGGAACGCCTCCGTAGGGATTTGTCGTCTTTCCTCCTGTGTTCCCCCCCTGCCCGCGTCTCCATGACAATGTCAGTGCGTTTAGGGTAGGAGACGTGGTTTTGTTCCGATGTCTCTAGGATTTTTTTTTTCTTCTTTTCCTGCCAAACAGTTCTCTCTGTGTTCCATAAGTACTCCAAAGAAGAAAAAAAAAAGCATTTGTGCGAGCAATAGCCTTTGGGGGCTGTTGCACCAACCGAAAATGCTTTTTTTTTTCTGTACCCCTCCCCCCTCCTCCCCTTTCCCTTCCTCACACACCTCCCTCAAAGAGTGTTTGCTTATTTTTTTCGGTTACACTCTCTTGCTATCTCTTACTCTTCGTCTCTCTCTCTCTCTCTCTCTCTCTCTCTCTCTCTCTCTCTCTCTCTCTCTCTCTCTCTCTCTCTCTCTCTCTCTCTTTCTCTCACCTTTTCTCTCTCTCTCTCTCGCTCTCTCTCTCTCGCTCTCCCTGTCGGTTTTTCTTTTGAAACCTTTTGAGTTGAACTCTCGACATCCGTGACCCCCCTCCCCCCAGGATGTCTGTCACAAACTGCAGTCCAACCTTGTGACAATGCTTTTTTTTTTACTCTTCTTCTTCTTCTTCTTCTACTTCTTCCTCTACCTCCCTGTGCCTTTATGACCTTTTTCCCCCTTTTTTCTGTTTTCTGTTTTTCTGTTCTTTCCCCCTTCAAGGTCTGGCGCACCTGACGCTAAACAACCAAGGTATGGCTTCATTACTTTTGTTTTAGTTCCTCTTTTAGTTTCTTTTTTTATTTAGAATCGTTTTTTTCAAAGTCACTCTTCGCTAGAGGAAGCCAATCGAGCCAATCTCCGTCTTCGAAAAAACAAAACACAAACCCTGGCCCAGCCTTTTTCCACTCAATCTCCTCCCCCTCCCCCTCCATCTCAAACGGACATTCCTCCATTACGTCCCCAATCTTCCGGTGCCTTCCACGCATCATCCACGGACTCCTCCCCCCCCCCCTTCTCCACTTTCCTATTTGTGTTGTGGGGTTCTTATTTTTGTATTCGTCCTTCCATCCTCCTTTCCTCTCATGGCATCCCCCTCGCCAAACCCCACCCTCCACCAAGTTCATGTCCTTGTCCCACTTTGCTTCACCTCGATCCGCACCCCCATTAACACCACCAACACCACTGCCATCAACTCCTCCCCCACCACTGTCCGTCCTCCCAATCTTTTGTCCTGTGCCTCTGGAAAACCCCTCCTATATCTTCTGACCACACCTCCCCCACCAACACCACCACCCACGACGACCTGATCCACAAGTGGGGGTGGGTCTCACAGGTAATGCTTTTCTGTTTCAAATGTGTTTTTCTCCTTCTTCTCTCTCTGCTTGGGTCTCAAAGAAACCACCAGCAACATTTGCTGATTCTTTGGGAAATGTCTGTTTGTCAGTCGGTTCTGAGTGGAAAAAAAACAACAAGTGTGTATCCATCTACCACCACCTCAAGGTGATTCTGTTTCCCCGTCTCCCTCCCCCCCCCCCTGAATGTGCAGAGTCGCTCTTCACCCCTCTGCTTGCATTCCCATTGTTTGGCACAATCTTTTTTCTTTTCTTTTGTTGGTTATCCAAAGCGCTGGTTGTGTTTCCCTCTGATGTCGCTGGTAACCCGAACTGTGCATACACACGAGGGCTGCCGCAATGTGGATTCTCTGTCTGTCTGTTTGATCCCTGTGATAAGACTACTGTGAAGAAAAAAATAACAACATGCTTGTCTTTGAGATTGATGTTGATGGTTTTTCTTGCCCGTGTTGAAGAAATGTGCACACAATCCAAAAGCATTGTAATGTCGCCCCTCACGTTGCCCTTAACTAATCTCCACTACATTGTTGGAATGTGATTTGTTTTTTCACTACTAAACAGGTGCTCTCACGGTTTAATTTGCACCACAGACATTTATACTGGAGTCCCAGGGCTGAGGCCTTGTCGGGGAATGTGCTGGTACTTGCTGCAAAATGTTAAATTAGCAGTTTGTTTTTATGTAAAGGTCGCCGGGTCCTCCATGACTTTGTGCGCACGCAGGGACGCCTTTAGAGAGTGTGGAATAAAGATTAACTTTATTGCTGGCTTCTTCCCCACAGTGAAATGTGTCACCACGTTCAACAGACGCTATTCCACAGGAAAATGGCGATACAGTGACTTCAGAATAAAATAAACTGTAATTGCAGCTGAAAACAAAACAGGTGCAGCCCCTGATCTTTGTTAGGCTTGCATCTAAATATATGTCATTTTTATGCCAGCTTTTAAAAACACCTGCAATGTTTGTTAAATTTTTAGCAAAAATCCACTCTGTTTCAAACTTTTGCATCGTTTGAGTAGGAATTGGTACCTATGAAGAAAGTACAATATGCCTCCTATGCTCTTCTTGATGGTCCCCTTCCACACAGCAACAGGGATTGTTTAGTGGTTAGAAACCTCAATTTCCCCAGTCTACCTATATCCGTGATTTAAGATGGCTTTTCCTCTTGAAATGTATAATTAACCCAAACAGAAAGACTTTGTGAAACTGCTTTAGAGGACATTGCTCATAGGCCTACTATCACCGGAATAATACGCAAATGCACATTAGTCTGGAACTCCTCAGTTAATTTTCGGTTTCTAAGTGACGTTATTAACGGGGTGTTGACCAAAATGCCTCTGGAAATAATTGGATTGACCTCCAACCAATCAGAGCATCGGAACATGTGACTCATCAGTGGCAGCCATCTTGATTTATTTATGAAAGTCACTCAACGGCGCTCCCAGGGGTTCTCCTCCATACAGTCATCGTACCCAACCCACCCCGTATTAGATCAACGGACTAGACGCATAATGCCGGGATAATTACTAACTTTAAATAAAAAACACTTCTTAAATGTAAGAAATAGAGGAGATATTAGAATAATGAAATAACACCAAGCGTACTTTGATTGAATATGTTGAACTCTGACAGCGACTCCAAACTTCCTCCTAATAACACTTACTCTCCAAGTTAATTAAAGGTTCTTCCAAATTATAATGACATCATTTTTTTCCCGAGTGACTACTTAATGACCAGTTCTGGATAATACCCAAGGACACATTTAAACCAAGTTCTGGGTAAAGAAAACAACAATATTTTTCAAGGTTTCAATGTTGGCAGTTGATTAAAGGGGGTTAATCAAACAAGACCTCGGCTTGCTTCGTTATCGATCCTACCCATCGCGGAAATTATTATAGTGTTTATCCTCGACAGACAGCCCAGAGAAACGTCTTTAGGGAGAGAAAAAAAATCTATAATCCTATTTGGCGACGAACCAAAGCAGACTCACCAGAGATCTCAGGAACTGATGCCATTTTTAACTTCCAACAATCTCGCAGATTTGACACACTTTCGAAGAATGTGCTCATAACTGTGAATAAAACAACCGTATACATAAGTACATGCGCCGTTGTAAGTATGTGCTGTCTTTGGAATATCCATTTTCTAGGGGGAAAAGAGAGAAAGCATTCGCTAGCTATACCGTCAGCTAACTGGGTCAGGTGCTACTGCCACATGTCAGCCCTGGGCCACCGACCTCAGGGGACATGGGACGGGGACAATTCATTGGACCTTCATCACCAGCACCTTCTTCTTTACCACTACCTCCCCTTTGCCACCACCCCCTCCTCCTCCGTCGCTTCCTCCTCCTCTCTAACCCGTGGCCGTCCTTCAATGACCGCGGGAAGGACAAACACAACCCAACCACCAGTTATCGCTGATCCCTATCTGTCTGCCTGTGTTTCTGACTCTGTCGGATTGTCCATCTGTTTGTCTCTCTGTCTATGTGTTTCTCTGTCTTTTGACCCCTTTTTCTATGTCTGCTTCTATGTCCTTTGGTCCCTCGGTCTCTGTTTTTGTTTAATGTTTTGTCTCTCCTCTGTGTCTCCCTTTCTCCTTCTACTGGTCTGTCTGCCTATCTGACTGTTTGTCTCTCCATTTGGCTAGCTGTCTCCGTCTTTAAGACAGTCTGCCTGTCGAATATGTCTGTATCTGTCAGTCGCTCCATTCAACCGTCTCTCTGCATGTCTATCTCCCCATTTGTCTCTATCGGTCTGTCCTCAATCCTGTCTTTCTGTCTGTCTGTCTGTCTGTCTGTCTGTCTGTCTGCATATCTGTCTCTCCATCCGTCTTTAAGCCTGTGTGTGCGTGAGTGTGTGTGTGTTCGCTCATCACCCAGGGCTCTCTATGGGTTTAAGGATCAAGGGATTATCTAACTCAATATGAGACTGTTGCCCCAAAATATTAAAGCACACATTCCCCTATCCCCCAGCCATGGCATAAACACACACCTCCCTGACCTCCAGCAATAAAATGCAGTCCACACCCAAAACTCAAATATAATTACAAATATTAACATAAAATATTCTGTTCAAGCATCCACAAACCAATCAAAGACTTTTCCAGGGTAATGAAATACACAACGAATTGTCCTGAAAAGTACACGAAAGATAACCCCTTTTCACCATGGACTGCTAACCTAGACCCTCTCAAACTATGTCAACACATTACCAGATTTGAAATATGATTAAACTTTAAACCCTTTCTGATTGTTAAACAAGAATCCATCACCGGGTCACCAACTGTTTGTCCTAGCAGCCAATGGAAGAGGGAGGCAGAGTAGTAAACTCCCTTCTAATCTGCTATCTGAATTGGAGTCTGCGTATAAATCCTGTGAGACATGGCTTTGCCTCAAACGCATGAGATCCCCCTGAGTGGAGTTTCAGCAAAACAAAACAGATTAACTTGTTGTTCGGGTCAGGAGAACAGCCTACTTGCAGTATATAGATTGATGTTGCTCTTATCGAAGGCTGTGATGTTCAGCGTTTTCACCGCGCATCTAAAATCAGTGAACAACCTCTGTGTTTGAGTTTTTACCCGGAAACGGCTAGTTGGCGGCGAACTAGCTGATCATGCGGCTGTTTTGAGTCTCGCTCCTATACGCTGTGTGTCTAAGATGGTTTACTTTTCCCTGTGGAATAAACAGATGTTGTAGCACAATCGTTTCAAAAACTCAACCTAGAAACCTGACATTCGTATTCATGTTTTATAAATGCAACTCAGTTTTTAGTATTCCTGCTGAGTTTATTTCAGCAGACTTTTATCTAAAGTGACTCACAGTGAAGAGAGTTACTGCTCATTAAGAAGAAGGACATATTGGGCTAGCATGCCTACGGTTAAGCCTCAGACATTGGGGATTGGACCCAGGACCTTCTGTCTGAATGGCCATTCACATGATCAGAATGTGTGATGAAGGGTGGGACACCAGGATGAATAACCAATGGAAACCTATTTGTAAGACGGGGGATCCTGACACTCATGGTGATGGAGGGGGATCAGGCCTTAGTAAGGCCGCTCCACAAGACTGACCCTCTGAAGGTCAGGGCTAGAGCAGTGACTCAGAGCATATGGACGGCCCGGTCTGGTTTGGTGAGGCTCCTCCCCCCTACCTTGACCATAACCAATCACTGATTGGTTTCCTGAGGCTTGTCGTTTTCTGATTGGCCACATTGCCCCGCCAAATGCCTCCGATGTTAGCATCCACA
Source organism: Gadus chalcogrammus (assembly GCF_026213295.1). Taxonomy (NCBI): domain Eukaryota; kingdom Metazoa; phylum Chordata; class Actinopteri; order Gadiformes; family Gadidae; genus Gadus; species Gadus chalcogrammus. The sequence goes on along the minus strand of NC_079428.1, from coordinate 9,940,402 downwards.
ACCATCTTTCTTTCTTTCACTGCTTCTTCCCAGGAAAAAAATGTGCTTCTGAAAAAGGTCTGTGAGCACAAGGAGTCTCTGTTTACATACAAAGATAATGACCCGAGCTGTAATTAATCAGGTTCACTTCAGGCTAAGCAGAGGAAATAAATCAAAGGTCCAGGGAAGCATAAAACCAGCCAAGCATCCCTCAAAGACAATCTGCCCACCCCCTATGCGCTGTGAAATGCAACCGCATATCAGAGTTAACATGCACATGTAACAGAACACATCAAATGGAACAAATGTGTTCATTTGTCATAAACCCTTGAACTAGAAGTCCATGTAGACAAGAGGGAAATTAAAGAGGCCCTATTTTACCAGCTGGTGGTAAGGCTGATTATTCATCGCAAGGCATTTCCCCATCTAACCACTGACATCACAGGTGGTAGTTTACCAACAAGGTGGTTCATTCCCCGGGGATTCTGTTAAGCTTTCATGCTACAAAAAAAAGTGAGTTCAAACTCACTTTTACCTGAGCGTTAAAGATATGGATCGGTACATTATTTGAGGGTGATTTGTTGCTCTCCGAGAATATCCGTTTCGATTTGACAGCACCTGCGTCTGTATGAGCCAATTTAGTTTTTAAACCGCTGCCGGCTAATTTCTGACGGGCATATTTTCCGTGCTTGAGGGATTCCATCATGCCAGTCAATCACAGGTGCGTGAAATGCAACATTATTCGATGTTGGAGAACCGAGGGAGGGAGGGAGCAGAGAGGGAAGAGATGTTTTTTGATTCTTTTCTACCCTGTCCCTCTTTTGACAACTCTTAAATCTCACTGACAGCACCTTTTTAAAAGGCACAACTGTGTTTTAAAACATATTGCACAATAATGTCCTTTACATATCGCATCGGACGGTGTATGAAATGCCCAAATGTTGCTCAAAAGTAAAATCTATCATCGCAGCGCAATCCAATTTTATCCCATATCGAGGCAATCCTGGTCGATGTTTCCATCTAAACCGATAGAGCCAATAATGACTGAACTGTTGCTCGCTTCGAGCACCGGAGTGTTGCACACGACCCTACGGCCCTCCGCGCTTCTTAATGAAATGGATTCGGTCAGCCATTTTTCATCGGTGTCCAAGGGTCTTGGCCCTACGCCTCTCCCATCTTTAATTGCATTAACCTCTCTCACTCCCTCTCATTCTCTCTCTCGCTCTCTCGCTCTCTCGCTCTCTCATTTTCTCTCTCTCTCTCTCTCTCTCTCTCTCTCTCTCTCTCTCTCTCTCTCTCTCTCTCTCTCTCTCTCTCTCTCTCTCTCTCTCTCTCTCTCTCTCTCTCTCTTGCTCCCACTCTCACTGACTAATCATCTCTTCAATATATATATATATATATATAATAAAAAGAAAAGTGTAAGGTCCAAGTAGTTAGGAGCGTAATTGAATTAGGCCCACATGTAATCACTCTTAGAGGGGGGGGGGGAGTAAGTGAAGTAAGAAAGGGTAGGAATTGGCCGTAGAACTTGTCGTTCTTTGGGGTGGGTAGGGGTCAGAGGTTGTAATTAGGGTCAGTGGGGGGACGGGGTGGGGATGAAGAGGGTTAATGAACGAACCAGAAGTTGAATTAGAAACCCGTAGGTACCGGTGAAGTACACGTTTCTGAGGGTAGAAGAAAAAGGAGATGCTGAAAGAAGTGAGGCGAATGGTATTAACAATAGCAGAGAGAGAGAGCGAAAGGGAAATAAAGTCTGATTAAAAAGGAAGAGGAGGGAGAGATTAAGAGAGAGGTGCTGATAGAATATGCTTTGCAGCTGAGTGATACGTACATATAAAGGCGGCTTTGTCATTGAGATTTCTTACAGAGTTATATTGTACATGCTATCTTGTTAAGTGGGCCCTTTCTGCACAAAACGTCCTGCAATACTGTTGGTATTATTCACATTTATTCTTAGCATGGCAGGCTGTCATGCTCTACCAGTTGAGCTAGACAGGACAAGGAATTGATGATAATTATATTAATATTAATTACAACAAATCTTCAAACAAAAGTAACATATAATTAACCTCGGGTAGTTATATGCCAACATATCTTACAAATATATGGACAAACATAACCGCATGAAGGCGGTTTCCTGCGTGATTAGATTAATGTATGTAAATGTCATTTTAGATTATATTGCAGTACCATACTAGTTCACGCTATTTAGGGTATTGTGCGTAAATGGGTCATAAGTTATGATTTGGATGTGTACTTTCGTATTAGAGTATGTTATTGTATATGTATATGTTCAGAAAATGGAACTACTATATCCAATCCTGCGTTCTCTGACCAGAGTTTTCTTTTATTGTTTTATTCTCCTCTTTTACTCTTATTTGACTTGTGGCCCATATCCAATCGGGTGAGACTTGTTTTCTATCGGACTTACTCACCTACTCATCACTGAGACATTTCCTATGTGATTTTGATCGGAGTATACATTCCCTCCCAGACAAATACGGACAGTGCTCGCAAAGAGCTGTTGAACTATATAAACACAATCCAGACCAATATCCAGACAATGCCCACATCGTGGCAGGGGGCTTAAACAGAGCATCCCTGAATACAGTAAACTTCCACCTGCATATAACAGGCAGCAAGAGGGCAGAGTGGACCGAGACTGCTGATATTCTCAATCCAAGGACAGCTACAAGGTCAAATCCCTCCCTCCATCAGGCAAGTCGCCATTTTCTTGCTTCCAAATTACAAACAGTAGAAGCAGGAACCCCGGCTAATGTGTCATGTGAAACGTTAGTCAACCCAACGTTAGGTCACGCTTCAGGACACATTGGATGACGTCACTGTGACGTATTCATACTGACGGTGTCGGCCTGTTTGACGAAGCGTTGATTTGGTCGAGAAGATTATTCTAGAGGCTAATTCCTAATTTATAGATGCTGTGCGGGAAATCGGCGAGGCAAATCAAGATTTTCGGGTGAACAAATGAAAGTGGTGAATCTGTGCACAAATCTTTCCTACTGTCTCAGCACGGTCAGAACCGGTATCATCTCATGGCATCGCCCTTACGCCCTCTCCAGTTGCTGCTTGTGGGAGTATACAACGTTGTCACAAGCTGCAAAACAAAGAATGTCTGCATGGTCCCACCAGAAGTCATTGAATGTTGATTGTCCAATCACATGGACATACGCATTACACGCTTATTTGCATAAGGTTAACTGAAGTTCAGTTGGCAAGCCCCTATGCATGGTGCAAAGGATTATGGGAAGGCTTGCATGTGGCAGAGGTTGAGGCGTGTCAAAGATTTGGGATAAAAATTTAACGGAGGTCATCTTTATAAGAAATGAGCGTGCGTTTCGGCAATGTGATTGGATAATCCACATTCAGGGAGTAATGGCAGACTATGCAAAATCATATTCAAATTAATTTCTTTGTTTTAAGCAATCAAAGCAACAATGTTGTAATCTCCCACAAGCAGCCACTAGGGAGGATGTGAGGCGATGCCAATCACATGACATCGTGTCTGGTCGGGCCAGGCCAGGCCATACCCCGTTGGCCTTACATCAGGAATGTGTCCCGCTGACGAGCGTCATGCTACCAGCGGAGGAGTGTCAAAGACGCAAGAAGGTAGTACAGAGAGAAGATGGAGGCAACCTTCATCAGTCCCATCATAGATGTACGTGTTCAGGCATTAGGACGACTGTGGACTTTAAACCCAACGCCACCACATCGAACGCTGACATCTGCCTGGCCAATGAGCTAAATAGCTTATATACCCGTTTCGATGTCACCGGCGTCAACAACCGTGAGTGCCACGGACAGCGGCATTTGCGAGGAGTGCCCCCTGAAGATGGCAGAGCATGAGGTGAGGAGTTCATTCAGGACGATTGATGCCAGGAAGCCGGCTGGACCAGATGGCATCCCCGGTACTGTTTTAAATACTGCAAGGCTCAGCCAGCTCTGCTGCTACTTTGAAACTCTCCAACTCTTTCTTCATTAATCCCACACGTTTTCAAATGTCCAGCATTGTCGCTTGACCGAAGTCTGATCTCCGGATGTGACGATCGGGGAGAATCTCCACTCTTTACTGTTGAAGTGTTGAATCTGTTACTTTTGTGCCGGACGAATAAACCTCTCACTGAATGTTGCTAAGGCAGAGGGGGTGATGTTAGACTTCAGGAAAAAGTGACCAGCGGCCGCCTCCCAGATCACTCAGCATCAACGGGGGTCCTGACGAGGGGGTGGGACACCTTCACACATCCAAGAAGCTGACCTGGTCGACCCATGCCGATCATGTAGTGGTGTTCAGGAGTCACTCGTCTTCACTCTTTAAGAGAGGTGGACAAGGCTCGGGGTAAACCGACGGGTTCCTGCAGGACTTTGAACACACGTGCTTACTGCTACTCCAGCTGCTCCGCTCAACTGCCGAGCTCACCACCTGCCCAGCGCACCTCTCCCCGGAGGATGATCACAATCAGTGCTTCAGGAGACGAGGACTGCATACTTCTGAACCGTTTCTCTCTCTGGGGCCACTGCAGCCTCAAGCCCCAAAGTAGGAAGGCTCAGAAGGAGTTTCTTCCTGCAGACCATCTGACTGGTAAAATCCGTCTGATGGACTGCACAGCAAGACTGATGGACTGACCAACTGTTGTTATAGCCTTTGACAGTATTATTGTTTTTTTGTTTCATTATTTCTCATGAGATATTGTGTTATCACTATGGTGTTGAATTATTATATTATTATTAGATGTCAATTTCTATTTGTATTATGTTAAAACTGTATATAGTGTTTATATACAACGGGATATCTGTCTATCTATCTGGGGGGGGGGTGTGCACAGGGCAAGCATTAGCTGCACTGAACTCACTTATGCTTGGATGTGATAAATAAACTAAGTCTGAGTCTCATAATATGTGAATCGTGTGTGTATGATCGCCTACACTCCACGTCTTGTCTTTGTCGATTTTGATCCAAGCTCCCAGTGGTTTGTTGAGCGCCTCGTCGTCGAGGGCGACCAGCCAAGTGCCAGCTCAGCTCAGTGTGTGTTTTCGCCTTGAAGGCATCCCATAATTATAACCCTAGCAACAGGAGCCGTGGTTACAGAGACTATTAGGGACTATATAAGTAATCAATTTGAGAGACATCTTGGCTTGAGAGACAATCAATCTGACGTGGGTCATATTGGGTACACTTATTTTGATAGTTGTAAGTTGATAACTCCAATATGTTATGTTAGACGATGCTGAACCCAAGAGCAGACAGAGACGATGTTGAAGGGATAACAAAAAGGGTTTATTGAACAAGGTGGGAAGCAGGTAGTGGATGAGGGAGCCGGGGGGAGAGCGAGGTGGGCGAGCTGCAGTGAGTGATCCGGGTAACTGCAGGCAGAGGAACAAAAGTTAGATGTGGTCCAAAAACAACAAGAGACTAGAGTAAGAGAGCGAGGTAGCAAGTAACACTAGAGCCAGGCACGTATAGTTACCACGGTAGTGCGTAGTACAATCTGGCGCCGACAGCAGGGAATCCAAGGGTTTATGAAGGGGGTTGATTGGGGATGAGGACCAGGTGAGCATGATTGTGGATGAGGGCCAGGCGTGAGGTGAGACAGACAGGGGGAGTGGCAGACCAGGAGGAGGAAAACACAGCAGACTGCTGTGACCACAACACAATAATGCAAATGGTGTAATGTGTTCAAACACAGGAACACACACAATTAGTACGTTTTATAGGCCATATTATAAAATGGTAGAGCCATATTCATTATACAAGCTAAACCTTTATTAACCTTTGAATAATATATTTAATGGATCATACTAATTACAACAAATCAAGCTGTTGAGAATCCTAGCAATACTCTGTGTGCATGGCGATGTGTCTCAGACACAAGAACGCAGTTGCTATATTTACGTGATTTTGAGGGACAAATTCCGAGAGGCATTTCATATTTTGTTCCAGGCATCCTTAATATATTGTATATAATATGTATTGATGGCGGTTTTGCAGACCTCGGTTTGTAGAACCACAGAGGATTATCATCTCCTTCGTGGGCATTTCATCTCTAGTCTTCTTTATCTTATGTGGATGGGTGCTCGGCCCCTTTGGCCTGGGAATCGTTCTTGGCACGGTTGGGGTGAATCCATACATACATATATATTCATGTATATCCTGGCTCTAGACTAACAGCATTGATCATGTGGATGTGAGTTATACATATAAATATAAAATACAGGGTTCTTACAGGGTGCTCCCCAGACAATGTTAAGTGACCAGGTTATTACAGGGTTCTCCCCAGACAATGTTATAGTGCCGGTGCGCCATCATGTGACTTCATAAAAAAGGCATGTCTCAATGAAAACATTTTATTTCTAATGACGGTAAAATTGCTTAAAACCTGTTTTATTAGAATAATGCTTAAAAAAGCTAAAACTAAATATTAATTTAGAAGCATGTTATTATTAGTAGGTAGTTGGTAATCACTTTAGAGCTAAATGGGCCTGGTCAGCAGTACCTAGTCAGCAGTTTGAACACGAGAAAAAATAAATTGGACTGAAAGTTCTTTAAAGGTTGGGGGGCATGTCATGACCTACGGCAACTTTTTTACACTTTTTTAGTACCGTTGTTGTTCATGAGCGTTATGATGATCAACTTTTTTCTACGAAATGCGCCACATATGTGGCTTTATACTGAGAAGCTTAACCCTCTCTCGGATGTGGAGATAAACCAAAAACAAACCACTGTTCACGTGGAGCTGCACACATCCCGCACACCGTAGCTCAACCTACAAACTCGACCTAATACTGCGACCAAATTTGTTAGGGCGCCACCAAATAAAGAAAGTTACTTTCCGAAGTGCCAGCAGTAGAAACTGTTAGTCTTGAGCCCTGTATATATTCTATCGCATTCCCTCCTGCCTGTATTTGTCTTGCACTTTCAGCTTCCAGCCAATGGCTACATGTTGCTACGGCAACCCCTCATTCTCTTCCGCATCACCCCCCCCCCCCCCCCCCCTCCGTCCGCTCGCCCCGTTAGGCAAATCCTTCCCCAAGGAAGACGAAAATTTGATTCACGCTTTGCATGTGTACATTTTATTCTTGTGTTCATCTTGAAAAATATGCAATCAATTCACTTTTTAGTACTTCAAACAAAATATACGCGCTAAAATGTACCAAATAGTACATTTGCATTGTCTATATTAAAACAAAATACGTACTATGCATTAATGTGATATACATTTTGGTAACATCAACGACATTACTGGAGCGTCAAAATCGCTATGAATGAAGGCCACCCATGCTCAGAAACATCAAGGGGTGCACGTTGCATTTAATAAGCCAAATCCTAGCGTGGGAACGCTAACGCAAGCACCCTATATCCCCTAGAGATGAAAGACACACATAGCGTATGTACACATATCGTGCGCCCGTATCGCACGTACATCTTGTTTGTACATATTGTACGCTCCTATGGGATCTGGATCCTGGCGGTACCCTGAAGCACGTTATTTAGATTCCTTCACATCTAGTCGGCTGCGTCTGCGTCACCAGCCCCCCTCCCTCCTACACAACCCCCCCCCCTTTTCCAGTTCCACGTCCCACACGATTTTTACATAAAGTGACACCGTTATAGAAATACCCCCCACGCACACAAACGCACACAAACACGCACACACCCTAAAGGGACATGTCTACCCCCCACGCACACATACACACTCACACATGCACACACTGACAAACACGCATGCACACACGCACACATGTACACACTGACACACACACACATGCACCGACGCGCACACTGACACACACACACACACAAACGTGTTCAAACACGTAGACACACACATACACAAACATACACCCACGCACACACTAGACACATGAATGTACACACAGACACACGCACACACACACACACACACACACACACACACACACACACACACACACACACACACACACACTGACATACGCCCACACACTGACGTGCAAACGGAAATGCACACACACACAGACATACACACAGACACTGACACACACACAGACACTGACATACGCAAACATAGAAACACACAGACACGCACACACACAAACACACACACACACACACACACACACACACACACACACACACACACACACACACACACACACACACACCACACACACATACATAAAACCCACAAACTAGACACACATGAATGTACACACCACACACAGAGCACACAGAATTACAATCTATCTAGGCTCGCAAAACGTCAGCACTGAAATGAAAAGAATCACTTGCGTTCTGTGTCACTACTGAGACTTTACATTTGTCATTTGATATTCTACTTATTCTATAAAGAGTTTGACAGCGTGCTGCATGTAGAGAAAGCAGGAATTTCTCCTATCAGACATAAGAAGAAAGTAAAGTGTAGAGTCGACAGCTAGAAAACCCCTTCTCTCTCTCTCTCTCTCTCTCTCTCTCTCTCTCTCTCTCGCTCTCTCGCTCTCTCTCTCTCTCTCTCTCTCTCTCTCTCTCTCTCTCTCTCTCTTTCTCTTTCTCTTTCTCTTTCTCTTTCTCTCACTCTCTCTCTCTCTCTCTCTCTCTCTCTCTCTCTCTCCCTCTCCAGGGTGTTAGATGTCATTCAACGTGCGATGAGTTTCAAATGATTTTCCTCTTTCATTCGCGTTGCATATTAAATAACATTTTCAGAAGGAATAAAGACAATATAAAAATTGGTGCATGCCAGGGAGAATGAAATGAAGTGTATGGGGCGCGGGGGGGGGGGTGAGATATTACCACGTTGTGTAAATAAAAATGATGAGCAAGAGGGAGCTTACAATCTCTTTCGTGGTCGGACGGGCACTAATAGAGGTATACGTTGACATGTGTATTAGCAGCTGGCCGTAATTTAATTCTACGTGGATTTGATTAAAAAAAAGGGGAGTGTTATTAATAAATGCAGGGATTTTAATGATGTTTTATTTTTGCTCACATCCCAGACATGTGAATGGAACATCTATATAGTAGCTATTGTCTGGCCCCAACACAAAACCAGAGCCCCTACGAGGCCCGGTTTGGGTGTTCCACGTGACAAATGCCTGCATGGGGAGACGGGCTCCCAGCGCTGCATTCTGCATTGTCTTCTTGTTATGTATTTTTATATCGAAACCCCCTCATAACACCCACAGTGCTGATCATATGGTTAATTAGGAGTTATTCACACCTTTTCAATAGGCTGCCTTTCCCCCAACCCCCATCTCTCCCTGTAGACCAACAGCAGTGTTAGTTACATTATATTGCCTTAATGGTGGAAGGCGTCGGCTTTGTTCCTGAATTGTTAAGCAGTAATTGAGGAATTGTTAGACTTGTTGATGATTGATACTTTGGGGGCAGGGACCATAGAAAATAGGTTTGGGGGTTGGTAGGTTACATTTCCACAGCCTTAGCAATCGGAAGTGTGCAATCTAAGCAGGTGAGAAGTTAAGGCCATTAACTCTTGTTACAATAAATGCAACGGTATTTGGCATTTTCTACAGAGCTGTTTATAAGTCCAAGTCAAGTCTCAAGTCTTTGGGTACAAAGAAAAAAATATATAAATACCGAAAGCAAATATATTTTTTGTATTTTATATTTGAGTCCATTAAGCGCACAATTTGTTCTCTACGTGCACCATTAAAAAATATATTAATACAGTTTGTGTGAGCGTCGCGCTACAGAGAGGAATCAACTGCTAACTCATGGGAAGCTTTGGGCTTCCCATGAGTTATGATTTTACAATGAGTCAGAGTGTAAGCCAGTCGGGGGTCATATCGCTCCTCACAATGGAAAAATTAACTAAATGATATCGCTCATTTTATTTAATACATTTGTTGAGTTAACTAGATTGATCTAGTTCATAGTCATGAAGTAGGAATAGGAAATAATACAGTTTTTACTGTTTGCAGTTCCGTTTGCAATGACAACAAAACATTTACATTTGGTATTATTTCTAATGGCGTTATAGCCTCACCACTAAGACTGCTTGAACCTGGCTCATCAAGTCCGCAGGCCTCACTGTTAACCACACCCAGTTAGGCAGTGCTGGAAGAACTTGGGGTGATAATCAAAAGTTGTATTTTGTTTTTTGGAATAACAATGCAATACGCTTAACACAGCCCTTAGAGTCTGACCACATTTTGGGTTCTCAAGTCTCCAGAGACTTGAGTGTCAAAGCAGTCAAGTCTCCAGTAAGACAATTCTCCCAGATGGCAAGTCAAAGTCAAGTCGCAAGTTCAATTTTTGATTCTTGACTCCGACTGAAGACTCGAGTCTCCAGCTTTTCTGTGCTTAAGTTTATGTTTTTATTAGTAGTCAAACAGGGAATGGCAATGATAATATCAGATCAATGACTTAAAAGGACATGAAACATCTCTAGTGCAACACTACCCAATTGTATCAAAGCAGCCAGGGTATGAATAATAATTTAATATAATCCATCCAAAATATGTTGAGTCAAGCTCAGACCACAAAAAAAAAAAGGATTTCACGCATCCCAGGAAAGGGTAATTGTTTGCGGTCTCTCCAAAATGGTGGAATGAGCTCACCACTGACATCAGAAACCCTTACCCATCTTCGTTGCAGATTGAAAACCCCTTTGTTTGCGCTGCAACTTGGCCCTTGAAAAAAAGAATCGACCAAAAAATAAACCCCTTATTTTTATATGTAGCACCTGAGGCAGTTTGCTTATTGGATTCATTGAATGTACTCTCATGATTCTCACGTCTGAACTCTCCTATAATCGGACATCACTTGGGATGAAAGTCTCAGCTAAATCAACGTGATGTAATGCAATCGCCGTCGAGGGGGGGGGGGGGAACACAAGTTAAGGCTGCGCAGCGAAAGTTGAATAAAACATTCTACTGCGGGCTAAAGAACACTCCGTGGATTGGCCCTCGTGATAATGGCACGCGGCCGCAGGAGGGCCGGGCGGTTTCGCGCTCACCCGAGCATACCGGCCGAGGCAATGAGGCGCGGCCGAATACCATTAACCGCCCGCACGCGTTGGTTGGTTATGTCGGCGGTGGCGGCCGGGTGGGTTATTCCTGTGTGCTGCCTACTTGGCTGAGATCACACGCTTCCGTCATAACACACACCGGTCATACAGGGCGGGGCTGGGTCGAGGTAATGGAGGAGGTAGAGATACGAGAGGGATAAAGGACAGGATGATGGAGGAAATTGTTTTATAATGGAAGAAATTGATACATTTAGACAGATATGGACGTTATCGCTTGCTAATGAATTAATAAAGGTGGTTTGGGAGGAAATGGAGATAGCAGATAGATAGTTAAGAAAATAGATATCAAAATATTAATTACAGTTAATACAGATAATTTAACAAATGGAGATGGAATAATAGGAGGAGGATAGGGATGATAGATAATACAAAAGCAATATATAGCACAAAGAAAATACACACATAATAGGGAAAACATAATGGAATGAAGCTGTTAGAAAGGTAAAATTGTGCTTTACACACGCTCTATACTTCCCCCAAGAGCCAGAAAAGGGCAGCTTGTAACGCGCAAGTTCGTTCTAGTCACACGGTGCAGACGAATGAGCCACAGACGCACCCCTGCATAAAATATAAAATATCAATATCCCTGTGTGTTCCAAAACCATTTTAAGTCCGATAATATCTCAAGCGGAACTTGCTGTGAATGATTAACCATATTGGAATGGGGATTTTCTACGTGCAACAAATATTTGTGACCAAACAACGTTCATTTTAAACCACATTGAGACCAAGTGGCTGAATAGCGAAGTAGTGTGTTCAACTCCGAGCCAAAAGGTACTTGGCTCGATCCCCAACGACCAAAGTCTACCTAAAGGCATCCTTGAGCAAGATGCCCCACCCCCGACCTGCTCCTTAGTGTATTATGAATTATGTATGATCTCTGTTCGTCACCTCCGATCTTAATGAATAAAATGGTAGTTACACGTATGCACTAATATATACAGTCACACATATAACAATACATACATAACACAATTATGCTAATATATTGTATAATTTAAGACTTATTTGTCTCGCTTTGAAACAGTTTCATCGATCTTAGTCATGTGATCCTAAAGAACCACAATGACACAGCAATGTTCCCTCACGTGTTTCCTGAGTACTTCCCTCAGTGAGAAAATTATTACAATTACAACAATTACACCCTCTGGGGTGGGGGGGGGGGGGGGGTTCAGAATGATGTCACGCCACCACCCCAAGATCTGTGCTCTCCCACATCCCGTCAGCAGTTGGGGCCGAAACAATTATTTTGTTTCATTCAACCCAACAGTTTCCTTATCGGGATATTCCTTCGGATTTGTCCTTTCTTTTTGTCTGGGATTCTGGAATAATGTATGATTTCACCAACTACTTTTATTATCAGAAGTTATTCTAATGATACCTTTCAGTTTATTGATGTCTTTCGTTCTACTCAACGATTTCTTTATCGTGACATACATTCTGATAACTCTTGCTCTTTGTCAGCAGTTTCGTCTAAATATGACTTTTTTCTTTCTTTAATTTGTGCCCACTGATTTTCTTTTCATCATATTCCTCACATTTCTTTTTCTCATATTCATAGTATCCATTGCGGATTCACGGCCATTAGAAATTATTAATTTCTGACTTTGATGGAACAGGGTTGATAAAATGCCAATTAAAGTATCCCTGACAACGTTCCATCTCCAGAGGGTGGCGCATGATCACAGCACCTGCACCGCCTTTAATAATCCTGTGATATGCATATGTCATTGGTGTGTGACTTTCAAATCCCTAAAGCAGCGGTTGCTTTATATGGCGTTGTCGTCAAACAATGCACACAATGTGTGTTCTCAGGTGATCAACCTTTACCTTGACAAGCTGTGTTGTATTCTGACAAAGGTGTGAAGATGAAGTCCCCAACCTTGTCCCCAAAACAATAGATTTATTTAAAATGAAGAAAAAATGCACTTTCATGTAGTGATGCACATTAATCACCGAATATCTTAAAACGATCTCCTAATTTATGCTCAAAAAAGGACTTCCATAGCTGTCAAATAATTATTTAAAAGAAATACCACATTTTTAACACAAAGATGTTACGACAACAGCTAACAACTGTTGACATTTCCATTCTAGATTCTAAATTTCTTCCCAATAACAACAAAACCAAACCCCATCCGGTCTTCCTAAACATATCTCGAACCAAATCGCATGGAAACCACCCACAGGGCAAGGCCAACTTTTCACATCCCCAACGTGGCGAAAAACTACCTTTGAACCGGTTAATAATAAATGAAATGTTGGCTGTCTGGAACGTAAGGGCGTCAGTAAAAAGCTTGGTGTCCCCCGGTCCACCCCACTCCGCCTCTCATCCCTACCTGGATTCATCTCATTCATTATTCAGGGTCGACTCCTGCCGCCACACAGACTAGCGATACAGCGTAGGCACTCACAGCCCTCACAGAGAGGATAAAAGTGTTTATCTGTCTGATGTTTATTCTCAGGATATATGTATATATATATATATATATATATATATGACTACATTTACATTTTGTAATGCAGTTGATGGTTTTATCCAGAGGGATTAAAATGTGAATGCAGAGTAGCTTTAACAGTCAAAGATATGGTTAGCAGATTTTTTTCATTGTTGTATTAATTGCGCTACTATTGTAATACAATATTACAGATTTTCATTCATAAAATTATAACCGCTGTGATTATTGTGCCCTAAACAGATAATTACATTTCTGGAGTATAATAATACATAATGAAACATGCTCAACATTAACTATAATTCCGGTATCTTCTGTGAAAATAAGAAGGAAGGACTCTCTTTTTTGTAGTAGTAGAAAAAGATGACTTGCAATATATGTCAATGTTATAGCACCAAAACTATCTCTTGGTTCCATGTAATTTACACTGAACCACTTTTGAAAAACTTCATTCAATACAGTTGAAGTACTCAGTACAAAGCTATTGTAATAACCAGTCAGAATTATGAATCTTAAATCATGTTTGAAAGTTTTTCCACACATGAGAAATCTTTGAGAAAAATTCAAAATTGACCCGTGCCAACAAATGTATGTTTTTCCGCAACCTAATTTCAATCTGGATTGCCTCCCTAAATGAACGCCTCTAAACAAATAGACGCACAAATCCAAAATGTAAATTTCATAATTAATTTGTTTTGGTTGGTTTAGTTGTATTAGTTATTATGAATTGGCTTTCAGCTGCAAGGGATGCAGTGGGAATAATAAACATGCATATGCCAAAGCCATCCATCAATGTGTGGAGGCCGAACACTTTGTCCTGGTTGTTTGTCGTAGGTCTTCCTGTAGGGCATATTCTCAGATAATTCATATTCTAAACCTGCCCAGACCACTTGGCCTCCACCTAACTGCTAATCCACTTTAGTTGTAGGGTTCCTTGTCAGACACTGACAAGAGATAGGGTTGAATGTAAGTCAAACCTATTTAAGAGGTAGTATAGGTAGTAGGTACGGTGAGGGCCAGAACAAAAAAGACCATCACCAACCGACCTGGGTTCTTAGGTCATCTATTCCACAAACGGCCTCGATTTGCCTGCCGAAAGGTTCTTGGTTCGAGTCCCGATGTCCAAATTCTACAAATTCTAGTCGTGCTTTAGCAAGGTGCCTAACCCCTGCCTGTTCCTTCATGACATATATACAAATACTTCGGGATATACTTGGATAAAAGTGTCTGCTGCAATTGCCTGACCTGAGTATATTATTGTTCTCTAAAAACCTTATTAATGTTAATAAAGCACATTTCATGAGCTGTGTATCACACGCATGGAAAGTGGCGTCCTAAATGTGTGTATGTCAGCTTTTCACCTAGCTGCACACTAAACATCCACAAGCCATCCCGGCCTCAATGATTCGATGAATTGAAATCGACAGGCGTTGGCCCTAGGCTACCCAGACCCCCACCACGGCCACCAGTCCTGTACATATCCAGTGAACCTTCAACTGAAAACTATCAAATACATCACCCACACCTCCCCTTATTACTTGGTCATAGAGACATTTAAAAAAATAGCACCTTCCTCACAACGGCCTAAATTAAGTCTTAAATCTTAGCGTCTGCGTGGGTCACACATGTTTGTATGTAACAGCAAGTCAGCTGTTAAGCATTGAAATGATTTAACACAGAAAACCAAATAGCACATTTATTTATATCATTGGCAAGCGATCTCGCAAAAAAAATACTGAGGAAAGGAAATCTCAATGCAGCAAAGACATCTGGCCCATAAAAACACCATAGCAGCAAGACTGACTCAAGGCATGCACTGTAACACCCGGTGTGTGCCACTGCGTGCACATAGCATGCACCTCAGTCTTGACCCCCTCCCTGCCCTGAATGGCAGGTCAAGGTGTGTATGTGTGTATGTTTGTGTGTGCCTGCATGTGTGTGGGGGGGGGGGGGGGGGGGGTGGATGGGGGGTCTAAAGGAGCTGACAGCTAGGAGATGAAGCTAATTACCCTCCAGGCTGCAGCCTCAGCCTTCCTCCCAGGGATAAGACCTGGAGGTGGGGATAAAGGAAGGGCGGTGGAGGAGGAGGCGGTGGTGGGATGAGAGTGTGGGCTCCCTGTTGGATGTCCCTGGTCAAACGTGGGGCTGGAAGTGTGTATGGGGGGGGCGGGGGGGGGGTCTTGTTGTATCACACACACACACGCACACGCACACGCACACACACACACACACACACAAGCCCCTTTAAAAGACATCCCACAATATCGCCATAAAGAAGATCTTGCATTATGCTCTACTTCATATTTTTCTTTATCCATGTGGGATTCTCTGCCCTCATGTTATGTACTTCTTCTGCAACCAACTTCTTTCTCTCTCGCTCCATCTCTCCTCTCTCCCACTCTCTGTATCTCGCGCTCTCCATCTCTCATCTCTCCCGCTCTTTTTCTGTACTGCCTCTCTTTCCCTCCCTTTCTCTTTCCTCTCTCGCTCTCTTTTTTCTGTACTATCTCTGTATCTCCCTCTCTCTGTTTCTGTCACTATCTGTGTTTCATCTCCTCTCTCTCCCTCTCTTTCTGCACTGTCTCTCTGCTTTCTCCACTATCTCTCTCAGTCTCCCTCTTTCCTTCTCTCTCCCTCTCTCTTTCTGTACTATCGCTCTATCATTTCCCATCCCTCGTCTCTTACTGCACTACCTAAAGTTCTAAAGTAAGCCTGAAAACAATCAGACCTAATATCAACATCAGATTAGCTAAAACCTAAATAACAAACGCTGAATGACCAACTTCATAGAAAAACAATAAAAAAATGTGTCAATTAAACATTTTGGCTGACATTTATATATTCTATCATTTCAAATGTTAATAATTAAAAAATTGATTAAGCAAAGGGAAGGCAATAGTCGTGTGAAGTCTGGTCCTTTGGTCGTTTGTCGATGGATATGAGGTGACCTCCCACACAGCTGTCAGACCTGCTGGCTTCGCTCCAGGCCACTGGCAGAGGCACATGTAGGTCAGAAACATAATTAATAACCCCCCCCTCACCCCTCCTCTCTCTCGCTCATTTTCCTTTCCTCGCCCGTCAGTTTCGATCCAGGAAACCCAGTAAAAACCCAACCACCACAACAACAACAAGAGCAAACTCAATTCTGCGATAACCACATCTGAAAAGCTTGTAGAGACGGAATCCGATTTTCTTTAACATTTTTCTATTAAACTTCTCGAGTTTAATAGAAAAATGTCGTTGTAACCTGACTGTTGAGAGAGTAGCGGTGGTCGATTGACATTTAGTGACTAAAGACATTGTGTCCAACTAAATGTCGACGACAAAGCGATGCTGAACGTGCATTGCAACAAATAACTACAGGGTTATGTTAGCTATTGGATAATAGCTCCATGCCTTGGGTGCCCCTTGATAAAATAGATCTGGATTTAATTAACAGTAGTTACAAACATTTATGAATTAATGTTTAATTACGAAACAGTCACACTAAATGTTTGTCAGATCTTTGGTGACGCCTGCATGTCAACCTTCAGCTCAACTATTTTCCCCTCCTGTCTCTCTATATATGTCTTAACTCTGTGTCGCTGACATTGCAATCTATTCCCAAGCCCACCTTTCTCTTGCAGATTGCCTCTCAAATTGATTCTATGGCACCTCCACCTGTGAGAGTGGCTGGCGGTCTTGAAGTGCCTTCACACCAGCTCTGTCATTTCTTTTTAACTACAGGCCGCCCAGTTTCATTTTAAGTTAATTCAGAATAAAAGCTTGAAAGCCTACCACATGCAGCTAACTCGATAGACGATCCACTGACTACTTACCGTGTCCCTGTTTAAAGTCAGTGGTTTCCCCTTCATCCATCACCACGATGCATAACCCTATTTCTGGGTGGAAAATATATATCTTGTCAATATTTTTCAGCCATGGATCTCCAGGAGTAAAATAGAGTGCGCTGTGTGTTGAGGATTAGGTTAAATACTAGGTTTGATCCCCAATGTCCAAAGCCTAATCTGTAGTGATCCTTGAGAAAAAGCCCTGCTCCATCATGACATGTATTTGGAATCACTGCAAGTCCCTTTGGATCAAAGTGTCAGATGAGACTTTGATCTGATGTCTGATGACAACATACTTAAGACTAATGGAGTAAAATCAAGTAGGCTAAAAATGATTCCTGTTTTGATTGATTCGTGGAGGGAAAGGTTTTTTATACTGTCAATTAATTGTCTGCACGATTTTTTCTGGGATGTAGCACAACAAAAATGCCTGGGTATGCATGCAACACTATCAAAATGTCATGTCGGACTCAGATTCTGAACATGAAGCTTTTGATTTTGACTGCTGTTTGACAAATATTTCATCATTCTTGTATTTGTTATGTCTTGTCAGACAAATGGTACCACACACACACACACACACCGACACAAACACAGACACACCAAAATATTATTTCCTGTTTCCGTTGTATGATAAGCGTGTGCGCTAGTAAGCTGTGCTACCATTGTTTACTGTCAACCTCAACGATTCCTTGCTACCTAATTGGACAGCCCTTTTATGCTCGAGAATACAACCGGCTTTAGTTGCTCCTCCAAACTTTATCTTTGTAACTTTATCATTATAACTTTAATGCAATATCGAGGCCGCCTACAATACAGCTTCTACTTTGATCCGTTGGGTATTGGCTTAACAATTGGCTTAACAATATATTATTTGGACTTTATTTTCCACCGAATGCCAACATTTTGGACAACCCAGGGAACTTCTGCATCATTTTTAATACGAAGTATTTCAGGGCTAATTAGCCATCGTGAAAACCCAGTTTGGACCAGCCTGATTCAGGATGAATGTGTGATGACATGTTATATGATACCAGTGTTGGAGGCAAGCTATGCGATATATTAATGTATAATATATGTATATATTAATGAGGAAGGCGTTATTGAAAATATCTAAGAAGAGTAAGAAGAATATAAAGAAGAACGTGTTCGCAATCTCACATGACCTTCCCCCGCTTCTGGCGTCTGTAAGCTAACTGTGTAGGGGGTCATCCCTATGTTCCCCGATCGGGGAACATAGGACCCTTTTTTAAAAAAAAAAAGGTTCCCCTATGTTCCCCTGTAGCCATACATACCGGGGAGCATAGGACCCTTTTTGGGAGAAGCGGGGAACATAGGACCCTTTTCCCATGTTCCCCGCGGGGTCCTATGTTCCCCGCAATCTATCAATCTTTAAAAATATTTAAACTTTGACGCGACATTCGCGTGATGACAGCCAATCGGCGTTCAACAGCGTGGCCACTGAGTCAGAGCTATAGCTCTGCACTGAGTGACATGTGTAACGTAACAGCCAATCAGCGTTCAACCGGCCAACTCAGTGCAGCGCAGTCCGGGGTGAACTGCAGCATGGAGGAGAAAGTGATTGTTGCCGTATGCGACTCCCGGAGCTCTATATATAGTATATAATATAATATAATTGTATAATAATATCACGGCCAAAAGCTCTGTGCGCCTCCGGATGGCCGTAGCGCGGGGAGCTCTCGTAAGGCTTGGGCTTCTCGGGGTTTGTTTACCGGCGTATGAATAGACTGCATCAGGTTCTCAGACGTCTCTCCCTCTTCCACAAAAGGTAAAGACATGCAATGGTAGTTATCTCGGCCGGAATTTGGCAGTAATGGTGGAAAAAGCCATGTTCCCCGGGTCCTATGTTCCCCTCTGTGTATGAGACTGGGGAACATAGAACCCCTTTTTTTTTAAAAAGGGTCCTATGTTCCCCGGTCACATACATATCGGGGAACAGGACCCTTTTTGGGAAAAGCGGGGAACATAGGACCCTTTTTTAAAAAAAAGGGTCCTATGTTCCCCAGTCTCATACACAGAGGGGAACGTAGGACCCGGGGAACATAGGACCCGGGGAACATAGGACCCGGGGAACAAAGTACCCGGGGAACATAGGACCCGGGGAACATAGGACCCGGGGAACATAGACACGTTCCCCTGTATAGACGCCATCATACTGTACAGCTAGCATACATACCGCTCATAGTGGTCAACGCTAGCTGTGCAGTTGCTATCATACTCTACAGCTAGTGTACATGCCGCTCATAGTATTAAATGGTAAATGGACTGCATTTACATCGTGCTTTTATCAAAGGGCTTTACAATAATGCCTGACATTCAACCATTCATGCAAGCATTCGCCCACCGACGGTGGAGTCAACCATGCAAGGTGACAGCCAGCTCGTCGGGAGCGGTTAGGGGGAGGTGTCTTGCTCAGGGACACCTCGACACTCACGCTAGAAGGAGCGGGGGATCGAACTAGCAACCTTGCGCTGAGCTACTACCGCCCCCAGCGGTATGTACGCTAGCTGTACAGACTCCATCGTTTTGTACAGAGTGTTTGTTAAAATGTAGCTGAGGCCAAAAGGCTGTACTTTCTCAGTTTTCCGTTAAGTTTATTTTGGAACCATTAACTTCTATATGGATTTCATCAATATTCAATAAAATTGATGCTTTTGAACTCAGGGTAAACTGTTCGATGAGTGGGATAAAAGGATTGCTTAAAGTACCACAGCATTCGCTGGATGCTTTTATCCGATGATTCTTACATTACGGTGAGTGCGTCAGTACATACATTTTTAACCATTCGTCTATTCGTCTGTCGGACCAAGTAGGACCATATTTACTCCTATCTAGTACCTAATCTGCAAACCTTGACCGAAAATATCTCAACCTATCCTTTGTTTTGCCTGTTCTTAATCCTGGTAGGTTGCCTGTCCAGACATCAATGCTTTACAGGTTTGTTAATCTGCAGGATTAATAAAAAAAAGGTTAAATCGATCCAAATAGAAGGGTTGTGTCTGTTGAATTAGCCTCCCAGCTTAGCAGTTCAGTGTTTCCATGGCGGCAGCCAAGGGGCTCAGCTGCCGTTGATTAGCTGGGTTTTACTAAGATTTCCATCGTTTTGATGTATTCAAAAGTCAGATATATGAGACAACGGCCAAATTCCAGTAGCCGCTTTAAGCTCACCATCGCTTCTTAAGTGGCATGTTCTCTTCGATCGCCGTGCCCACTTTCCCAAAACGCAGCGAGTAAGCGAAGCAACTCAAAGTGCATTCATTACACCCATGAATCCTTTATTTTCTACGCATCCAAATGTAAATCACATCCAAATGTAAATCACATCCAAGTAAACTCAATACTTTCTCTCTCTCTCTCTCTCTCTCTCTCTCTCTCTCTCTCTCTCTCTCTCTCTCTCTCTTCTTCTCTTTCATCCTCTCTCGATCTTCTGACATTATCACTCCTACATGCCTTGCTCAGCATACTCAGACCCACTCCCTCACACACACACTGATAACACATAATGGAGGAATGGGATTTGAGATGGCGTCTCGGCGAATTGGATTTGAACGGGCGTGGGGATGAGGGGGGATGACATCCCCTCGGAGACGTCTCCACAGGGAATGAATCAGCCGTGCTGCGTGTCACAGCAGATGACACATACGTACGCTGGCACGTGCACACACATACACGCACACACACACATACACACACACACACACACACACACACACACACACACACACACACACACACACACACACACACACACACACACACACACACACACACACACACACACACACGTCATAGAATTGACCATTTGCCTTAAGAACCATACTTATTTCACAAATGGATCGCGATTCTTCTTCTTCTTATTGTTACTTTATGTTTCTGAATCTAAACACCTGCCAAAAATATATTTCTTTTTTCCTCTTGTCTTCGATTCTGCCTTTTTTTGTTCACATCATGGCAATCAGTTGAGGAACTTATTCAAATTAAAAAATGCATAAACGTAATCATACATTTAGCCTACTCTGCGTCCATGCCATTTTTGCCCCACCTCTTTTATTACCTTGCCGCAGTGCGGACTAGATCCTGAAATTATCAAGAATAGATTGTGAATCGAATCGGGATCCCAAAAATAGAAATTGAATCGTGAGAAACTGAGACTTTTTAACTCTTATATGGCCCCCCATTATGCTTAGACATAACAGGTGTCTCCTACCCCATCTCCGTTGTTAGCAAATGTTTTTATGTGTTCTATGTGTGTATGTGTGTGCATCACTGTGTGTGTATATGTGTGTACATCCTTGTTTGTGGGGCCGTGTGTATACATACTTTGTGTGAGTGTACATCACCATGTATGTGTGTTTTTGTGTGTATATGTTTGTACATCCATGTGTGTGTGTGTGTGTGTGTGTTTGTGTGTACATCCTTGTGTTTGTGTGTGTGCCTGTTCTGTCTTCACATTTCACGGGGGTGGGAGCAGGTCAATAGCTTGGCGGGGATGACATCACATAAAAAGAGAGCGGCCGATTAAATCAGTGGTAGACAAGGGTCAGCGATTCCCAGCACAGTTCCCAGCAGGGTTCCCAGCAGGGTTCCCACCGCGATTCCTTTCGGAACCCGGGTCACAGGTCATGGGGGGGGGGGGGGGGGGGGGGGAGGGGGTCTACTCGGAGGCTCAAAGTTAAACTCTGACAGTTCCTCCTGTTTATTTTCTCTTGCCACATCGGTTGTTCACAAAGCTAGCATTTTGTCGTTATTTACCTGCAACAGTCAAAAAAACTAAATAATACAAATTCCAGGTCCCTTTCAAATTCTGTCAGGTTTAAGCCATGATCCCCTGGATCAAAGTAGCTAGCTTTTTATTCTTTTGTTCTGCGCTCATCTTTCATCTTCCGTGCGTTGTTGTTTACTTCCAGACAAATAAGAGGCCATAAATAAGTAAATAATTCAAGATGAAAAAAAACACCAATAAAAAACGACATTACTCCTGGCGTCGGGAGGAGCAGGTGTTCTGAGAGGATTTTAATACGAGTGATGTTATTCTTTTTACTACCGGAGCCTAACTGTGGTTATTTACCGCACCATCGGGTTACTTCAAAACTTTACAACCCCCCCCTCCCCCACCACCCTCAGCCCACGCTCTTGCGTTTCTATCTGCTGTCAGGAATAATACACCTCCTATAAAACATTATACTGTCGAACCCGCTGGTATGACCCAGCACTGAGCTCCATAAAGGGAGGCCAGGCTGACGCGGAAGATATAGATATGTGTGTATATATTTTCCCGGCTTGGACACTATGTTATGAAGACTGAAGTTTATGTCTTTGCTGTAATATTGGTGTGGATTGTTGTCGCTGAAGACAGAGGGCTCTATTCTGTCAGCTACTTCAACTACCTGGTTTATTGCGCTATTTTGACCCGAGCATCTTCAAGTCGATATTTTGACCACTTTAATTGCTTCATCTAGCTGTTTGAAATATGTATTTTAATAGGCGGTTTTAACCACCACTACTTCAATTTTAACAACTACTTTAACTACTTCAACAAACTACTTTTACTAGCTACGTCACCAAGCAACTTTTACTAGCTACTTCAACAAGCTACTATTACTAGTTACTTCAACATGCTACTTTTACTAACTTCTTCAACATGCTCCTTTAACTAGCTTATTCAACAAGCTACTTTTAATAGCTACTTCAACAAGCTACTTTTATTCTCCACTTAAAGGTACAGTGTGTAGAATGTCGGTGGCCCCCAGCCTTACAGGTTGCATATTGTAATTGACTGATTTCTCCCTTCACCCCTTCCTTTCCAACGACTATGGGGGCCTGTAGCGGCCTGTATCGTGTGGGGTGCTAATAGGTCTTTGTATACGACAGCATTGAGGAGCCAGGTGACAAGTGATGAGATTGCTTGATAGATATAAGAATTGTGTTTAATTATCACTCACTTTAAGTTGAACGATTGTTCTCTTTAATTTTTCCAACGTCAATATTATATAAGCAACCTTTGAGTTCAGTACAAAAACATGCCTTTTTTTCGACTCAAACTAAGAAATCTTTGAAACATGGACTCATTAAAGAATGCACACTTAATCCCCCTCTTCTGGAAACTGCCATTCGCTACATTATTTGACACTTAAAAAAAATTGAAACTCAAATTTAATCATCCAAATACATAGGAAATTTGGCCAGCGCTGGATTGTGGATGGATGGATGGCGCAGAATAATATTTTCATGGGATTATACACTAATTAAAACATATTTTTGAATATTCTGTAAAAATATATAGATATATTCAAGTTCCGCAAGATGCCACATGTTATTTACAATGTACGTTTAAGACACTATTTTTTAGAAGCGATTACAAGCATATTACAAAAAAATATAGATTTTTTAATTTATTTTCCCCACCTCTTTCATCATTTTTATCATCGCAATTCCTAAATTGCTATTTAAACTGAACATTTTTCACTGTGCCATCTGCAAACCATCTGCTTTGTAATTCAGTGGCACAGTTGAAGTCGCCTAATATTCTGTTTTAATACATTTCACAATTTTCTAAATTCTCTCTCTCTCTCTCTCTCTCTCTCTCTCTCTCTCTCTCTCTCTCTCTCCATGTTGAGCGACTATAATCAAGGAGACACAGGGGTAACACCTGTTGTAGGCCAGCCTGCCCATACCAATACATATTATTTTGTATGGGTGCACCCTTATTCCTATTGAGCATTGTGTGGGTGCAAGTGTGGTGTATGTGCCTGTGTGTGTGTATTGGTGTGGACACACCTCTGCACAAGATTACCTATACACCCACCAATGTTCTTCTGGTAGTGCATTGAGAGGACAGAACAAGAAATTATGGCACCGGTTTTGACCTATTTCTTTATTTTTCTTTAACTTTCATTCCCTCCATCATCCAGACTATTGATCCTTCTCATTGATGGTTTCTTTTGTCACTGAAGATGTCCCTGAGGGAAAAAAACGAAAGAAGATGGGTTTGGGCCAAGGAAATTGTTCTTATAGAGCATGGGGAAGAGGGAGAAGGAGAAAATGAAAATATTCAGAACTGAAAATGTTTCTTCAATTAATTATTTTTTTAAGTTTGATAAATTATTTGGGGGCACCATGTCGGGCCATTTCCTTCATCTGTATGTGTCAAGGTTTTCACTCAGAATATATCTTCTCACTGTCTCATATAGCTCTCTCTGCTAGAAGTGAATAGGTTTCCTCTGTTTTACCTTTGGGGATGCCTGATGTTTTAGGTTTGGTTTTGATGTGCTTTTAAAATGAATTAATCTCCCTCTCCTTCTCTCTCCCCTCTCCCTTTAGGAGACTCATCGCAAGTTGGTAAGTCCACTCCCAATTATTCCTTTTCTATTTCTGTCTCGTCGTTCATAAAGGTGTCTGCTTATTTCACTGCTCCAGGCAGTTTCGCTGTGATCTGTAAGTGTTGAAAAGTGCTGTGTCCTATTTCTGAATGCACCACAAAGTGATACCTATAAATGCATTGGTACACACAGGAACACACACACTCACACACACGCTACGAGAACAGGCCTTCTGACTTACTTTTATGATGTTGGGAACAGCTCGCTCCATTTCTAATGTTGTTTACAAGCCTGTCAGAGCCCATGGAAAAAGA
The DNA here is from genome assembly GCF_026213295.1 of Gadus chalcogrammus. Classification (NCBI taxonomy): domain Eukaryota; kingdom Metazoa; phylum Chordata; class Actinopteri; order Gadiformes; family Gadidae; genus Gadus; species Gadus chalcogrammus. The sequence continues at coordinate 9,915,444 of NC_079428.1, read as the reverse complement.
ACTCGATGGGTTTAAAGTGTTCAAAACGGGTCTAAACTGGTCCGATTGTTGTTAGTAAGTGTGCAATCACGTTGCAAATTGAATTCTGGTCTGAAGTTGAATTTGGCGCGAACGACTGGCGTTACATCTGTTGTCTGCATGCTAACTGCACTCTCAGGAACTTTTATTTGCTACCAGCCACTTGTGAATCACTTTTACTACTTTTTGTACTTATGGCGGATTTGCGATTTGGCAATATCTGCTAGTAAATTATTTAGTATTACTTTGAGATGGGTTGCGTGTGGGGGGGGGGGGGGATTGGGACATATGGTTGGTGGGTAGACTCTGAATGGTATTGGACAAAGTAAAACAAGACTTGTGTGTGAGCAAAGTTCCACCACTTCCACCACCCATTTCCTCCTCAATTAGCTGTGCTTTTTCTCCAGTGATCCGAGGGGGTAACGTGTTTTCATTAACTCAAACTCTGCTATCAGTTCTCAAAGTGCTAGAGCAAGAGGCAAGGCCAGGAGACCCAAAGTGTTTGGTTACAGCGATCTCGCTCAGCTCAGCGTCAAGTTCCTCTGCCCAGAAACCTGGTGTGTCCTTAAAAAAAGATGCACAAAAAGTTGTTATAAATGTGCTGACGTTTTGCTAGCGCACTAGCTTTCTATCAGCGAGCTGTAATGCATCGCCGGCAACGGTTTTTGGGGGGGGAGCCATTTTGAGGTCGCGAGAGAGGCAAGATAGGCGGATTAATGAGGCGTTGCACACAAATGGACCGTAAAACGTGAGGTATAAACAGGATTGAACAAACAGTGTGCCGTTATCTACTCTGGTGAAATCCCGCTTCTGATAAAATGTTATCTCTGTGTGTGCCATCCGCAATTATAAGGGCTGTCATATGCATACACCGCAGAAAGAAACCGATATCCATCAGGTAAAACTTGCAAGTCATATTGGAGACATAAGGATAGAGTAAGTTCACGAAGAATTCTGAGGTGGTTGGACACAGAAATATTCCTTGCTGCACCCAAGACAAACAAGCATTCCCTACTGGCAGTTTATAAAATCCATGACCGAAAAACATGACTACTTGCTCTGGTTTTGTTTAGTTTCTTGTTTGCTTCAGGCTAGCATTGGCATTGAATCCGGTTTCCTCCTAAGGAGACGATGCAGCCAGGTATACAGAGAGACCCACAGCCAGACATACTAACAGTAGCACACTGTTTGACTCACTCATCGAAACGATTGGCGTTAAATGAAACAGCTCCATAGATGGGTTGGTCTTTCCTCCTCTTCTTTCTCTCCCTAAGCACGCACTCTCTCTCTCTCGCTCTCTCTCTCTCTCTCTCTCTCTCTCTCTCTCTCTCTCTCTCTCTCTCTCTCTCTCTCTCTCTCTCTCGCTCTCTCTCTCTCTCTCTCTCTCTCTCTCTCTCTCTCTCTCTCTCTCTCTCTCTCTCTCTCTCTCTCTCTCTCTCTCTCTCTCTCTCTCTCTCTCTCTCTCTCTTTCTCTCTTGCTAGGATCCACTTTATTGACTAATTTCCATCTTTCTAAGTCAGGCATTATTATTTTGCTTTAGTGGGAGTTTCATACAAAATGTACTTCTTTTTTTAAGTGCAAGACCTGGTGTGAGCTATCAGCCTTTTACGTGACTCAGAGACGGATCATAGCTTTCGCTAATAAATGAGCAACTTTTATCAGCGCATTCATTAGGGTGCTCATTACAAAACCAGCCTTCCGTTTTAATAGTCATAATTAACCTGGCTACTAAGTATACAAGTCCAATTCAAACTGTGTATTACATCCTACGAATAATAATAATAACAACAATTTATAGGGCCCTCATGTCACAGGCCATTGAAACTGTCATCCCTTTTTGACCACAAGTTGTGGTTTGCTCCGACTGCAACTCCTGTCAACCAGTTGATCCATTCCCCCTAATTTCCTTCCGGCCCGCGGAAACTCCCACACTTTGTTCCGTCAAAAAAAAAAAAAGAAGATTTTGCCATGGCCTCCAAAGGCACCACGACACTAACAGTAAAACAGGGGGGGCCTTTAAATATAGATGAACGGAGCAGAACAACACAACGTCCTCCCCGTTGGAAGGACAAGCATTGTTTGAATTGCGTGTGACTCTTCCGGCGGAACAACAACAGACTCGCTGTGTGTTTGGTCTCAACAGCCAATGTCACGAGACCCAGAGTGTGTGGCGGCGGCGGCGGCGGCCTCCACATGTTGAGCGGACAGGGATAATGAGATGGCCACCTGAGATTATTAGCGTTCAAAGCCTCCTGAATGTTCCGGCCGACGTCCGGCGGGGAAAAGCGGTTAACCCCGAAAGCGATTAAATCGCCACTCGTTCTAATTTTCCCAACATTTGAGGCCAGTGGAAATGTGTCGGGTTGTCTTGTTGTTCGTTTTTCTTTTTTTGTCCAAACCAAGATGAGAGCTTTTAACAGAAATGGACGCAGCCAGTCGGACAGGAATAGCAGCAATTAGTACACTTTCAAGGACGGCATCCCCCAAAAAATGTCCCTCTAAAAAAGAATTGTCTCATCAATGATGAAACAAGTTTCTCTCTCGACATCAGCAAACGCTAGCTTTCTAGTTTGTATGTGTTGTTGTGAATATTTATGAACTGTCGGCCAAATTCACGACACAACGATCACTACAATGAACAGCCATTGTTTTCTCCCCTCGTGTCTCCGTAACATTATGAACGCCTGCACTGTACCAAAACATTCTGCCAGCTCATTACAATTTCCGTTTGTTCAGCACTTGCTCATTGTAACTAACGAGCGGTGAAAAGTGACAGCTGAAACCCACTTTCCCTAACTAGAGGCCAGATGAAGCCATATATATATATATTCGCTAATAAGTAAGAACAAGCCATTTCAAAAGCTATCCATTTGTGACATCACAAGTGGGAGTGTCAGTCTATCCGTCTTAAATATTTGCGGACAACTTATGATGTCACAAGAGGCCAGGTTTTGAAAGATCAACATCACACCTGATAAAATATGATCCTTTCAATTGCAATAATGTCAAGCTATTTCAACTTCAATGAGCAAACGCCAAAAAACGATTTAACCAAATGCACCTCACACTTTTGAAACGGAGCTATGAACAAACCCAGCCAGAGTCGGTGCCCTTATGCAAAGACTAACAGTTTCTACTTCCATTAACCTCGACCTAATTGTGAAAGAGAGCTGGCGAAGAATCCAACCTCTGTAATCCACATTATCAAAGCGAACGCCTCATGCCTCCTCCACTCTGGGCTGCTGAGTTCCTTCTCCTCTGATCTGCTTCATGCCGTGTTAATGCGTCCCAGCATACTGGCCTTTCGAAAGATGGTGTACCACCACACTGGATGCAGTGTAGCGTTTGATTTGCATCATATTTTCTTTCTTTCTTTCTTGTGAGCGGACTGGACAGCTTAGGCAGCCCGTGTGTAGTGGAAACTCAAGGAAACAAACAAGAAACTGAATTAGAATGTTTGGGTGATTTGCGTTTATTGACAGTAACATGGGTTGAATAAGAGTTTTTTGAGTTTCACTCTCAAATGTACCAACCACAACTACCTATTGATTTTGTTGCACATCTTAACCCTGGTCCCTGCTATTATTACCTACACGTCAATCTGACCACAGGCACAGCTGGGGGTCAGTGTGTGTGTGTGTGTGTGTGTGTGTGTGTGTGTGTGTGTGTGTGTGTGTGTGTGTGTGTGTGTGTGTGTGTGTGTGTGTGTGTGTGTGTGTGTGTGTGTGTGTGTGTGTGTGTGTGCGCGTGTGTGCATAATGATAGGTATATGCAAAGGACAGGTATCTTGTATTATTAGCTTGACTACTAAGGAGAGACAGTGAGTCATGAGGGCGAGAGAAAGAGAGAGAGGAATAAGATAGAGAACATAGAGAGATGACAGAGAGATTAAAGAGTGAGATAATAACAGCAAGAGAGAGAGAGAGAGAATAGGAGAGCTACACTCACAGATCCAACAAACACAAGCACATCTGAATACAGACACAGATGCAGGCGCTTGAAAACACACACACGCATACACACGCATATACACACACACACGCTCAGGCGTCATGCTTTTGACGCAGAGATACAATAAACAGCTCTGTCAGGGAAACAGTGTTCCCGAATAAGTCCTCATCCTTCCCAGAGGCACCGACTCGGTAAGTTGTCACACCTGGGGTCGGAGGTTAATGATGTAACTTAATAAACAAAGGTCCTTAAGTATTTGTCTCCTTGCTTCTAAAAACAACATGAGTTATGTTCTATGCAGGTCAGGGACAACGTTTGCCACATCCGTTCAGGAACAAATTTCCTGTTTCCTGTGCTTCTTGTGCATGGGAGGAGATAATTTCCTGTGCGCCTCCTCTCCTGATGTAGTCCATTTGGTGTCAGGCAATCAATGATCCCCTGGCGTCTGGCACATGCACGCACACACACACACACAAACACACACACACACACACACACACACACACGCACGCACACGCACACGCACACACGCTCCTTTTTTTTAGCAAAATGTAATAAAGTAAAAATAAATACATCTTTAGTCATAGAATCCTATTTCCTTCACACTCCTCCTTCCCTAGTGGAAAAAAGTATCAATTTCAAACTTTACTTTGAAGACATGAAGGCATTAATGTACCCCACGATCAGCAATTTTCACCTTCAATCAAATGTTGTATTCCTTGGTTGTCCTCCCTTGTGTCTTTTGTGTTCCTATTCTTTTCAGAACAGCACATTTAGCCTTCATATCTATCTTTGAATATATAGTATAATATATTGTACTGTACAAAGCCTGACGGAACCTGCATTCTAATTCGACCACGGCTCCGGCCCGGGTTCCCAAATATGATTTCCCAGACACTTTGTTTAATACCAGTGGGTAAATGGAGCTATAGGCTCCCTTCACAGTGCCATTAGCCCATCCCCTATGTAATCACTACTGTTGTCTTTCGGATCCTAATTCAATTACCGCCAGCCGCTCCCTTTATTTATTTACTTCATCCTTTCATGGCGGATAAACACGGACGGCGGCATCATTATGTTTGGCATTTAACGGCCTCAGTAGCTAGAAACCAACGCAGAGATTGCAGAGTGTCCCCTTAATAGGGGGAACTTGTTCTGGTACCGTATCATGATATGTTCATAATATGTAATGTGTATAACATAATTGCGTATCTGGTCTGCACCGTGTTTAGGTCGGGTGGATGATAATAAGTGCGTGCTCTCAGTGGAGATGCGTTGCGTGGCCTGCCTGTCTGTGGGGACCGCTTTCTGCGTGGCTCATCATTGCCCTTGTGCGACACGAGCGTACACTCTTTGTGCCCGTGGTCATAATGCAATTCTCGCCAATGTCGACCAATCCCGGGGGGGGCAAAGCTAAATCCTCGTGTTTAGAGTCACACTTAATTGAAACAACTTGAGTTGGTTATATCCCGGGGCTCAGAAACCAATACCCTATACAGTCCTTGAAGCCTCGCTGAGAAAAATAACAAACGAGTACACAACTTTATGGACACACTTTTCTGCTCTTAATACATATGATAGGACATTGTGGAGTTTGTCAGCGTCGTTAAATGCAGTTTGCTACCATCTTGACGGCTGTGCCCTACACTATAAAATGCAGTAGAAGCACAACTCCAAGCACTTGCCTCAAGCAGCTATGAAGCTAGCTGGTAGCATGGCCAAGACCAAGGCTCTTCTCCTCTACAGTATTACCTTCTCTTTATGTCTTCTCTTCTGTGTTCTCTTCTATATTCTGCTCTCTTCTACTTTCTCTTTCTCCACTCTCATTCAGAGAGCCCTCCGAGGTCTAGCTTAATTGAGGGAATAATGTCTATGTGTGTGTCTATGTGTGTCTGTGTATGTGTGAGTGTGTTTGTGTTATAATTCCTCGACACGCTAGCTTAGCAGCCACACGGTGTCTTCACACCCTGTGAGAGGTGCAGAGTACGTTGGAATTAGAAGCTGGGAAGTTAGCGGAAGGCAGAGAAGAGACTTTGAAACATCAAAAAGGTAGAGAACTTGTGAAATTACCGTGACGAAAAGGGGCTAAGGGGTCTTCCTCATTCACCGGAGGTAGATGAAAAGATTTGATGGTGGGCACCGGGTGAGGAATCGGGTTCGTTGGGTAAAACGG
>NC_079428.1:9876801-9904301 GCF_026213295.1 Gadus chalcogrammus | reverse complement strand
TTCACAATGGCGGCCTGATTATGGCTTCGCCAGGGGGGGAAACAATAGCGGCGTGATTTTTGAAGTCCTTCTTTGCATCCCTGTGTGATTACCGCCGGCGGGTGCTAGTTTTCAGTTAATGGCGGCGTCGGACAATGTCAAAATGGTTTGTTTTCAAACGCTTAGGATTGGATGCCTTTTGGCATTTTGTCTCAAGGGGTTGTGTGTGTGTGTGTGTGTGTGTGTGTGTGTGTGTGTGTGTGTGTGTGTGTGTGTGTGTGTGTGTGTGTGTGTGTGTGTGTGTGTGTGTGTGTGTGTGTGTGTAAATGTGTGTAAATGTGTCTCTGTATGTGTGTGTGTGTGTGTGTGTGTGTGTGTATGTCTGTATGTGTTGTGTGTGTGTAATAGTGTTTGGCTAACTTTATTTCAACCAAGTACTCTATTTTTCTCTCTCTGTTTCTCTCTCTGTTTCTCTCTCTCTCTCTCTCTCTCTCTCTCTCTCTCTCTCTCTCGCTCTCTCTCTCTCTCTCTCTCTCTCTCTCTCTCTCTCTCTCTCAAGCAACCTCTGTCTTGATGCTGTGTTGTTGTCCGCCCAGCAGTATGCGTTGCAATCACTTCTCTTCTTTGATTGAAATGAATGTTTATTACTCCAACCCCACTGGCTTTCACTGAATTTCCAATGTATAATCAAACATCTCCTCACTTCTTCTGGCAAACAAAAACCCTCTCTCAAATTTTCTTGTTTTTGTACTCAGAAGCACGTTTAAGGAATTGTTAAAGATAATATTTTGAAATGCTTTTTTAAAGTCTGTTGATTCAAACTATCCCCATATAATTTAACCATCCACAGACCCTTATTTGAGAAAAATGGCTTCTTTGTTTGGAAGAAATATTGTTTTTATTACCAACAGGCGAAAGGGAGTGAATTGAAAGCAGATGAATATGAAACCAATAGAATGGAATTGTGCATCAATTTCTGTTGCCAAGTCAATGAAATCAACCGATTCATATTTTTTGCCTCATAAACAGCAATACAAATTACACTGTACATGAATTGGTGACTGGGTCAGGCATATCAAGCAAATATGTTTGCATAATTCACAAGCAATAAACTGTACCTACATTGAATGCAAGTTGTGGGATTTTGCAGTATATTCTCTTTCCTTTCATAATGTATTAAAAACCACATTACCCAGTAATCTATCACCACAGCAGGATAACAAACACGCGCACACACACACACACACACACACACACACACACACACACACACACACACACACACACAGACGCACACATACGCCCGATGGCATCATGGGTAATATTCTCATAAACATCCCAATGTTACCCCACATGCTGGTTGTTCTATCGTTACCAGACACCCACTTTGTGCGTAACGCCCCGTGCCCACTACCTCCGTCAGTTGTCCGTTGCCCATTGACTTTGAATGGGGACGGTCGCGCAATGCATTGTGGATCCGTCAGTTGACTTGGAGCGTTCGCCACCGTCAAAAAGTTGAAAAATGTTCAACTTTTTCGGCAGCGACGGATCCGTCATCCAATCAGATCGCGTATGCAAATTTAAGCACTGTGACGCGACTCGGGCTCTGACGATACTGGAAAGCGGGAAAGCGGGTAATCTTGCCTCGCAACAAGCAGGAAGAAGCGGGAAGAACCCGGCGAACCGATTTGATTGGCTGACGGATGCATCTGCAAAGACTACTCCCCCATCCGTCAGCCACGCCTTCTGACGTCCGTTGACTGACGGTGCAGTGGGCACGAGGCGTAACTGCTTCCACTTCGAAACGTCAAGCTACCCGATTTAAATTACATTAGCTTCATTGCTAACCTTTCCCTCCCTCGGTTAACTTACTGACCTCAGAAATTACCAAAAACTTCTTTAACCCCGTTCTCCCATTGTACAGACTATTATTTTACTCTACACTTCCGTACTTTAGTGTCTGACTTAATCATCATCCATCCTGATTAGTCTCTTTAATGGCTGCGACGCTAATGACCTAGCATCTGCATTAGCTAAAAAATATCTATATAAATGCTGCTATAAACCACAAATTGAATTCTCGGTGACGGTGTTCCCGGTGTCAGGATGTGTCTAACGTTCATGACATTCGCACCCCGCCTTCACCGGTGCGTGCAGGTGGACACGCGTGCACGTGAGCTTGTGCAAGTGTGGACACCGCCAGGCTAATGAGGCCTCCCTCTGCGCTCGGATGACATCACGAGCTGCCGTGGCGTGGGAGAGGCAGATGTTGCCGTTGATGGATGGGCCGAGCCACCAAGCCCATCCACTCAGGTGGTTTGGCGCAGAGTCCCACCTTGAATATATCCTAGAGGGCCTGTCGACTCACCATCTCGTGTCACTTCCAGGTGATGTGAGGGCCTTGATGATCTAAATTAGTCTGTGTGTGTAGCCGTCTTACTTTGTGAGGACCACTACACTGGGTACCCGCAAGGTGATCTAAAAATGTGTTTGTCTAGCTTCCCAACAGTGTCCCCACAAGTTGGCCCAAAGTGAGAGTGTGTGTAGGTAGCAATCTTAGTTTGTGAGGACCACCGGGCTGTGTGTGTGTGTGTGTGTTTGTTTGTGTGTTTGTGTGTGTGTGTGTGTGTGCCTCTCCGCAAGGTGCTCTAAAGTTTAACTTTGTGTATATGCTGGTTCTCTCCGAGAGACAGAGTAGATTTAAGGGAGGGCAGACTTGGAAGAATGACATTTAGAAAAGAGGAAAGCGTGGCCTCTCTGGTGAAGAAAGAGGGAGGCCAAATTCAAGTGAACCGATTCAGCAACGACACAACATTGAATTATGTTTGGACATTTGGGCACGATAAGTAGACGGTCCTTTATCATCTCCGCTGCCATTAACTGCAGGAGCCGTGGTGGTTTAAAGGAGTTTTAAATTGCCAAGTTGCAACCCTGGAAAAGGAAAGTAAATGATGAAAGTATCAACATGTTTAAGGTTTTTTTAAGTGCCTAGTGTTTGAAAAGTATCCGCCTTCAAATGGCCACTGTAGAGAAGTCTTTTGATTTATTTCAAGTTGCCCATTTCACTTTTTTTGGTGTAATCCCTTTGACATGTTTAATAACGTGCGTTTTCATTGTCTTTAGCTGACTAATGACATTCATAATATTTTTCAAAGGGACTCTTTTTTTGGTTTGCTTGAAACCCCATTTAAATTTCTCTGAGGTTGAATACTCAAAACCCGACGAGGTGACACCTTGTTGAATTGAAGTGGCACAAGCTCAGCAGTAGCATGGCTGAGTTGTTCCAGTGGGCCAGTGTTAAGACTTATGCATTCAGGCTTTGCAGACTGTATTGGATAAAAGGTTGAATCCGAAGGCGGGAGAGTGGAAGAACGGCCTTCAGTATGCAGTGCGACAAAAGAGACCGTGGTGATTCAGAAGTTGTGGGCAGGCTTTTAAATACCAGACTAATCGAATTAACAGGGAATCAAAGTGTCTCGGCGTTAATTGCGGCAGACTGGAGCCGGATTAATGTTCTACCGAAGCCATGTAGAGATGATTCTTCCAATAATATACCTGTTGGCCCCTGACTTGTGCGGCTCCATACTTTATCCTAAGTTGAACGGATGCCAAGTTCAATCGATCTACGTGTGCTCCTGGAGTACTTAACCAGCCTTTTCTCCCCTCACGTTTACAAAAGCATACTTTTCTTTCCAATGCACTCCCCCACAGTTTAGTTCTTATTTCATATATTCTTTATAAACAACGGCAGGGCATACAGTATGCATTTCTGAGAACATTGCCCAGCCTTCGGCCTCACTCTGCTGCTAATGCAACACGACAGGTCTCCTGAAATGCGAGGGAGAGCAAGAGAGACACTGCGTTAGAGTGTAATATAGAGAAAGAAAGATGGACGCAGAGAGAGGGACGGAGAGAGAGGGAGCAGAGCGATACAGAGTATGCCCAGAGTCCCCTGAGTTCCTGTACAGTTGCTCCCAGTGTAGTGTTCTTGAGAATCGTATTTAACTCTAGGATAAGCGTAGTGTTTATGGTGTTCTACTCACCCAACCATAAGGTTCCGGGTTGAAACCCGTAGGCATCCTTGAGCAAGATGCTCCCTTACCCCTACCTGCTCCTTAATGAAGTAGCTCAAAACAGATTCCTTGATGGCAGTTTCTCTTTGGATATCAGCGTCTCCTAATTGCCTGAACAGTGGTAATAATAGTTAAATGTAATCTCCTTTGTTTTGGACAGTTTCCCCCTGATGGCAACGTTGCTTGTTGTTCGTGACCTTATTATCTCATAGTCATGCCTTGTTGAACATTAAACAAACAGAAATGCCTTCACTATAGAGCAAATGCAGGAAAGGAGATGGAATGCAAAATAATTCCATAAATTGCTGCAATCTTGGTGTGATATGCTTTTGGATATGCATATGGTTTCTAATTATTTTTTGCAGAGCACAGCGCTATCTTGGTGATGCACAGTCTGTACCTTAAACTGTTCGGATAAGCATAAAACTGTGAATTAAAATTCAGAAAAACGTTCAGCATGCCTTCCCTGCCAACATAGTAAGCACAACCCTTGAGTTGAATCAAAACTAATGTAAAGCTTTGGAACTAGGGTCAACACTTTGATTTACGTCCCTGTGAGAGGACGAAGTCAAATATCCGGGCCGGGCGTGTGTTTATTGTTTTTATGAACGGTTATAAAGGTAATTTATCATATTTTGTTGTGGTTGAGGACCTACCAGAAAAGCAAACAAATATTTCACAAAAAAAAGTATTCCGGTGATTATATTCCCGCACAGCCTTTTCTTTTTAGCACAAGCTCCTTTCACTCTCATCTTTTATCTTCCATTGAATGTTGCATCTGTTTAATCTCATAGTGTATCTCTATTTATCTCTGTGTGTACGAGCCTGAGGGAGATGTCAGTGTTGTCTTGTCCAACAGCAGGACAGTTTCAACTGTTAAACTTGACTGACTGCTTCTGTTAAGCTGCAACCGAGCGTTCTTGGCAGGTCCGCCGAAGGGAAACAAGTTAATTTCTTCTTCCGTTAGTTTCCATCATCTGGTACATCTCAAAAACGACTGTGCGTATAAACAGATGACAGATACTTTCTCTTTACCTGGGTTCTAGGCGTTTTCTACTCTCAAATTACTCGTGTCAATGGATACTTGCTTCTTGCATCTGGAATCTCTGTTTAGTTCTCTGTTTGGAGTTATTCTGATGTTTTACAATTACTTATTTTTGGAAAAACTGGCCAAGGTAATTGCATTTTATTCATATAGGTGATAAGTCAGGGTCTACTACTCCACACCTTAGTCCAGAGAAAACTGTTTTGGGCAGTGTGGAGAGGATATTTTGGCTCACAACTGCTGTTTCTTACTCTCCTGGCCCTGTCCATGAACCCTGAATGCACCAGCTCAGTTCTATTCTCCCGATGGGAAGGACAAGTCCTCACCATGGTGGAACCTTTGGATTTTGCGGTTAAAGGCACTCACACCATTCAGAAGAACCATGGCAACTCTAAACGTTGTATTCTATGCTTCTAAGATTCAGTTTTGTATTTTAAGTTTGGTGTTTGGCATGCCGCCTTGCTTCTGTTGCCTTCCCGATGCTGCCTTAGCACACCCGAGTCAATTGTAGGTCACATGTTCCTGTTCGCGTATCATGTGACCGATCGACACGCCGTGACCATCACTGGAACAAACCCCCCTCTTAAATAGCCTCCTATCTCCCACCACTAAGCCTCGTCCTTGGGGAGCGTGCAGCAACAGGAGCGACACACACACACACACACACACACACACACACACACACACACACACACACACACACACACACACACACACACACACACACACACACACACACACACACACACACACACACGCACACACATGCGCCTCCTGTACTGTCCACAGCAGCGGGAGTGTGGGTAGGAAGGGGGCCTGGGGGTGGAATGTTATCGTCATGCAGGGACACGCGCCACGGTGCCTGTCACACGACGGGCCGTGGCGGCGGCGGCGGTCCCGCGGATCAGCAGTCGCCGTCACGCAACGGGGGTGCCGAACAGCCCCAGGCGTTTATCATGGGGGCGTGTCCTGGTTGACTTAACTGCAGACTCGGCTGCCCCCCACTTTTTTTTGACCCGGACACCTGCGGTGCCACCCGCTCTCCTCCTCGATCTCGCGCCTCGCCCCTCTCGACGGCCGGTCGTCTGGTGCGTTGGGCGGTGTGTGACTCCCAGCAGAAAGGATCTGGGTTTGAATCCCGATGTACACAGCCTACTAGTCCCCGACCTAACGCCTGCATGTTCTTTCATGAATTTCATCTAAAGACAGTCCACTGTGAGTCCCTTTGGAAAAAAGTGTCTCTAAATATCGTCTTTCTGTCAATAATGTGTAGCTACGTTTTTAAAAAAGGTTTTGATGACACCGTCAAATGTAAACGTATTGATTTGAAAATCGATAGTCATTATGATCCTCTGTCTCTTTTTTTGACGCTCGCAAATTGTGAATGTAGCGTGCTGTTTCTAGTTGCCAGTGGTTAATTCACGCGAGCTGTGTGCACCACATCGTTATGGATGAAATGGAAAACAAGCTAAACATGCAAATACGATTCCGCTAACAAAACAGCGATGATTGAATATTCATTGTTACAGATTCATTGTCTTGTATTTGTTCTTGTGTTCACAATGGAGGTCAACATTGTACTGTATCATAGCTATGATACAGTAGCATTCTCCATTCGCCTTCCTACCACTACTGGTTTACAGTGCCTGTCCATCAGCCTTCATCGAACGATACTTACAATTGATATTCTCTTAGATATGTTATTTAGGAGAGGATCAGCAGGGTTAGGGCACCTTGAACATAGATTACCTTACGACATGCTGTGGCCTTTGGGATTTCGAACACGCAACCTGTTGGCTAGGAGTCACACCCTTACCACTGTAACATCCTTTTTCCCACTGGTGTATGGCTTCAAACATAGGTTTGTGTCAGCTACCTGACGCACCAGAACACTTTAGAAGTCTGCCAACTGGGACTCCAGTATAAGTTAAAAGGCCTTAGGAAGGGTGTGGTAGTGGTCCCTGAGCAAGGCATCGACCACTTCCTTGCAGTACAGTGAGCTGCTGGCCGATGCTTGGAGGCTTGCGTTTGAAAGTACTTTTGAAGGCAAGCCATTGTTCGAGTATAAAGGGCTCTGAGAGGCCATGGAAAGGCATGCGGAAGGTGTGATGAATGTGGGTATTCTCACTGTTCCAATTCACTTCCCGCTGACCACCGCCATGCCAATTCTCCCGCCATTGTTGTTGTGAGAATTTGATATCGTCATCTTCAGAGCATAATGTAGGTCATATTTTGACCAAATTGTGACATCTCACCTAGCTCTATTCTAACACTGCTGATTAACTGTGCCATTGACTATATCTAAAAGAGAAAGGGGAGGTGGCATCTCCCCTTATGACGACATTCCCAAACAGCGTGTCTGACCTTCGTTTTTTCAAAGGCGGAGCAGAATGCCTAGTGCTCATTTTACACCCAACACAATTTCTAGCTGCTGGGCGAGAATAGGTAGGCTAGGGGGACTCATATTCATGTTATAAAACCTCAGAAAGTATAATTTCAAGCCATGGGATCTTTAAAGTACGGCATCTCGTCAAATGTGCGTACGCGTCACAGGTGCAAATCAACATCTTGAAATTAATCAGTTTATTAGAGAAGTTGAGACCCCATCATTGTGGGTGAGACATTATTATTTATTCCTTTACATTTTCTTTCAAAACAAGGGCGGTCATGGTCGGGGTCCCAGACATCAGCTTATTTGGGTCTGTGGGGAGGGACGTAAGTCTCTCTGAGCTCTGTAGCTCTGCCCCTCTTTGGGGGAGGGGGGGAGGGGGTTATTTGTTGTTCCTAATAGGATGAGCGTAGGTCAGATGACGCCTTGGCCCCTCCGGGTCGATGTACCCAGTGTTTACCATACACATCAGGATAATGGGATTGGGCAAGGGTGTTTGGAAAGGTTCTGGGTTTGATCCCCGATGTCTGCGGTCTGACCTGTAGGCATCCTAGAGCAAGAGCACCCCTAACCCCTACCTGCTCCTTAATGACCTGTCTCCATATCCACTGTCTAACCCCTACCTGCTCCTTAATGACCTGTCTCCATATCCACTGTCTAACCCCTACCTGCTCCTTAATGACCTGTCTCTGTATTCACTGTCTAACCCCTACCTGCTCCTTAATGACCTGTCTCTGTATTCACTGTCTAACCCCTACCTGCTCCTTAATGACCTGTCTCCATATCCACTGGCTAACCCCTACCTGCTCCTTAATGACCTGTCTCTGTATTCACTGTCTAACCCCTACCTGCTCCTTAATGACCTGTCTATGTAATCACTGGCTAACCCCTACCTGCCCCTTAATGACCTGTCTCTGTATTCACTGTCTAACCCCTACCTGCTCCTTAATGACCTGTCTCTGTATTCCCTGTCTAACCCCTACCTGGACGTAATTCCCTGTCCCTGAATTTACTGTAAGTCACTTTTGATGTGAAGTCCCCGTCCAATATCTAATTAGCAAGATTGAGCACAAGACTGAATTTGTCAGTCTCCTGGTGGTGGGTTAGTATTTTTTAGGCATGCATCTTTTAATAAATACTGTGTGAGTGAACTTCTAAACAGATTTCAAGCAAAAGTTGAGAATTGATTGGATGAAAAAAAATAGGTGTGACTGTGTAAATGTGAGATGTTTGAAGTTGAGAAAGATATCAAAGAAGAATTGGAGATCAAAATGAATAAAGATTTAAATAAAGATGTGTTGCAGATAGACCATAAGTATAACGCCATATTTTGATGCTATTGTATCACAATCACAATACACTATTATTTTCTTTTAACTTTTAACATTTAAGTACAAACCTCTCAAGA
The DNA here is from genome assembly GCF_026213295.1 of Gadus chalcogrammus. Classification (NCBI taxonomy): domain Eukaryota; kingdom Metazoa; phylum Chordata; class Actinopteri; order Gadiformes; family Gadidae; genus Gadus; species Gadus chalcogrammus. Next base: position 9,895,407 of record NC_079428.1, on the reverse strand, counting down.
GGTTGAGGTGCTGTCAAATAAATGTAAATGTTCAACCCATTTGGAAAGGTTACCTGGCATAAATTATTAGCAAAGGCTATGAGCTCAGACAAGTAGTTTGCTAAGTAGTGCATCTGAGACATAAGCACTTGACGCTAGAGAGAGAGAGAGAGAGAGAGAGAGAGAGATCAAGCTATATATAGTGTATATTGTGTATAATTATTCCCACTCCAAATATAAAGTGCATTGAGATGACATCTGCTAACACGTTGATGTAATCATATTGATGACCATTTTGAAACATACAAAATTGATACAGAATACATGGTACAAAAGTTAATCAATCTGCGGTTCATTTGCAACAAAGGACAGAGCACATTAAACAAGAGACGAGAAGCGTTAACACTTAAATACAAAACCCCAAATAGTATGAACACATTGCGGTGTCAAATGTGGATAGTGCATATGGCGTGTGGGTGTAGAGAGAGGGACTAAAGTAAAGTAAAAGGCTGTGGGCCGTCCCTTTCAACTTCAAGACAACTTGTCTTGTCTTGATCTGAAGGCAACCACGCGTTAGCAACTTGTTTACCCCGAGAAAGAACAGCATAACACAGAAAGCTACACTGAGAACCATCATTTATAGTCTGCCGATGATAAAAATGTATAAAAAGGGGACAGTTGATGAGGACAAAGTGGATGCCAACCACAAACACGTCGCCCACAATGGAAGCCAATAATGCATTATTCACTCTCGTCTTGCATCGAGACTGTTACCAAGGCAACGGTCAAAGGCAGAGAAATAGTTTTTCTTTGGAAAATATACACGTGTGTGTGTGTGTGTCTGTGTGTCTGTCTGTGCGTGTGTGTGTGTGTGTGTCGGTGTGTGTGTGTGAGAGGGAGATTAGATGTGTATCCTTAAGCTCTTGATAACTGCGGACATGCTTGTCTATGAGTTTGAATACTTGCATGGCAATGTGTCTGTTGTAGCTCTTGTGTTTGTTTGCTTTGTTACGTGTCAGAAGCCTAATGGGCTAAACAGACACACATACACGCACACATAACCACACTCATACACACATATACACACACACATAGCCACAAACAGTTGCACAGACACACACACACACACACACACATGGGTAAACAAAATATAGAATGTTAACATCTAAGCAAGAAGACACCATGCGAGTTGCGAGTTTACTTCATTCATGTTTCTGTGCACATACGTGCACATTTCTTCCACTCTATGCATTTATTTCTTCTCTCAAGCCTATCTTACTGTGGGGGAGATGTGGGAGGGGGAGAGGGGGGGTTTGAGTGGAGGTGGTTGTGGATGGCGCTCAGGCTACACCCACCTGGGGCTTCGTCAGGAGGGTGTTTCTTTGACGTGTGGGAGAGGGGGGTTTGTCTCCGTAAGGTGCCGAGTCATGGATTAGTCTCTCTCAGCCAATGACTGCTGGCAGAGTGAAACAATGTGGAGAGGACGATTACAGAAAGTGTGATTGTTTGTTTGTGTGGAGAAAAAAGTCTTTGTGTGTGTGTGTGTGTGTGTGTGTGTGTGTGTGTGTGTGTGTGTGTGTGTGTGTGTGTGTGTGTGTGTGTGTGTGTGTGTGTGTGTGTGTGTGTGTGTGTGTGTGTGTGTGTGTGTCGGCTGGTATGTGCAGTACTATGCATTCTTATATTAACATTCATATTACGTAGATCAACTCCATGTGTACCACAGCATGTGAAAACATGGTTTGACGGCTGAAAGCTTTTAATTTGGCTTCATGCCGGCAGCCATCTTAGAACTCGGCCCCCCTTCTCTACATATATTAACTCCCCCATCTCCATTGACATTTAGTCACGACGGCCACCACTTCAAACTGTCAACTCAGCACTTGACACAATGCACCAGGGCGGAGACACTTGGAAACAGCAAACAATATAAATGTTAATGTGTGATGTTCACAGAAGCTACGGCGAGGGAGAGATAGAGGATGTTTGTTTTCATTTTAGAGATGGGTTGCTGGGCGGAGTCAAGCCGAGTTGATCCAGTTGTACGGCATTATTTAAAACATTTACAAACAAAACAGATTCTGTCAGAAAATGGTTTTCCCATTATGGGTCCCATTTTTCCGATTAGAGATAATGAGGTTAATTAACTCGAAGAGGGGGTGTTATTTAAGGGGCTGTTTCCATGGTGACCAGAAGAGAGGCCATTCAAACAAATGCAGAGGACTTACCCTCGACTTAACCTTGGCTTTTTATACGTTAACAGGTTTGGCACAAATATGGAATTTGGACTTGCTTTAGGCCTTGAGTTATCAGTTCAACATGATATAGAAACAAGAACTTTTGTTCTTGTGTTGGATGAATGCTTAAAAAATGCATTTGAGCACACACACACAACACACGCATCGCAATGTAATCGTCAGTTAGAGAGGGTGTGTGTGCGGGTGTGTGTGCCAATCACATTGCCCTAAGACAAAATCCTAATTCCATCAAAACAAAGCCTAACGTGTGAACAACCAGAAACATGGCTCACTTTTTTTTTAAAAGAGTGCAAGTTTTTCCGCAGCACAATTTCAAAGTTAATACATCACGGTTATCAGCTAATCCACAATGAGGTTTACTGACAAGCCATCTTCGCCTGCAGATATAAAACAGGCGCTGATGAACCCAACGGAACGGAAAATTGATAAGGAAAGGTTACTGGGGCTCGACCGAAAACACAACACAGAATAAGTTATCCCCGACGACTCCTGGCGGAGGTGCTTTGCCCTTGTTTTGTTGTGTTTCTCTCCCATCCCGCCCTTGGACACCCTTCTCCCGGTAGTTCTTCTCCCTCCCTCTCTATTTACATGTATCAGCGGAGCGTTACGGCTTCGGAGAAGGAGTGGTGCCCTTCTCTGCCCTTTTCCTCGCCTTCCTTCCTTCTTAATCTTGTCAACGCCTCCTTCTCTCTGTCTCTTCTTCTTCTTCTTCTGTGTTTTGTAACTGACGTCCTCGCCGGTCACGACGCGTCTCGTTGCTCTGTTTCGGGAACCAATGTCCCCGTTTTACCCCCACCCCCCCCCCTCCCGAATAACCGACCTAAATATGTCTTGGGTCTGCTTTGTAGAAGCTATTCATCAGCCACTTTCACCCAAAGTGACTTCAGAATTCAGATCCAGGTCATTAAGGAGCAGGTGGGGGTGAGGGGACATCTTGCTCAAGGATGCCTGCCGGTTAGACCTTGGATATTGGGGGATCGAACCATGAACCTTTTGGCGCTTAGTCTCACACCGCTTCCCGCTGGACTGTCCTGCCCTGTTTTAACGGCTAGGGTCCCCTTTCTCAAGGGTTTCTGCTTCATAGAAAATACATGATAGTACCCCTCCACTATGATTCCTGGAAAATAACGGCCTCAATGTTTCAAGATTGCTGTTATGAAATACTCTTATGCATCACTTATCCTCTAAACATACCACCGTCATTACAGACCGGTCACTAATGTACCTCATTATCCCGGCTAATGGATTTTTGCGGTTAACGCAGGGTATATATATACCCTAGATTACCTTGCTCACCACTTTTCTGGACATGTTTATTACAGGATAGCCTCCTCCATTCATTATTATAGGTTAGCCACATGCTAGCCTCCTTCGTAATGATAGGCATGTTCGCTTTGACCTCTCTGAATGTATCGGATAGAGGCCGCCCCCTAAAGTGAATTCTTATGAGTCATCTCGTCACGGAGAAGGCTTTGATTGACAAGTGTTCTTTTATTTTTTTTAATGGTCAGCACTTTGGTGTGAGGGGTGTCGCCGACTCATTACGACCCGATGGCCGGAAGGGGGAAGAAGGAATGTTGGAGTGATGGAAGGATCACGAGCATCAGTGAAGGGCAACTTTTGACAACACAGGCACTTCTATCCTGATAGTGTTTCTCCTCAAATGTTATTTTCTAACTGCACCAAAGTCTTCGATACATTTAGGTCATAAATAGTAATAATAATACGATCCATGTTTGGCAAGTATACTACATCAAGGTGTGTTGAGAAACCACGTCCTCCACCCGCTTACGATACATAATTACCTCATTATCAGACATTCTCACCCTCATTTTCACACACATTCGCAAGACTCAAAGCTCAATCGCTCGCTAATGACCCGTTTTCCGACGACACTGACCGAAGCGGCTGAACGCCTGCGTTCTTGCGTGTGTAGGGTAAGTGTGTCCGGGTAACGACTAGATCCCCCGGAGACCCGGCGTACCCCCCTGCTGCGTTTGAAGCCCAGATCATCCACAGGAACACGTCGTTGAAAACACAATCCCTTCCGACACTGATTGCCACACAAACACACCGAGGATGAAAGGGAATCGCTTGATCCCCGTTCCCTCGCAACCCCTCATTAAACAAATGCAGAGGTGTTTGGGGGGGGGGGGTGGGGGGGGGGGGGGACTTCAAGCTTCAGGCACCGCCGTCGCCCGCGAAGACATCACTCTCTGCACCCCGCCCGCCACCCTACCTTCCCCCCCCCCCCCCCCCCTCCCCCGTTTCATTTCATCTCCGGGACGCGGAGCAGATTGTTTGTCTCGCACCCGCCGGGCTGTCGGTCACGCGGCGACAGCGCGTCTCTGAGCGCCCTGCTCCCCCCCCCCCCCCCCCCCCATCTCACGCCGGGACAGGTGGAGCTGATGATCGGCAGGAGGGAGGGAGGGAGGAGGGGGAGAGGTAGAGAGAAGGGGAAGGGAGAGAGGGAGGCAGGGGTGAAGGTAAGGGGATGGAGAGAGGGAGAGAGAGGGGGAGGGAGAAGGGGGGAGGGAGAGGGGGAGAGAGGGAGAGGGAGAGGGAGAGAGAGGGGGAGGGAGAGAGAGAGGGAGGGAGAGGGAGAAGGAGGGGAAAGGGAGGGAGAGAGAGAGAGAGAGAGAGAGGGGGAGAGAGAGGGTGTGAGTGAGGGAGAGGGAGTGAGAGAGTCGGGAGGAACCTGCTGCCTGTCCGTCAGAATCAGGAGTGTGATTCCTCACGGGAGTGGAGAGGGGAATCGCGGGGCGCCACCACCTTCTGTCTCCTGCAGCCACTCGGGGAGAGCCGCTGAGCCCGATTGGCTGCAGCCGGGCTGACCAATGACATCGCACAGCCCTCCCGGTCAAGGTCACGGATTGGTACTTTCTCACGGCGACGGGAGGCACCGTCTTCATGTTGCCCTTTTACCCTCAGGTCGTGTGACTGTGACGCCAATCACTAACGTTAGCAGTTAGATGTCTGGATTGATCATGGATGGATCAGTGTTTGACCGTAGAATAAGGAAGGTTAGTAGAAGTGGCCCCCACCTCTGCATCTAACAATCCATCTCTCTGGCCATCCACCCATCCACCTATTTACCCATGAATCCACCCTTTCACCCATCCATCCTTCCATTTACCCATGCATCCTCCCTTTCATCCATCTATCTCTCCTCGTCATGGTCACAGAGATGTCTTGGTCCAATCTCAGCTGACTCATCCCATCTTAAAGACCTAACTCAGCCTCTGGAAAAACCCATTAGTTGGTACTTAATCCTACTGACCGATAGCAGTGTAAAAGATATTTAGTAGAACGTTTATCCCCCCCCCCCCCCCCAGTAATTGTATCGTGTCATTTTGACGATGGGCAGCAACATTGGCACTTAGAAAGACAATTTATGACAGCTTTTATTCTATCAGATTTATGCATTGTTCTCTTACAATATTATAAATAGTACAATAAGAAGAAAATGCATGTAGAAAATGAAATCGACATCTAACCTGGTGATCTACATGAAATACTACAAGTTTAATCTCCACCAAAATGCAGAGGGAAGTGTCAAAAAATTAAGTTATCTTCCTAAAATCTAAAATCTAATCAATCTACTTCTGAAGAACCTGGTGGATATCATCTGTCAGCTGCCTCTGAAATACTGTGTGTGTGTGTGTGTGTGTGTGTGTGTGTGTGTGTGTGTGTGTGTGTGTGTGTGTGTGTGTGTGTGTGTGTGTGTGTGTGTGTGTGTGTGTGTGTGTGTGTGTGTTTATGTGTAAGTGTGTGTGTGAGGGGGGGGGGGGTCTGCATGTATGCATGTGTGTCACCTTGACACCTTATCATGTTGTTCGTACCCCACTGTGACACCCACACACACACACACACACACACACACACCAATCTTTCCGGCTGTTTCCGGCCCCTTTGATCTGCCTCCTTGGTTATCATAAGTGTGTTATTCTGCACACGGGGGCCACTATAAGCACCCGCCACTGCGACACGCTCATCCTACTTAGCATCAGATTCAGAGCTGCTGCTGTTCACGGTGCTGTTTGTCACGAGGCATGGTGCTTTGTGAATGCGTGTACGTGGACTGACTGTGTGTGTGTGTGTGTGGTGTGTGTGTGTGTATGTGTGTGTGTGTGTGTGTGTGTGTGTGTGTGTGTGTGTGCGTGTGTGTGTATGTTTGCGAGTAACATTTTTGTACACGTGTGTTGTTTTGATGCTTTTTTGGCGGTGGCGTGCTGCTAGCACAAATCAAGTGTGTCAAATGACAAGATTGTGTGACATGATTAGCGGGCGGAAAATGAACGCTGTTCATTAGCATCCTTGTTATCAGCCCTGATTGGGCTCGCCTGGTAGCCCCAGTCAAACTAGCATGACAACATGTGTGTGTGTGTGTGTCTGTGTGTGTGTTTGTATTGGCATATATTTGTGAGTGTTTTTGTGTGACCCACATGGTACCTGTTTGTGTGTGTGTGTGTGTGTGTGTGTGTGTGTGTGTATGCTTTGGGTGGGACATACATAGTTGACTATCAGTGCCGGTGGGACGATGTGTGTGTGCTCATTTGTGTGCATATGTTTGCACACAATGCTATACACTCCCGAAGGCGTATGCAGTCGTCCGCCACGCACTGCAGATGTAGCGCGGTTGCACACAGACAAGCGTGCACGCACTCACACACAACAGGTTGTTCACACACCACAGGCTGTGGATACGGTGCGCTTACGTACTCACCAGAAGACACCCAAGAAGAATGCAAACCTGCCAGAAAACATTTGTAGTTTAGTTATTAGTTGGTGTTCTACCAACCCAGTCGCCAGAATAAAACGGGGCTGTTTCTGCAAATCACGGACACGTGGAATCTCAAAGTTTTCTTTAACCAAAAATATGTTCCATGTCAATGTTTGTAGACAGGTGTGTATCAATGTCTTGGTTTGAACTGCTCGCTGCCATTTTGATGCTCTTTGGGTGATTTTGAGGGAAGAAAGCGGGGAGCCTATAGGTTCATCTGTTTAAGAAATAACCTAAATTAAGAGTGACATGATTTCTTTATTTTGTATTTTTTTTTCTCTCACAACATAGATATTTCAAACATGTGGAACGATGAGCTATATTTTTGTCAGCTATGTATCGGTGGTTTGCAGAAACTGAAAAATAGCTACGTTTCCTTGTGGTCGACTGGGTCAGTTGTTCACACATAGACAAACACATGCACGTAGACAAACACACACACACACACTTAGACACACACTTAATAAACACATACAATGTTTATCCTCATGACAATTTCGTTGCAAACTGATCGCGTAATTCACCAGTAGCTCAGTGCAAGATGGACAAACACACACAAATGCACACTTGCACACACACACACAGACACATACGAATACACACACACACAGACACACATACACACACACACACACACACACACACACACACACACACGCGCACACACACACACACACACACACACACACACACACACACACACAACACCACATCCCAGGTTGTCTCCCCCTCTCCCAGCAGTGTGGCAGTGCTATCTCACTCCGGCGTTGTCAGGGATGTCGGCCATGGATGATGGATGGTTGATAGATGGAGAGAGGCTGGCAGCAGGGGAGGGAAAGTCGGGGGTAAGGGGGTGGGTGGGGGGGGGGGGGGTGGTGGTAATATAAACAACATCCACCTCGCCCACCACAACCAAAACACCCGCTTGGGCACGTACCCGCCTCCCCCACGCACCCACCTTGCCCTTGCATTGACAATGAAACAAGACGTATACACACACACACACACACACACACACACACACACACACATACACACACACACACACACACACACACACGTACATACACATACTCAAACACAGACACTCCCACCCAGACACACACACACACACACACACACACACACACACACACACACACACACACACACACACACACACACACACACACACACACACACACAATCAGACATTCACACTGGCAAACACACACACATGCAGACTCTCACACACCACACACAGACACACGCACACTAACACAAAGACACACACAAACACAAGCACACTCACACACACAAAACACACACATAGACACACATTTGGTGGTGGTACTTAATTAACCGGAAGGCAGTGTTTTTTTGTTTGATGCCGTGTGAGTTTGAGTTTTTTCGTGCGTTTGTTTTTCTTTACCTCAACTTCTTCATTATATTTAACCTTCCAGAAACATTTTGGGCAATCATGTTCTAAGACATTATAGATAATTGCTTCTTCAGCAGCATGAGAATAGAAAGACGCATGCATATTTTAAATTCTACAGTATCGCTTTGAGTTAACAGCTCGTTAAGTCGATAATTGTATATTTAGTTGCCAGCCAGTTAGCTCGGTTCAAAAAGTCCCAATTTGTCAAATGCACTGCTTTCTTTTTACTATTTTTTACCATACCTAGTCATCAAGCCGTTGCTTTTATCCAATGCCACTTAGAGTGAATCCAGATAACTTCACACAGTCATTAAGGAGCAGAGGGCACCTTGCTCAAGGATCATTGAAGGGGATCAACCACACAGCCTGGGGTCCTGACCCCGTGACCCACTACAGTGCCCTCCTTTATGAAGCTCCCACAGTGCATTAAAAAGCCGCTTTAAAGTTTGACGCCGGTGGTATCACCGGGAGTCTCCGGGGGAGCAGTGGAGCCATTAAGCCCAGGCTGAGGGCCCCCATTCCTGGGTAATCCATCGTCCAACCTCCCCTCTCCGCCCCCCTATCTCCTCCACCCTTGACTCCTGCTCCCGCTCTATGGCCTGGCTTTATCTGTGCCAAAGCCCCCCCCCCCCCCCTCTCTCTCTCTCTCTCTCTCTCTCTCTCTCTCTCTCTCTCTCTCTCTCTCTCTCTCTCTCTCTCTCTCTCTCTCTCTCTCACGCTCTCCCTCTCTCCCTCTCCCTCTCTCCCACTATCTCCATCATCCTAAACAACCACAGAGGCCTTGTCTGCTAATAGGAAAGGCAGCAGAGAGCGAGAGAGAGAGAGAGGTAGAGGAAGAGGCTGGGGAGGAACAGGAAGATGAGGAAGGGGCACGGGGAGTTGAAGGTGGGATGAGAAGTGTGTGCATTGAGGAATGGCGACACAGTGTGTCTTTTGGCTGTGTGTGTGTGTGTGTGTGTGTGTGTGTGTTGCTGTGTGAGAGAGCGGAGAAGGTAGCATATTGACATTCACAACAACTCTCCTGTTTAGTTTGGTTCACATTCATACCGCCGCGACCTGCAATTCACACCTTTGAACATGTTTGCAGAGGGGCCTACAACTCATGTATGTCAACGTGTGTGTGTGTGTGTGTGTGTGTGTGTGTGTGTGTGTGTGTGTGTGTGTGTGTGTGTGTGTGTGTGTGTGTGTGTGTGTGTGTTTTTGTGTCGCTGTATGTGAACAGAGGTTATATTCCCCATGTGTGTGTGTGTGTGTGTGTGTGTGTGTGTGTGTGTGTGTGTGTGTGTGTGTGTGTGTGTGTGTACTTGCGCTTACACTCGCATTTGTGTGTGTGTGTGCGTCTGTGTGTGTGTGCGCACACGCGCCTCGACGTTAAACAGAGCTCCGGCAACATTAAACGTCACAGGTGCGAGGGCGGCGAGATTTACCTCCTCTGTTACTCACGGCAACACGCTGGAGGTCAACCCCGGCACGTCTTTCGGAATGTAATTATGTGGCGATCTGCGATGTGTGCTGCCGGGGGAGGGGGGGATGTGCGCAGAGGGAGTGTGTGCGCGTGGAGGTGTGTGTGTGTGTGTGTGTGTGTGTGTGGACGGTGGATTTATGGCGACGGCAACTTGGATGTAATGGATGGCATCGGGTGGGCTGCCTCCTCCACCCTGCCAGGGACCCTCAAGGCCCCCCCCCGGTGGGGGTGGATAATCCGGGTGAGGTAGTGGGTGAGGGGAGGCAAGAGAACGCAGGGGGGAGGGTGTTGGACGCGTAGCTGAAAGGGTCTGGTTTGGAGCCCAGTTGTGCGCAGCCTAAGTTAGGCGTACCAGGGATTGCTGCCTGGTTACCCCTGCCTGCTTAAAGGGATACGCCTCATCTCGTTAGCCTGATAGCATTATTAAGAAAAATTGCATAAACCTGACATAGTCAGGTTTATCTTGTGTTTACCGTCAAAAATGCCTGAGTCAAATAGATTCATTTGGCAGATAGTTATTACGGAATAAAAACCAGCTTTTGATGGCTAAGGATACAGGCAATGAGGCATGGTGAATCAGCAGTATTAGGACAGTTAAGTCAGGTTAGATATCACAATTTGGCTAACCCTGATTCAGACGAGTTGTCGGATTCAAATGTATCTACAAAGGCAAGGAAAATTCGGCATGATTTTCGGTGCTGGTGCAATCATATTATCAGCTGCATCTGGCTGGGAAGTCTTTGCGGAGGATAACCTGTAAGTGGAGCCTCAGAGCTATTAATCAGAGCGCCGGAAATAGTGCAGAAATATGTGTATGTTTGATGTCTTTCCTTGTTACTGGCACTCGTTTTGAATGAGCAACTATCGGAATACATTGGACGTCTTTGGAAATTAGTTTCACGTGTATTCCCCTAATCTGTAACAGACCTAGGCCACTGTAAGTCTGCACCGCAATGGAAATGGCTTACGGAAAGAAAATGCTAACCAGGCCAAAACTCCTTATGGCCGCTGAATTTGGAGTAAGATAACTGCCTCCAATCTGGGTCAAACAGGCAAATGCCAATTTACAGATATCTTGGGTATCACCATAATGACCGTAACCTAAATTATTGGCCAAATGACTAAATAGTTAAATAGAAAGAGTAATAGGTTGGGAGATTAAATGTGGTGCCTAGTGCCGTAGTGCGAACACTGTTTTTTACATTCTGCGTTTAAACCAAATAAATCGTTTTTTCCACCATTTCAACTGCATCACGAGAGTGGGCTGTTTGCTGTTTAGTTTGTGTATCGGATTCTAGCCTCTCTTGTGTTCGACTTTGTGTCAAACTGCCTTAAGTGTGAAACAGCAGGAAGGACAAACATGCACACTCTGACGTTGAGCGGCTTCTGTGTAATCTGGGGCTTAGTGGTGTCTGTTGCCCGATGGAAACGGACCAAAGCAAAGGGCCATTGTGTGTGGTGAACTGTAACTCAGTACGGGACTCACGGGCACGCACAAACGAGTTGGCATGATGGTTACATGAAAACCATACGCAATGATTTATTGAATCATTCAACTGAGGGGTTCCAGATATTCAGAATGCAGCAGAGTATTTTCTTAGAAGGTGATCTCACAGAGCTGTGTCGTTAGAAATGCGACGCCAGCAAAACCATTTTTTTCTTAAGATACTGCGGCGTGTCTGCCTTGCCCCCCTCTCTTGTGCTGCGCGGTGTGCTTTTCTAGCGCTGTTTAGACGCACATAAAGGTTTAAAGAGTCTACATTTTTAGCACACGGCACAGAGTCATCGCTTGTCACACTCTGCCCCGGGAGCCAATCAAACCAAGCAAGAGTCAGGCTTTACTACTTTACCACCCTCCTTCCCGTTTTGTTGCCTGTTTTCATCCGGACACACCTCGAGATGGTCGGATTGACAACACCGTTTTGCTCAGTATGTCGGGAACCTCTGTTTCTGATGGGCTTTTCCCCCATCCTTGCCCAGAATCACAGCAAAGGCCCGACCCCGACGTCTGCGACGAGTTTCTGTGTGGTCGCCCCCTAACAGAGCCTAATTGACTGGTCCCATTTGTGATGTCACTGATGTATATCACTTTTGGATGATAGATTGAAGAGAGTGCAAACAAGTTGTACCTTCACTGCAAGGGAGGAATGTTGACAATTGCGGGAGCCTCAGTCGAGGTTGTTTCTCTTCTTACTTGGCCCTTTTTAAATCTTTTTGAACTTGTTCTGTATTTTCTGTCTTTATCATTCCATCGCTTGGCATAAGCCTTTTGTAGAAGAAGAATAGGGCTGAGATTTTGAGCATTTTATGTACGTCTCATATTTTAATTAACATACACACCAACCCATCCCACACGCACATGCACACATGCCACACACACACACACACACACACACACACACACACACACACACACACACACACACACACACACACACACACACACACACACACACACACACACACACAAGCACGTATACAAGCGCACTCACACACACACACACACAAAACGACACTCTCTCACTTATCTTTAATTCCCTTCCCTCCTTTCTATGTCTTTGTTTTCCACCCTATCTCTCTCTCTCTCCTTTCTCCCTGCAGTCACCACTCCTTGCTGTTGTTTACATCTCCATGGAGCTCCAAGAGTTTTATTCACAATATGTCTTCCACTCTCTGACAGCCATATCTGCTTCCCATAATAAGCGAACCTTTCATGCCCCCTTCAGAAATATATATGAACATATATTTCTAAATATATGTCTATACATATCTAATGCATAAACATTCTTCCGGGGGCTGAGTTGACAGATGATGAAGGAGGTTATAGGATGTTTCGTGGGCTCCGACCTTATGAATATTTAAATGAGTAGGGAGATGATTACAGCGGTTGGCTTTTATGGAGAGAGAGAGAGAGCGTACGATAGTCCAATAGTACAGTGGGGCGGTAGTACAGTGTGAGCGTTATATGATGTGCTTGTGTTGTCGCTCTGCCCTTTTAAAAGGTTTATTGGGCCTGTGTTGCCTCTTGAGCACCGTGGCTTTCAACGTGTGTGTTGTTGTTGTTATTGTGAGCCGTAACTAGGGCGCGGGATGGCTCACAAACCTTCTTATAAACACCATTGTCCAAAATGTATTCATCTCGACGTTTGTTTGTTTGAAGGGCAATCGGTATAGTGAACCATACCATAGGGGAAAGGTTAATTATCTTTATTTTAGCATGGCAAGGCCAAAGTAGCGCTATATTTACCGCACTTAACATTTGGAGGGTTCCCGGGCCGAAAGCACCTCCACACGTGGGTCAGGGCATGCAAATATTCGGGGAACCCTACTTTAATGAACCACGCCTAATGACCGACCCCTGGTGGCTCCTAAGTGTCCGCTAAGTGGCCTCGGAGGGCCCCCCACACAGACCAAAGGAGCAGATCCTCCAGAGAGAGCACCAGTTCTCTCTCTCTCTCTCTCTCTCTCTCTCTCTCTCTCTCTCTCTCTCTCTCTCTCTCTCTCTCTCTCGTCCTCTGGTGAAAGAGGGTCCACAATGAATAAATGACTGTGACATTATACATTGATTCCACATTAACAGATCAGGCTCCTGTGCACACCGCGCCAGACACATTGATTTCCACCCTCTTTGTCACCAGAGAACACAAAATAATGGGGTGTGCCTTTATTTTGAAATATTGTGTCATCTGTCTGTCTTTTAAAAATAAAAGCCCGCCGTCACCTTGGCTTTCTTCTCTATCTGATGTCATTTCCCTTTTTGTCGAGTTCAAAGTCCCTTAGATCGCCCTGACATCAAGTGACACCATCATCAGCGGTGCTTCACGACAGATCAATGAAAAGCTGAATATTTCCCAGCATCCTTTGTCCCTCGCTGTTCCCACAGTTTGGGTTCCAGTATCCTCTCCCGAGCGCAGACCCCTTTGTTCAATCGATAATAAACTACAGCGTGTCCTACAAGAAGGCCCCATTCAAACCCGCAATGTTGGAGGCTGATGAACCACCTCTCGACACACACACACACACACACACACACACACACACACACCTAGAAACACACACATACACACACAGACACACACACCCACACGCACACAAACACACACATACACACACAGACACACACACCCACACGCACACAAACACACACACACACACACACACACACACACACACACACACACACAAACACGCAGCATGGGCTTTATACCTGTGGCTATGGCGTTGCTGTTGCCAGTTGTGTGTGTGTGTGTTTGTCTGTGTCTGTGTGTGTGTGTGTGTGTGTGTGTGTGTGTGTGTGTGTGTGTGTGTGTGTGTGTGTGTGTGTGTGTGTGTGTGTGCGGGGCCTGGCCGGGCCTCTGTGGGACCGGGGGGGGCTGGGGTCCAGCAGGACGTTCTGCTACAGCGGGGACAGTGCAGACAGGGCGACAGATGGTGGCGATCTGTGTGTCTCGCGGTCCACTGGAAGCCTATTGGTTTCACCGGGCGCTGGCGGCCCACTGCGGCGCTGTGGGACACACAGGCCTGATGCAGGCAGGTGTGGCCAAGTCAGCCAGCCAGCCAGACACACACACGCACACACACACACAGGCAGGCGCACACACGCACATGCGCGCACAAACACACACACACACACGCAGGCGCACACACACACACACACACACACACACACACACACACACACACACACACACACACACGCACACGCACACGCACCCACAGACAGACAGACAGCCTGTCCGTCAGCCAATTGGCCAGCTAGTTAGTCAAGAACATAGCTAGTCGGTCTGTCGGGCAGGCAGCTAGTCCGGGAAATACGCAGTTGGGTCTGCCAATCAGTCACAGTCAGACAGTCGCATGTTTCGGCCAAATACACAGACAGACAGACAGGCAGACAGACAGGCAGACAGGCAGGCTTAAAATGGGTCGGTCAGCCAACCAGTGTGGCAGTCAGAGTTGGGTGTTTTGCCATGGTCTCAATACCAGCCTGCTCGAAAAACATTTCTGAATTGAAACGGCACATGAATGATACAGGATGTGTCTCTCTGAGCATGTTGTAATTGATGTGTGTGTCTTACTTACCGTTCTCACCAGTGTTGTATTCTACTTCATTATCACACTGTTGGCTAATGTTTCTGACGCCAAGCCCCTGTCAGCCGAGCCAATTGGATGTTATTAGTGTGGTCTCTGAACGGTTCACCAACACACACACAGTCATCTTTTTCTGCTTTCGGTCGGTTGCCATGGTGATTACGTTTTTTTCCGTGGGCTCCTTGTTCGAGAACAAGAGGACAATAGTGACAGCGACAAACAGCGTGAAGAACGTGAGCCAGTGTAGCGTGTCTCGACAAATAGTGTGTGGAACGTAGCATCGTGTGGCAAAAGTAAAGAACATAGCCTAGCATAGTGTAGCTAGGGGATAGCTACACAGGTATTAGTAAGTAAGGAGATGTCTCATGTCATTGACTCATCAGTAAGTCAGGGAAAGTGTAGCTTTTGCCCCCCCCCCCCCCCCCCCCCGGAGCGGGAGGTGACATTGGATGTGTGTGTGTGTGTGTGTGTGTGTGTGTGTGTGTGTGTGTGTCTTTTACTAAAGCCGAAGGCTAACTCACGCAGCTTTTTTCCCGGCTCTTTACGGCGCTGAAGTCATCGCCTGTGTGACCTGTCTAGACCACTGGGTGTCACATATGCTGAACACCGCACGACGCTAGCCAGACACACACATACACACACATGCGCACACATCCGGTGTTTGTGTGTGGTTGTATGGTCATGTTTTGTTCGTGTCAAATGGTGTGAAAAAAAACAATAAATGTCACACATTTTGCCACAATTCCTGGCCCAAATTGTTAAAGGGAACGCACACACACACGCGACACACAAACACACGAGCACACCCACACAAATCATCTCTTGCCATGAACCTCATCATAGAGTCCAACAGTAAGCAGATCTTGACAACAGCCACTACAACCCGTGTTCCTGCTCAGGCAGGGACAAAGAACAAATGGCGTTTTTTTGATCTCTCACCTTCCGCGGAGCGCCCAAATAACAAAACACAATCAACAAACAAACACAAGTCATCGCCTGTGACTATCAGCCCGGAGCAGTGGAGCACTGCACAGACCACACTTAAGAGACAGAGTGTCCTCACATGGATCAGATCCCATGTTCCCGGGACATGAATCCTCTCCGTGCCTCTCCCTGCTGTCTCTGCCTATACTCTCAGCTGTACGGTCTGCATAAGAAACCATATTCAGGTCAACCGGGACTGTTCAACCGTACCGCAGACACTCCCCCACGTTGTGACCCGTGCTGTTTTGTTTTGTGTCTCAGTCAACACGTTTGTGTTGGTGTTTTGCGTGTTCTTGCAGAGGCCGTTGTGCGCAGGCTTGTGGGCCTGGGTTCTTCCGTGATTTTCCGTCGCAGCCGCGTGTGTGTTACGAGGGTGTGCCAATGTAACACCAGACCGGATTTAAATTGACCCCCAGGGAACGGGGATGTTTTGGGAAAGCAAACACAGTGACAACAAAATATCAAAAACATCTACTAACTGGGGTATGGTGGGAGATGGCATCAGTTACAAGCTGGGGGTGGGGGGGGGGGGGGGGGGGGGGGTTGGTATCTCATAGATGAAAATCTCCCCACTTTTGCAGCAAGACCTTTTACATGAATTGCTTCACCAACAAGTAAACACAACGCAACACACACACACACACACACACACACACACACACACACACACACACACACACACACACACACACACACACACACACACACACACACACACACACACACTATCCTGCTCCACTGAGCTCCTCCAAGCGCTTTTTCTCACTCTTTACCCGCTCTTATCCAACCCGCTAGTTTCCGATGCAATTTCACAACGTTACAGCTCATTTTGGATCCTGTGCTGGGGTGGTAGAAGTGTGTGTGTGTGTGTGTGTGTGTGTGTGTGTGTGTGTGTGTGTGTGTGTGTGTGTGTGTGTGTGTGTGTGTGTGTGTGTGTGTGTGTGTGTGCGCATGTGTGTGTGCGCGTGTGCATGTGTGTGTCTGTTTGTTTGAATCAAACACTTCCTGTTTGATAGTAGAGCAAAAAAAGCAAAGGTGTCTCGCATTTGCCAAATTATAGGAACTGAGGCTATGAAATTGTGGGTGTGTGTGTGGGTGTGTGTGTGTGTGTGTGTGTGTGTGTGTGTGTGTGTGTGTGTGTGTGTGTGTGTGTGTGTGTGTGTGTGTGTGTGTGTGTGTGTGTGTGTGTGTGAGGGGTTAGGAGGAATAGCATATTGCTGGATTTGATAGAGAAAGTTGAGAGAATGAGCTATAGGCAGTTATAGAGAGAGAGGGCTACCTACAGGGAGTAGATAATCATAGAGAGAGAGGTAGAGAGAAGGAGAGGGTTTGTAATCATAAAGGGAGATAGAGAAAGTGAGACACGGAGGGAGAAAGGCAGAGAGGGAGAGAGAGAGAGGCTGCAACACTGCAGTAGATTGCTATCCACTTTGACTGCGACAGCAAGATAATGCACTGCGCTCTTTCATTGCCTGTCTGAGTGGCATTAATGTATGGATGGGGCCAAACTTTTTACGATTATTTTAATGTATTCTTCAAAGTAGCAAGGGAGAAACTGCTTGATGGTTTTAGCAAACAGATTAGACCTGACATCACAGTCTTCAGGGGGTTTTAGACTCCGATTTCAAATGTAATTTTCAATTGAACATTGGAATATTTCCATATAGTCTGACCTTTTTGGCAAGCAAAGAGCCTGAAATACTAAGTTTTTATCGTTAGCTGTTTTGCCTGTTGAAATCCCATTTTACTGAATCACCTTAGAAGTGTAGAAGAAATCCACCATCTTATCTAAAACCACAAAATGGGTCACGATACCCAACTGCTACAGACACTGATCTGGCTACCTGTTGATTATAGAATTAATTAATTTAGTTATCTGATTTTGTTTTTCAAGCTTTGCTCCTTCATCAGAGACTTTCTTTGAGTTACGTTCTCGCCGGATTACGGAGATTCAAAAGATTCTCTTGTGAATGTTCTTAACAGTAGCGCTGGAAGTACTGCTGAGCGTGCTTTCTGTTTGTAGGGCCCAAGATGGAGGAACTCACTGCCTCTGGATATCAGCATGGCAGGCTCTCTCTCTGAAGTCAAAGACTTATCTGTATTAATCTGGCATAATGTTAGCCTTCGTTTTTGAGTTCAATCATTTGTTTTTATATTAGGTTTTATCCATGGTGGTTATGTAATCTTATTGTTTTTTTTGACATATGTTTCAATTATTTTGAAAATTGTATTTCTTTATTGTTAATGTTTTTAGTACTGCACATTTTATTTGTACATTTTTGTCTTTATTTTCTTTACGGTGCTTTGTGAAGCACTTAGACCGCCCGTTGGTATGAAAGGTGCTAGATCAACAAAGTTGATTTAGGCATTTAGCTGCTGATTAGCTGCTGCAGTTTGGTTTCAGGGTTTAATTTTAGGGTGAGTGTTTGGTTCTGGTATGCATCTGAATTCACTTTAGTCAAGTCCATTTGGATGAAAGGTCATGCCTCAGTGTTCCCACATGTGTGTGTGTGCGTGAGAAGCTAACCATGCTGCCTTCCGGTCCTGAGCGCTAACTAACGAAGGAGATGTGTTTGGAGCGAGGGCCGAGGGGCAGTATTTAACCAGCAGTGGTCATCTCAGCGGGTGACTG
>NC_079428.1:9854301-9871801 GCF_026213295.1 Gadus chalcogrammus | reverse complement strand
CCCCCCTATCTCTGAGCTGGCACCGGGGCAGAGGATGTAATGTTCAGGAGTCGAAGGTGGCAGTGGGGGAGCGGGGGGAGAGAGAGGGGAGAGGGGCGGGGGCTGCTGACCAAGCTGAACGCCCCCCAGACTCCAGTCTCGCTTCTTTGTGTAATTGCACCGAGGTAAGATGAGCACACTAACGATCTTCGGGGATGGAATGCCGCCCTTGCGATGCAAATCACATTCGATTGTTTTCTTATTCGTTTCACATTAAACCCTTTAACAGTCCTTTCTTTCACTTTTAACTATAATTAGTTTTTACTTTGTCTTCTATAATCGAAGGTCATTCGCTACTGGTTCACCGTCTACAAGTTTTAGCTATGACAAAAACATAATTTTTTGAGTTGCGTGCTTCGGTTAGCTCATGCCGTGACTGCAAATAAAGATCTCGCAAGAGGATCCACTTCTTGCGACTCAACGAAACAAAGGACATTTAAACTCAACAGAAAGTGTTTGAGTCTCTGTTGGAGCGTTCCTGTGCGTTTGTTCAGTCAAGTCGAAAGTACATCCTGCCTCCGTGGGTACATATTGTTGGGACTTTTCAGAATCTCTGATCAAGTTTCGTATATTCCAGGCTACTCTGTTGAAGGCCATCTTGTGCAGAAAGGTTGTTGCTTTGCAACCCCGAAGGGTTTTTGCACGGCATCAACAAAGGGAAACGAGGATGGCCTCTAACGGTATAAGCAGCTGTGTTGTTTATTTTTTTGTTAAAAAAAAAGACTTCTCACCTTCTCCACAAAAGCGTATTCAATACCAAATGCTGTACCTTTCGGCATCGCTTTGCCGGAAACAAAAGCCCTGCAATAAACATCATACCCTAATTCATGGTTGGGTCAAATAGTGCGCGCGCACACACACACACACACACACACACACACACACACACACACACACACACACACACACACACACACACACACACACACACACACACACACACACACACACACACACACAGACGGAGAGAGAGAGAGAGACAGAGACAGAGACAGAGAGAGAGGGACGGAAAGACGAAGAGACGGAGAGAGTGATGGAGACACGGGAAGAGACAGAGAGAGTTAGTGAGATGCCAAGCGAAAGAAAAGGGTAGAGAGCTAGAGAGAGAGAGAGAGAGAGAGAGAGAGAGAGAGAGAGAGAGAGAGAGAGAGAGAGAGAGAGAGAGAGAGAGAGAGAGAGAGAGAGAGAGTGTGTGTCTGGCTGGGGTGCGACAACAAAGCACCCGAGCCAGACGAGCGAGGCGAGCAGGCGGTAAAATGTAGCCTTTTTCATTAGCGCGTTAGAAATCAGTCTAGGATCAATACATACAGTAATCACTGAGTCTGAAAGGGGTGGGGAGTGCAGGTTATTGGCAGACTGGGAGAGATATCGTTGGCGTCTCCTGTTCTCTGTGGCCACCAGGCAGACACTTTATAACGGCCACGGAGTTGTGAGCTAATTAACAAATTAGCCATCTTAAGGACCACCTAGACAGACCGGTGCAGACTAGGTCAGAGCTAGGATGAAGAGGGGAGGGGGGACTTCAATATAGATCATCGATTACAAGTGATTTAAGTCTGAGAATGACCTCGGAGCACCCCTTCCCTATTGGTCGGAAGATAATGAAACTTACTGAACTACTGATCACTTCTAACACTTAATATCTGCCTCACATGATGA
This sequence comes from Gadus chalcogrammus, assembly GCF_026213295.1. NCBI lineage: Eukaryota > Metazoa > Chordata > Actinopteri > Gadiformes > Gadidae > Gadus > Gadus chalcogrammus. Next base: position 9,870,103 of record NC_079428.1, on the reverse strand, counting down.
AGTAGGGCAAACATATCCAATAAAAAAAGTTTAATAGTGTTCTGGTAGGAAAGCAGTTAGAGCTGTAAACACATGACTTAACACATTGCAAACACACAGGCGAGAATGAATACAAAGTTGGTTCAATGAATAAGAAAGCGGCGAAGAAGTGAGTGTGAGCGGCAGAGCTTAGCCTTCCACGTCGTCCTCCACCGACAGCATGTAGCCCGCGTAGCTCTCCTGCCAAGCAGTAAACCTTCGTTTCTCCCTCATTCTCTGTGTGTGTTCGCTGCAGTGTGTGTGCACGTGTGTGTGTGTGTGTGTGTGTGTGTGTGTGTGTGTGTGTGTGTGTGTGTGTGTGTGTGTGTGTGTGTGTGTGTGTGTGTGTGTGTGTGTGTGAGCCGTGGACTCGTTTCAGAGGCCCCGGGTGGGAGAGAGAGTGCGACGTGGCCGGGATCGGTAGGCCCAGCACGCCTGTTCCGTTCATCACTATATACCCAAACGGCCATTTGTACCGCCGCCGTCGCGCTGTGGAAACGTGCTTTCAGATGGCGGCCATGCATCCTCTCCGCACCACGGCTGTGTGTTGGGGGGGGGGGGGGGGGGGGGGCGGCGGGCTGGCGGACGGGGGGAGGGGGGGGTTGAAACTAATAGAGGGTGACTGCACTGCCTTGCACTGCATGCTCTACCCACATGCGGTCCCGGATGTGTGTGTGTGTGTGTGTGTGTGTGTGTGTGTGTGTGTGTGTGTGTGTGTGTGTGTGTGTGTGTGTGTGTGTGTGTGTGTGTGTGTGTGTCAGAGTATTAATGTCGAAACCTCGCAGTAAATGGGGGGTGAGGAGTAGATTTGGCAGCGGGGGGGCTTGGAGCGGGGGGGCTGTTATGTGAGATGTAGTCACACACCACAACGCACACTTTTCTCAAAGAGACACACACACACACACACACACACACACACACACACACACACACACACACACACACACACACACACACACACACACACACACACACACACACACACACACACAAAAACTGTCTTTCCACAAATACACAAACACACACACACACAGTATGTCCATCCACACATGTGTCTTATCCCATTTGGGCTCTCTGCTAAAACCAGCCTAATTATCCCCAGGGTGTAATGGAATGCGGCCGAGGGCAGTGCGTTGGGCTTCATTATGTGTTGACTAATGCGCCGCGAGAGCAGCTCATCCTATTAAGCCCATCACACACACACACACACACTCACATACACACACACACACACACGCACACACGCACGCACGCACGCGCGCACACACACACACACACTAACACACACACACACACACACGCACACACACACACACACACACACACACACACACACACACACACACACACACAAGTGTGTCCACCATCTTACCCCTCTCTCTCTCTCTCTCTCTCTCTCTCTCTCTCTCTCTCTCTCTCTCTCTCTCTCTCTCTCTCTCTCTCTCTCTCTCTCTCTCTCTCTCTCTCTCTCTCTCTCTCTCTCTCTCTCTCTAGCGCTCACTCGTTCTCCCCGAGTGTGCACTGCGCCTCAGTTACTGTCACACACTGCACCGCGCTCATGTGGCTTGCAATGTTTCACTCAAACCAACAGAAACAAGACTGAACACAACATAGATACTCGTGATGCATTCGGGTGGCCAACGATTTTTCAGTTGCCACAACTATTGTGTTTGTTTGGTGGAGTAATTTCATCTTGGATGTGGCATTTTTTACAGGCAGAAACTTTCATCCAACTGTCTCCACAAATCACAAAACATGTTGTTAAGGCATTAGGTAGGGCTCATGTTGATCACAGGGGAACTGCAGCCATTTGGGAATCGAACCCATATCCTATCCCACTAAACCATCCTGTCTCCTCCTTACCGGCCTAATATCTTATTATCTCGCCTCGGGTGGAGGTGACCTTATGGTCGTGCTTCTAAATGGTATACCTCATAAAGGATTTTACCATAAACCATAAACAATATAACTCTATGGTAACTGTCCCGACCCAAGGTCCAATGGCCTGTCACTGTTTGCTGTTAGGGACGGTATATGTTGTCGTGACGACCTAAGAAAGGGTTATTTATATCCCGGCTGACGGACGCAGGGAGTCCCTGACATGTTTGGAACGTGTGCACACACACACACACACACACACACACACACACACACACACACACACACACAAAGAAACATTCGCACACACACACACACACACACACACACACACACACACACACACACACACACACACACACACACACACATGCCATCGCTTTGTCTGTTGCCTGGTCACCTTGGCCTTCCTGTGACAGTGATAAGTGTTAATGCGTGTGAGTGCGTGTTCGCTTATGTGTGTTTGTGTGTGTGTGTGTGTGTGTGTGTGTGTGTGTGTGTGTGTGTGTGTGTGTGTGTGTGTGTGTGTGTGTGTGTGTGTGTGTGTGTGTGTGTGTGTGCGCGCGCGTTTCCAAGTTCATGTGGCATTTGGTATGCGAGTTATTTTTCATTTTAGAGCTAGAACTATTTATTTTGCATGTGTGCTGCGTGTGTGTCAGTGAGTGGGCAGACATGGATGCTTACAATTGTTTGTGTGTGTGTGTGTCTGTGGTTGTGCAACGAGAGTGTGTTGCGTTGCTCGGTAGGATGGGTCTTTTGCTCCAAGGGCAAACAGCCGACGGGATTGGCTGCTTGACTCGCTGACATCACTGTAGTCTGTGTAAACTCCTCAGAATTAAAACTGAAAATAAGAAGTCAAAATGGTGTCAATTAACTTGAACAATTCACCCTTTCTAGGCTGTGTGTAAGGCCGTATTTTTGGTCTTAATTTGGCTTTGACTGTTGCTTTGCGAATCTTCTTTTTCAATCCAAAATGATTGTCCTGCATTCAGACGATCGGCAATCTCCATCCCAATCTGTCAGCAACCGATGTTGCTAGATATTCTTTGAGGATTAGCTACAGTGTTTATGCTTAAAAAATAAATAAATCATCTGAAGACCAATAGTGTTACCAATAGCTCAAAGTTCTCAGAGGTAAACGTGTAAGCTAATGAGCAGTACCAAGAGAACAAAAATAAAAGGGACAAGATATTTTATAGAAAATCCTGTTAAATGCGACTGGATTGTTTCAGTTCTGTCCTCTTAATGAATGATAATCAAAGCCGCAACAACCTTAGAAAATATAACGAAGGAAAGATCATGGACGTCTGAATTTCAAAATGACTCCTTCATCTAGGATTGAGTCTGACTCTGTTTGGTGAGGTAATTGGGACCTTGACACACTCTCTCTCTTTCTCTTTGCATCCCTCCCTCTTTCTCTCCTCTCGCTCTTTATAGAGCAACCGTCTTAACTCTCCCTCTCTGTATCCATCTCTCTACCTTAGTCTTTCTCTTTTGTCCACTCTCAGTGATTATATCTGTTTCTCTTCCTCATTCTCTCTCTCTCTCGCTCTCTCTCTCTCTCTCTCTCTCTCTCTCTCTCTCTCTCTCTCTCTCTCTCTCTCTCTCTCTCTCTCTCTCCATCTCTCTACCAATCTGTCCCTGTACAGAGTGGTAGAGAGGTAGGAGAGAGGGTTGGTGAGAGGTATATAGCCCGGGGCCGTTACATAGACCATATATAACAACTTGCAGAACACTGGAGGGGCCCCACCATTACAAAAGATGCATACTGCACATTAGAGGGGCGTCGGGGGAGGGGCTCGAGTGATTTGATTGGCTCCTCACTCAGAGGAAGTGTCGGTTGGAAGTAGCTTCTTTGAGATATTTATCGGCTCCCCGTATTCGACCGTCTTATGGGCGGTCGAATACAGGGAGGTGCACTGTGTGCTCTTTCTTTTATTTAACGCGCAGCTTAACGCCCGGAAAAATAAAATGGATTATATAATTTTACATTATTACAGATTAATAAAAAGTAGTAGTAATTTATTTATTTATATTTGTCTGTTTGATAAAAAAGCTTTCGGGATACTACCTTTATTGAGCAGCCAGCTTTACCTTGTATCTATATTGCTTAGCGTTGCCAAGTGGTGAAATGCAAGCGTACGTTAAAAGTGACTGCTTGTTTGTTTTTTTGGGCCTGCAGTCCATAAGGAGCTGGGCTATCTCGTCCTCTCCGCCTTCTGTTCATTAAAAATGCATCAGCATAACAGTGTGTGTGCATGTTGGTGTTTATCTCTGTTTATGTATGTTGGTTTGGCTGTGGGTGTGTGTGTGTGTGTGTGTGCCTGTGTCCTTGTCTGTGTGTGTGTGTGTGTCGGTGTCTGCATTTTGTGAGGCTGTCTTCTGTGCTTTGTGTTTGCCAGTGTGTGTGTCGTCTGTGTGTTGTGTCTATCTCCGCATTTGAGTGTGTGTGAAAATGTCTGTTCTCTTTGGTGTAGGTAGATGCCTGTGTGTGTGTGTGTGTGTGTGTGTGTGTGTGTGTGTGTGTGTGTGTGTGTGTGTGTGTGTGTGTGTGTGTGTGTGTGTGTGTGTGTGTGTGTGTGTGTGTGTGTGTGTGTGCGTGCGTGCGTGCGTGCGTGCGTGCGTGTTCATATCTTGTCTCTCTGAAAGTGCTGTGCTTGTGAAAGTTAGCCCACGCTGTTTGTTGCTTACTGCTACGGTCCGTGCTCCGGATGGAGAGGAGTTGATGTTGTGCATGGTGGTGATGGAGGGGTGGGTGGCGGTGGCGGTAGATGGAGGATGGGTCGGAAATTGTAGTTTTGGAGGGGGTGGTTGGTGTGGTTGGTTGGGGTGTCATGGTTGGAGAAGTTGTCTGTGTAGTGGTGGTGGGTTGTTGGTGTCAGTGTGGTGGTGTTGTCAGTGTGGTGGTGGTGTCAGTGTGGTGGTGTTGTCAGTGTGGTGGTGGTGTCAGTATAGTGGTGCTGTCAGTGTGGTGGTGGTGTCAGTGTGGTGGTGGTGTCAGTGTGGTGGTGGTGTCAGTGTGGTGGTGGTGTCAGTGTGGTGGTGGTGTCAGTGTGGTGGTGGTGTTGTCAGTGTAGTGGTGTTGTCAGTGTGGTGGTGTTGTCAGTGTAGTGGTGTTGTCAGTGTGGTGGTGTTGTCAGTGTGGTGGTGGTGTCAGTATAGTGGTGTTGTCAGTGTGGTGGTGGTGTCAGTGTAGTGGTGTTGTCAGTGTAGTGGTGGTGTCAGTGTGGTGGTGTTGTCAGTGTGGTGGTGGTGTCAGTATAGTGGTGTTGTCAGTGTGGTGGTGGTGTCAGTGTAGTGGTGTTGTCAGTGTAGTGGTGGTGTCAGTGTGGTGGTGTTGTCAGTGTGGTGGTGGTGTCAGTGTAGTGGTGTTGTCAGTGTGGTGGTGGTGTCAGTATAGTGGTGGTGTCAGTATAGTGGTGGTGTCAGTATAGTGGTGGTGTCAGTATAGTGGTGTTGTCAGTGTGGTGGTGGTGTCAGTGTAGTGGTGTTGTCAGTCTGGTGGTGGTGCAGGGGTGGTGTCAGAGGGGTGGTGGGTCGGTGGTTCCGCCTCTAATACATCATTGAAAGGGCTCGCTGTGGTCCATTTACCACGCATTAGTTCCAACTACACCAGCCTCTCGAGCGCCTGCTAGCTAGGCTTCTCGCTCTCTGTTCTCTCCCTCTGTTCCGTCCGGATCTAACGATCTCTCACTCTCCGCTCCCTCTTTCTTTCTGTAAGCATTTAACCGTCGTTCTGTTTTTCTCCCTTTCATTCTTTCAGTAGTCATCCAGCTGTCGTCGTTGCTGTCTTTATTAAACCCTCTCTTCTCCTCTCCTTTCTTCAACCCTTCCCATTGTTTTTCTTCCTTTCTCTTCCTTCGTCATCTACCTCCTCTTTCTCTTCATTAAAACTTCCCAGCAGTCTCATTATTTTTGTCATGTCCTAACATCTCTCGCCTCCCCTCGCACTTTAGTTCTGTGTCGCTCTCTTTCTCTCCTTAACAAACTCTCGCCTTTCTTCATGCACTGGCTCTTTATTGCTCCCTTTGTCTGACTCCTTTCACTCTCTTCCTCCTCTGTCTTTATCATACCCTCCCTGCCTTCCTTCCCTCATCATGCTAAAGCGTTCACATGGTCTTAGGCTCACTGATTGTGTTTGTCCCAGTCGCCGTCCCCATAAGGCCGGTGGAGAGGCACCGTGGACTGCAGTCATTATTTCTTCCCATGTCATGCACATGTGCACTTGTGTTGCACGCAGCACAAAGGAATGCGTTTTTGTGTGTTTGTGTGTGTGCGTCATGGCACGGGTAGTGTTACTGTTAGCGACCTCAGACAGAACTAGAATAACAAACGCCCTGTGGGTGCGAGGAACGGACGCAACCTTCATTGTGTCTCCGTCACTACTGGTATTATAAGTTTAGATCTTTATGGCTGTTTCAATGGTCTTCGTGAAGGCCTTAATGTGGACGTCAAACAAACCAAGGCAAACACAAGGTTTTCAGACACAGAGACTTGAAAAGACTTGAAAAGTGACTCACACTTTTGGTCAGTTTTCTTCTCTGCAGAAATACTTCCATCCAATGAACGTCATTAACACACACACACACACACACACACACACACACACACACACACACACACACACACACACACACACACACACACACACACACACACACACACACACACACACACACACACACACACACACACACACACACACAGCCCACCCTGCACCATAGATCAACCAGAAACCCTGCCATGTCATCCATCAAGCACCCCTCTAACCCTCCACCCTGGCTCTCGACTCAGCTTGCTAGGCCTCGCGATTGGTCCTTTAATCTTTCCAATCTGCCACACCCAGCAACCGTGCCTGACTCCTCCCCTCTCCTCCTTCGTCTCTTCCCTCTCTACCAGGGCTTCACATCCCCCCCCCCCCCCCCCCCCCCCCCTCCTGGGAAATCCCAACAAAGCCGGGACAGACATTTCCCCGGCTTTGCCATAATGGAAAGCATTTGGTGATGAAGCGCCACTCCACCTCGCCAAACCCAGCCCCAACCCTTCCTCTCTCCACCTCCGATCTTCCCCTCTTACACATGGTGTGGGCCCAGCCTTTTAATCTCATCACGGGGCGGTTGTAGAGGATTTCGGCCTAGTGTCCCGAGAGATGGCGGAAAGGACTGGGTCGGGTGTTGATGGATGGAAAGATGGATGGATGGAAAGGTATAGATAAGGTGGTAGTTATTAATTGGTAACAAACCTCGATCCCCAAGGAAATTCCACACAGAAAAAAAAGTTTTCCACACAAAAGACTGCATAGAGAGGTGTTGAGTTGATAGGGTGACAAACAACTCTCCCTCGGTTCCCAGCATGCATTGCAACAGTGTTGGATTCAGGTTAGGGTTAGGGTTAGCTGGTCTCGTGCCTGGCATCTACTTTTCAGCAAACAGAGGTTGATGTTAAAAGGTAGACTGATGTAGTGTGTGAGTTAGCCCCGGAGAACACCACATCCTCCTCATCCTCCTCCTCCTCCTCTCCCCCTCGTTAGACCCCTCCCCTGGGAGCTCTTAGCCGTTAGCTACGGCTGCGCTGCTACGGCGCTAAACGAGCAAATTGTTGGGGCGTCGGCGACCAGAGAGAGCTGTCGACTGACTCGTTCGGTATGGCGCGTTAGCGTCCAGGCATTTAATTAATTATCACAGCCCTCCCATTGTGGCCGTCTCCATTCTGCATCCTCTGCAGTTTTTCCTTTGCCGTTGACATTTATTTTCCCGCCGTTGGCAAGGAACAACAAACGTCCTTTTCCAGCATAGTTTAGCTTCCAATTCGACAACACAGACAGGATTGTGCTCTGTTTGTTGTGTGTTGTGTGTGTTTATTCCCCTGAGAGAGGGTTTTAGGATTTGAAATGACATCATGGTCAGACGGAGTCGGCCGTTGGTTGCGTGACAGCCATGACCACAAGCCTCTTCAATCTCCCAGCGCTGTTTAGTCCGGTGTTTGACACTAGTATGGGGGTGTTGGATGTTGGGTGGTGGTTTGGGCAGGGGTTGGGGAAGGATGGGTTGACTGGCAGCAAACCATCCCCCCCCTCCCCCCCCATAACTAAGATGTCTGCTTTCACTGCATCTATTTTGAGTTTTCCTTTTCCTTTGGAATAAAATGTCTCCCATGTCTCTTTTCCTTGTCAGGACTTGTCAGTTATTGGGCTCTTTTAAAGGTTTTATTTAATAGTTTATCCCGCCGTCTCTGACTCGTCAGTCTACTACACTGACCTGTGTATCTCAATTGTTAGGGCATCGTGAACAACCCTAGCAACGCTGCTAGGGTTAGGTGTTTGATTCCCCTACTGGGCCCACTCTCTGTACTCAATGTACGTCGCTACGACAAAACAGCGATCCGCTGCATAAGCTTATGCGAACGTCTCCTCTGTGCATCTGAATCCACCATCAGTTCCAGCATCCCCACTGCCATTTTTCTAGAGATAAAGAAATGATCCACAACTGTATACAAAATAAGCGGTTGAGAACTTGTTACGTTCGATATTTTTATTTCAAACCCTGGCTACGGCTCTGAGCCCCAGATGCTAACCTCCTCCCCCCCTTGTCTCCGCTCCCCCCCCAGGCAAGGAGGAGTCGGTGGCCACCTTCAAGGGCAACGAGTTCTTCTGCTACGACCTGTCCCTGACGCCCATCCAGAGCAGCACGGACGAGATCACGCTCTCCTTCCGCACACAGCAGCGCAACGGCCTCATGCTGCACACGGGCAAGTCGGCCGACTACGTCAACCTGTCGCTGAAGAGCGGCGCCGTGTGGCTGGTCATCAATCTGGGCTCCGGGGCCTTCGAGGCGCTGGTGGAGCCCGTCAACGGCAAGTTCAACGACAACGCCTGGCACGACGTGCGCGTCACGCGGAACCTGCGCCAGGTAAGCGCTAGCCGCCGCCATTGTCGCTAAGGAGTGAAGGAGACTGAGATGTGTTTAAGGGTCTGCTGCAAAGTCGCTCTGTCAATCCGGGTTGGACTGCTCGTTCATTTTCTTTTACTATCGTGTTCTTCCATCTTTTACCATTTCTCTATTTCTTTGTGGTTTATACTTGACTTTCTTTTACAATCTCTCTCTCTCTCTCTTTATCGTTTACGATTTCTCTATTTCTTTGTGGTTTGTATTTGACCTTTCTTTTACAATCTCTCTCTCTTTATCTTATACCATTTCTCTATTTCTTTGTGTTTTTTTCCTGCCTTTATATTTAACTATCTCTCTTTATGTATTTAACTGTATCTCTCTCACTCTCCGTGAAATCTGACTTTTACTACCTCCCTCTCTATTTTACCATCTCTCTCTCTGTATTTGTCCTGCCTAGCTCACATGCTCCCTCATTCTAGGGAACTAGGATGTTCCTAACCTCTTCCCCAGGTTAACGTTTCCTAACAGCTTCCAGTTCCTCTTTCCCAAGGTTGAGGCGAGAGAGTGGTGGAAAAACATTGCTGAAATATTTATTTGTTTCTTGTCTGTTTCCACAAAAACATCTCAGAGACACCATTTCACCTCCACACTCTGTCTGTCTTCCATTCCCTCCGTTCATGCCAGTTATTTGAGTTACTAGCAGCTACTTGAATTACTGCTGATTCAGCTGATTGTTTTAATCAAATTACTTCAGTTAATATCAGATACTATCACTTAATCACTTAATATCACTTAATAAATGCTGTTCTTAGTCATTGTTGTTTGTAGCATAAAGGGTGTAGGGGAGCAAAACCAGCACGAGAAAACAGCATGAATCCTGAGTGGATTCAACACATGAAGAGAATGGACCAAAACAACTTTGGATAACTTTAGTCCTGGCCAGGGGGAGCACCAAAGCACAGCTCGAAACGCATAGTGTTTGAATTAAAAAGTGTGTTTGTGTGTTTGTGTGAGCATGCGTGTGATTCTGTGTTTACATATGCATGCACAAACAAGAGGATACTCGCAAATGCACCCCCACAGACGCACACACATACAACTCACACAAATATAGGAAACATACTCACACTGTACACACATACAGACAGACACACACACACACACACACACACACACACACACACACACACAGACACCCATTCACACATACTCACATTGTACAAATGCACACACCCACACCCCATCCACCGATACTCACATTGTACAGAAGAACACATGCAAGCATACACATCAAATACAAACACACACACACACACACACACACACACACACACACACACACACACACACACACACACACACACACACACACACACACACACACACACACCGTTCCCCGACACACACATAGGCACACACACACACACGCACACACACACACACCAAACACAGACACACTCTCACCCCCCATCCCAACACACTCACAGATACACACCTAAACACTCACATACACCCCAACCATCCAACACACACACACACACACACACTCTCTTTAACACACACACACACGCACACTCACAATGAAATTGAACTTTTTGGGCTCAATATTAGCTTGGTGATCGGCGGTTTCAGATAGCCGGGCTGAGATACGATCAATTCCACTTCCAATCGCATTGCCTGCTCCTCCTGTGCGTTCTGGTAATTGTAATATAATGAATTGCTTGTCAGCACTAATAATGGGCATTGTAAGCAGGATTGGCCCTTGTGTATACAAGTCTTAATGCGAACGCACACACACAAAGGCAGAAAAGTCTCCGGCTCCCCTTTGTACATGCCCACGCCGAGAAATTGATTCAAACCGCAATACATCGAAAGACCAAAGAATACAAGCTCTTTCTTTCAATTATACACTGGTGGGCAAAGCAGCAAACACTGAAAACCTCTTGGTTAATTCTAATTCCAAATAATTGTTATTTTATAACCCTTACACCGAGTAATTTTTTAAGAGACATTTTTGAATGAATAGCGACCAAAAGCATAAAATTCAAATTGGGCTACAAAAATACTGACATAAAATGCAGTCGATGATACTAATACATTCGGGCCGATGTAAAAACATAATTAAAAGCTGTGTGAAAGAGAGTGGAGCTGAGATTTTCTCAGGGAGATGTAACGCAACCATATGCTCACCCTGCCGTTGTGCTGAAGGCAAACGATCTCCGGGATAGACACGCATGCACACACACACACGCAGTCGGGGTCAGTGGTGGTGTGCTGGGGGGCAGAGTGTGGTTATTGGAGTGAGACAGGGGTTTTAATGAGCGTGCACTAGGCCAATAGGAAGTCAGGGGTCCTGCAATTGGAGCCCTGAGGAACCCCACCACCAACTGGTCTGTAATGACCGTCAGGGCGAGAAGGGCGAGAAGGGCGGCCAGGCGCGCACACACACAGATACACACAGAGACAGACCCACACACACACAGATACACACAGATACAGACCCACGCACACACAGATACACACAGATACAGACCCACTCACACACAGATACAAACAGATACAGACCCACACACACACACAAAGCCACAGAGACATACACATACAAGCAGAGAGGAAAGGGAAGTAAAGTACCACCTCAATTGCTGTCGAGTAGAGTCTTAACTTCTCGATAGGACTGCAAAAAATATATAATATATATGAGGTTTTGGATGTTATGTAATGTTCTCGACAAACACACACACACGTACACTTATTTCTGCTCAAACATCGTAAATGGAAATCTATGTAATCTCTGTGATTAAGTCCAAGCAGTCGTCTCAAATGTCACTGACTGGCCCTCTTGGTTTTGTGCCTGAGAGAGAGAGAGAGAGAGAGAGAGAGAGAGAGAGAGAGAGAGAGAGAGAGAGAGAGAGAGAGAGAGAGAGAGAGAGAGAGAGAGAGAGAGAGAGAGAGAGAGAGAGAGAGAGAGAGAGAGAGAGAGAGAGAGAGAGAGAGAGAGACATAAATGCATCATAAGCCTCTGGTGGCTCAAACTAATAGAGTTGTGGTCTTATGTGTTAAAGAAATCCCTAGAAGCTTAGAGAGGACAGTGTGAGGTTGTGTGTTTGTGTGTGTGGTAAGGGAGGTATTGATGACCTTCATACACGTACACACACACGCACACACAAACGCACGCAGACACACATCAACACGCACACTCACAGACACCCATCCGAGATGTTATGTTGCTGAATATACATTGCGTTGCGTGTGTGTGTGTGTGTGATAGAAGCATAAAATGTACATTGTTTTATTTTGAAATGTTTGGAACCTATACACACACACACAGACACACACACAAACACACAGACACAAAGGGCCTTTATTACCGATGCAGGATGTTCTAGTCATCTCTAGAAGGTTCTGCTGTGCCTCAGTCAGCACAGAAAAGAAACCACCAGAATATGTCAAACCTGTGAATGTCTGACCCTGGCATACTGTGTGTCGGTGTGTGTTTTTGTACGTGTGTGTGTGTGTGTGTGTGTGTGTGTGTGTGTGTGTGTGTGTGTGTGTGTGTGTGTGTGTGTGTGTGTGTGTGTGTGTGTGTGTGTGTGTGTGTGTGTGTGTGTGTGTGTGTGTGTTCTCTTCAGGAAACGTGTATGCTTGGCAGCTTTGTTCCCCGCAAAATGAAACAGTCTGAAGGGTGAGAGAGACGCTCTGACAGACTAGAGGGGCGAAGGGGCGAGAGAGATAGAGAGAGTCAGGGGGAGGGAGAGAGTTGGTGGTGGAGAGAGGGATAGATAGGGGAGTAAACACGGCCATGGTGCACACAGAGCAAGGCTCAGAGCTCCCCTTAGTGGTTCCCTCTAGTACTGCAAGCACATAGAGTTTCTCTCTCCCTCCCTCTCTCTCTCTCTCCCTTTCTCTCTTTCCTATTCTCACTCTCTCCCTCACTGTCCCCAACCCACTCTCTGTCTCTCTGTATGTGTGTTTGTGTGTGTGTGTGTGTGTGTGTGTGTGTGTGTGTGTGTGTGTGTGTGTGTGTGTGTGTGTGTGTGTGTGTGTGTGTGTGTGTGTGTGTGTGTGTGTGTGTGTGTGGGGGGGGGGGTGTGTGGGTGTGTGTGTGACAGACAGGCAAGGACAGTTGGCTTGACCTCTAAGCTGTACCAGGCTTCCCTGAAACACACACACACACGCACGCACACACACACATCTCTTCAACGATGCTCTGCTGCCATCATGGAGGGCTTGCAGACCCCCGGGCAAGAGTGTAGGAAGGGAGAGAGAGAGATACACAAACAGTGAGAAAGAGAAGCACACGTGAAATTAAAGAGGAAAAGCAAGAGATATACAAAGAGAGATGATGTGTGTGTATGTGAGCACATGCATACATAACATACACCAACAAGACACATGCACGATCAGGCAAATGTACACAAACACACACATTGTCAGCATAATGTGTGCCAGGTGTGTGGATATGGGATTGAGGTCCTCTCTCCCTCCTTCTCTCTCTCTCTCTCTCTCTCTCTCTCTCTCTCTCTCTCTCTCTCTCCCTCTCGCTGTGTTTCAAACAGCCTTTATATTTGCCTGCTTTTCTTCGGATGGTTATTTCCTTAGCTCTTTCTCTCCCGCTTTCTCTCTCTTTCTCTATCTCTCCCATCTCTCTCTCTTTATCTTCACCCACAGAATGAAGGCTATTGCACTTATGGTGGGAGGAGATCGACAGGGGGGGGGGGGGGGGAGAGAGGAGTGAAAGACAAGAGGGAAGAGAAGAGAAACGAGAAGGAGAGAAGAGGAGTAGGCAGAGGGGGGAGCCAAGGAGAAATAAGGGGGGAGGACGGGACTGGGATGAGACGGCGAGATGAAAGACGGAGAAACAAGTGGAGGAGGAGGAGGAGGAGGTGTGCCGCGGGACGGGGATGGCTGGGAGGCGGGGAGGCGTGCTCCTTTAGTGCTGAGCCCAGCACAGTGCTCCCAGCGCCGGGCAGCAGACGCTTTGATCGTGTGCCAGACAGGAGGGTTGTCCTGGGGTCAACCTGGAATCAGTACCCGGGCTACAGTCACTCTCTGCACTGCCTCCGCCTCTTCTCCTCTCCTTTGTTGTGGTCGTACGGCTGGGATAGAGCGGGGGGGGGCGGGGGGTAATTACGGTGGCCGAAGGGGTTGAGGTGGGTCAGAGCTGTGCGATGGGGGGGGGGGGATGATGAGAAGAGATGATCATTCATGACCTGTGTGAGATCCGTGCTGACAGGCACTCTGCTCTCTCCACCCCCCCCCCCCCCCCCCCACCCCCCTCTCTCGCTCGCTCTCTGCCTCCCTGTTCCTTCTGTGTTGCGACCTATCTCTCTTTATCCCTCCCTCTTATCTTCGCTCCCCTCTCACTGTTGTAATGAATGTATCTCTCTCTGTTCTCTCTCTCTCTGCCCCCCCGTTCTGCCCGTCTCTCTCTCTCCTCCCTCTCCTCTTCCTCTGCGATCCACTCTCTTCCTCTGCCCTCGCCGTTTCCTGTTCCAGTGTTTGTGTATGCACAAACTAAACTCTGAACCTCGTCCTTTACCTGCTGCGTGAGAGAGCAATGGACGAGCGCGCGGGGGGGGGGGGGGGGGGCAGAGAGAGAGGGAGAGACAGAGAGACAGAGTGAGGGTAGTACTGTCATTGCATGTAGGTCCACCACACAGAGGACTAGCGGTTAGAAAACCCCAGGATGGGCGATGTGTGTAGGAGGAAGAGAAAAGAGCCCGATGAGCTGGGAATATAAGCGATGGAATGGAGGCGGAGGAAGAGGATAGAAAGATGGGAGAGAGAGAGTGGGGAGAAAGGGTGGGAAAGAAAGAGGCACGGGAACTATGAAGGTGTATATTGTAGTGGATTCATGTCAAATGCTACACACACACAGAAACACACACGTACATACAAACACACACAATGAAACAAATTGTTTGTTTGCAGGAAGCCCCCTCCCTGGCATAATCGCGGTGACATTTATATTTGCACCCGAAGCCTGACTGGCATTCTCTATTACTGGGAGCCTAGACGTGCCTGGATCAGGTGAGGGTGGGGGGTTAGGGAGGGGGGGACACATGAGTGAATTCCAGAATGATGGAGCTCCGTGCCGGTCGGCCCGAAAGTGTCTTGTCTGTGTTGCTTTATCTCACAGTGTTTGTGTGTGTGTGTGTGTGTGTGTGTGTGTGTGTGTGTGTGTGTGTGTGTGTGTGTGTGTGTGTGTGTGTGTGTGTGTGTGTGTGTGTGTGTGTGTGTGTGTGTGCACGCGCGCGTTTGTGTGTGTGTGTGTGTGTTTGTGTTTGCATATGAACAGTGCAAGGGCATACACAAACAGGGAAATACTCCAACCAGATAACCGCGTATTAAACAAACGTTTTTTGCGAACAAGCACAGAAATACACTTAGCAGTCCTTTTGTAATTCGATACTAGTATCAGGGAAAAGTTTTGAAGTAAAAATTGAGCTGGCTGTTGAATGTTGTCATCTCTTGGAGGCAGCTTGTTGATTTAACTACTTGACCGTGGTGTTGCTGTAGTGTCCTGCCGCTTGAGCCAAAACTATATTTAGGATCCGGTTCTGCATCGACAAATGATTTTCTGTTTAGAGTCTGAGGTATTCAACGAAAATATCTGCCCCCTAGAACGAATGATGATCTGCCAGCACCTGACAGCTTGAGCAGCAGTCTCACTTATTAGTATTCAGCTCTCGCAGGTGAATTTAAATGGGTGAAGAGTTTTAGGGAGAAAATGTGCTTTGCAATCTTGCTCAATTGTAAATAACCAAACATTATAATAATCCAATTTTTGTAGAAATTGACAAACTCTCGTATTTTCCTCAGTTATGGTCATCCAGGGAAGAGTGTGTGTGTGTTTGTGTGTGTGTGTGTGTGTGTGTGTGTGTGTGTGTGTGTGTGTGTGTGTGTGTGTGTGTGTGTGTGTGTGTGTGTGTGTGTGTGTGTGTGTGTGTGTGTGTGTGTGTGTGTGTGTTAGAATCATTGATTGTTCAACACAGCTCAATATTTAACTAGCATATTTG
>NC_079428.1:9814301-9851801 GCF_026213295.1 Gadus chalcogrammus | reverse complement strand
CCGACATTTCAGCCTGGATTTCCTCAGACTCTTATGAGCTTGAAGATAACATGCGAGACACAATGTAACCTCAATGTTTCTGATATCTATTTCAGGAAATTCACACAACCAATGTTGTATTTATTGTCCAGCAATTTTAACCCATTTCTCAACAGGTTCACTGTGCGAAACTGCGATAGTGGAATGACCCACCTAACCCACATGGACTAGCGTAGTGGAAAAGAGAATTACAAATTTACAGATTAAATCGAAATTACTCAGAAGGAACAACCTTTGGTTTAACAATGGCTCCACCCCTTCAGGCTGCATCTTCCAATCAGAAGTAGCACTTACTAATACTGTTGTGGTTCTCCCAAAGCCCCCCCTTCCCGACACTTCCTTACTTAAAACCGACACCCTACTCTTCACAAAATGGCGTCCCCTACCTTCCGGATGTGAAAGTTGTTTTGCTAACCCTTGTGTCTTTTACTAACAAGCTTTCAGACTCTTCAACTTTGATTATCTCCCTTTTTGTTTTATTTATTTATCCCTATTTTATTTACTTAATTGAAATGACTAACCTTCACTCACGGAATGTGTGTTGTTTTCTCTACTAAACTTGCAACATACTAACAAATGTATTGTTCGGGTAATTTTTCTTTGTTTCTGAAGACGTTTTGGGAATTTTGTATTAGGCAAAATCACAAACGGTTCTTTTTTGGGGATGATGAACACAAGAGAAATTATCTTTTTGTTTTAACGATTTAACGATTTAACTTTTACAATTTTTTTTCTTGGGTCTCTTGTCGCCTGTTAAGAGAAACCGACAAATTTTACACTCTTTTTCCCCCCCACTCTCTTGGGGGACTATAAGGTGTGTTTTGTTGAGTTTACGGTTTGTCATTTTTTTCTTTTTTCCTCCCCCTGTAGCACGCAGGCATCGGACACGCTATGGTAAACAAACTGCATTATATGGTAGATATCATTCTAATTGTCTTATACTTTGGTTTGCCCTGGAGATTTTCCGTTTCCTCGTCCGATTCTATTTGCTTTAGTTCAAAGTCAACCATCAAAAGGTAGCTGAATACTTCACCTCTTTCTCTTGCCTATCTTTGTCCTCTTTATATGTTTGGCTTCTTTCACCATTCAAATTCCCACATCCCCCGAAACAAAAAACTATTTGTTTGTTTTACTTTCATCTGAAGAGGTGTTCTCCAAAGATCAAGTTTTGATAAATGTGTTTTATTTATTTGTGTAACTATAATTTTCTATAATTTGACAATTTCTCTATTATTTGACACTTTCCAAATGTGAGACTGTGTTTTTTTTGAGATATAAAGAAAAATATCATTCTTTTTTAAATCGAGCATTATGCAACGTATAAAAAAATATCTATTTTTACTCCTGTTAATCCCCTTCTACCCCAGTTTCCATTCTTTTCTTTTGATGAACTGTGTTATGGGAGCGTTCACACATAGGAAATCATATCAGAGGAATACAACGACGGTGGCAGTTCAGTGACAGCAAGTAAAAATGGAAGAAAGAAAATGTGTTCATATCCCTTCAAATTTTGACACTGTAGGTTTAGTTCACAGGTGACTTTGAGGAATGAGGTTCATGTCTTTCATAGGAATTCCGTGCGATAGATAAAGAAATATATCCCAGAAATATACCCAGAAAGTCAGTGATTGGCTTTCTCTACAGCAGGGGGTCTCCAATTTGTACATTACTAATTTATGTGACTGCCCACAAACATATTATAATTTAATGTATTATTTGTTGACTCATATATAAATAATATTATGTATTTTTTATGCATGCGTATAATATAACTAATATAATAATAACCGAATATAACATTAACATTATTTTGTTAACTTTACTTTACTAATACTGAAGCTTATTCTTACTTCCTGTCACTGAACTGACCAGTACGGAACTGTTGCTTTTTTTATTTCTGTAAAGCAAATTTATTGCCAGTTCAATAGGCTGTGTGCATAACGGTACCCTCATTAACACTAACAATTAACTCAAAACCTAATAATCTATGGGCCCTGGCCTTTGCATGAACCCCTCCCCCTTTAATTTTATTGTTATGGATATACCAAATGCATCGAGTATATATGTGAATGTATATATATATATTTAACAGCATATATACATACATATATAAGTCCTAACAATTTTATTTGGCCATAAACTACATGATTAGAATATAAGTATTATGGCCGCAGCCAGTGTTTTATATTTTTTACTATTTATTTTATTTAACTTTTTATTGTTTATTTGTTTTTGTTTTTCCCCTTTTACGAAAAAAGAAATACCGACCTCAATCTATCCTTCCTATATATTATTAACAAGGAAACATTTCAGATGTGAGAAAGTGTTTTATGTCATTGTTAAACAACGCATATTTGATCTAAATCTGAAGAGATTATAAATGTATGAAAACATAAAATCACTAATGTTCAAGTGATGCATACAACCATCTTGGACTATAAAGAGTGATGTGGTCCAAGATGGTGTCCCAAAAAATAATAATAATAAAAAAAAGTAAAATATTATGCTGAACACTGACACAGATGCTCTACTCTCTCTACTGAGGTTTCCAAATTCTTTAAAAAACCCTCTCATATTCATTGAATCCCATCTGTATTTGTGACCATTCCTCGAATCAGTCCTATCCCCTTTCCTCCCCATTTGAAATCATCCAATCAGTGTCCATCCTCCAACCATATCGCATGCTTTTATTGGCTAGAACCTTTCAAAACGTTGAAAGTTGAACTGTGATTATCCAGCTTTTGCGTCAATCATTTGCATGAGTGTATGGATTGGTTAGTTTCCTGTGTTGCATTCTTGTGCCCTTATATTTACAGCCTTAACGCTAGCACTGTTGTCATTGGTCTTGTGTTGTGTTTTTAAATGTCCAGTGAATGATTCCTGTTTGCCGCATCCTATGCTATTGTCTTTGTTTTGTGCTTTTCTATGTCTGTTTTCCAGCCTGTTTGTTGTAGTGCACCACCAAAACTGTCACCCCATACCACATCCATGGTTCATTTGAAGTGCATGGCTTTGTGTGTGTGTGCTTCCATTAGCTTGTTTGGAATCCATTTAGTTTCTACTTAACCCAACACACCGTGTCGTCACATGACAATAACATACACATCCAAGTCCGAGTCTGGATCTGGTTTGAGCAAATCAAATTGCAGAGGACTTTTAAAGAATCCTCTACTACTTCCACCTCTACTACCAATGCTTCTCAATTGACTAAATCCAACTAACTAATCGACCGGAATCCTTTGTTCTAACTGTACTAACAACCATTTTTGTGTCTGGCTCTCCCTTACTAAAGTACTAACCGATTTTGTTGACCCCTTCAAACCCCCTTACTTACTACTCTCTGCTCGCCATGCAGTCGAAACAAAAAAAAAAACTGTCTCTTATCTTCTCCCGCCCCCTCCCTCAATCTCAGAGGCAAAGATTAAGCTTCTACTACAGTGCCCACCCTAGCCCAAGACCCTTTCGAACCACCAACCCTGCCTTCCCTACCCTCCGTCCTCTTACTAACCTAGGGAAACAACTTGAGTCTCAAAGCTCGTGGGTTTTTTTTGTGGCTGAAGACGATTGGGAATCAAACAAAAACAGAAGACAAATTATCTTTCTGCAGTTTGACCTGTTCTTCGGTCATTGGTTCCAACTGCCAGGCACCTGTTGTTGAATGCAATGTGTGAAAAATAATCTCTTGCTCTCTTGCACTGTGGCCCAAATGGATATATTCCACTTTCAGTAAAAAAAATAGGAATAATTGGAATCATATTTAATAAGCCACTTACTATAAAGCTTCATCTGCGTACTGAATGGGATAATTCACTCCAAATAATTGTACATGAACCATTGTCTCTCCCGGAAGATGGCTGTTTAGTTGGTGAGTAATTATTTGCAAGTCTGAAAAGCCGTCTCTTGAAAACAGTGTGAAGCGATGAATAAATTAAGATCCTCTCTCCGACAGGCAGCCAGACTGTAATTAACCAAGGGAAATAAGAGGACACCATCACTGACTTTCAAGATACAAAAAGATCTTTGCTTGACAACATGGCCTCGTTTCTTGACGAGGGTATCAACACCCACTTCGATGGCCGAGCGGAGAAGATTGTACGTTGTCAGATAGACTCACAATTTCACTATTTAAATATGTATACAAAGAAAGCTCTAATTTCTTCTTTGTTGGTGTTGCTGTGGTGTGATATTCCAATATCAGTTTATTGTTGCCAGATTTCTAGAAAGTAAAAAAAAAACTATGCAATGCTGCGACTCTTTTGCGTTAGAAATTGATTTATTCAGTGTTTGACGAAACCTTCAACACGTAGTTATATACCGCGGTGACCGGTGTTCACCACGATAAGGGATTCCACATGACTGACCCGTCCCGAAGATAATATCATGTTTGACTATGGAATGTTAAGGTTAGTATCCAACGGTAACGGAACACCACAGGACGATAGATGGGTATGATTCTTAAACCTATTTCTGCAGGAATCTCTGATGTGGACGATGTTCGTCATTATTGATGGCTTAGGTTGTTTCTGTGTAAGATGAGTACAGATTTTATCTCAACATTGAACAGGACTTCAGGATAAGGTGTAATTTCTTGCAGTTTTTCATTCACTGTTCTGCTCTAATGAAAAAACATATCTAGTATCTAATTAGCTCCATTAAATTACACTCTAATTGAAATGCTTGGCTAGCTATATAATTGATGGATTCTCTGCCCAAGAAAGTACTCTTGACAAGCACATTCTTTACGTTCTATCTATCTATCTCTTATCTTTTATATTTGCTATCTTGCTGTCCAGATTTAAGAAGCAGCATTAACCAAAAAAATGACATATTCTTCATCCACATGTGCAAAGCCACCATACGCTCCAAAGGTGATGAATTATAAATGGAGGGGTTATCTCAGGCCATTCCCTCAATGGAAGGAAGCGAGGAACGTCAGTTTGGTGAGATAAGCCGTCTGTCAGGGCAGGGCATAAGTAACAATAACGGACAGCCCTAAAGAGCTGGTCGGTCGATATGTCAGGGTTCGAACGGTACCACTACCCAGAAAGGCGGATTCATGTGGCAGCGTCTTTATCCCCGTGGTCTGCAAGCACGGAGCGTGATATGTTTGTTCAGAGATAACAGAAACCAAAAAAGAGGATTTAAGGATAAATATAAAATAGAATCAACATGATTATCATCTATTAGAGCTTTCATATTTCGCCATTTAAGATGCAGCCATTGTTTTGACTGTTTCATGACACATTAACGATACGGTCTGTAATAATATTTTGCACAAAAACATAAGGCTCCAGTTTCAACTAAAAAAGGTGATATGTTTTTCCACTGCTGTTACCTTCTGAAATGACGACCGTGCTCTTCATAAAATTACAGTTGATGAGTGCTACACATTGCATATCAAGTTATAAAGACAAACAATTAGGCCAACAGAATGCCATACAAAACAAAAAGTCCAGCCTGAATTGTCTGTGGTCAGCCTGTGTTGTTAAGTAAATATTGACAGTAAAGTCTGCTATCAAATGATAGATATGTTGGACTTGAGGGCTTCTAGCCAAATGCTTGCTGGGAAGGAAACTGCACTTTATACTCCCATTGTAAACAGCTGGATGCACACAAACATGGAGAGAGCCGTTCCGGTTCCCCTTGGCTTGTCCACAGCTGGAAAGCACCCACCCTCTGATCACAGCTCCATACCCCCTGATCACAACACTACACTGCCTGATCCCAGATCCAGACCCCTCACCCAACACCACACTGGAACACCTACTGGATCCTTTCAGTGAAATACCTCACAAAGACCATTTTCTAGGCTCACATGAAACATAGTTGAATGGGTATTGCTATGGAAGGCCACGGAAAATGTTAGTGAATTTAACTCCTTACCATATTGTGGAGCATGATAATCATACATAGTTCTGAGAAACTTGCCTACTCATACATTTCTTGGAAAATGGTGCTTACAATAGCCTTAAGGTTGAATTAATCTACAGTAGGAGGATGGGGGCGTCTTAATGTAGATTTCATGAGCCTTTATACTTTGTTTTATCATATCTTTTGTGGTGGATTTATTGAGCTATTCTTCTCTAAATTTTAGTATTTCCCTGTCGTTTGTCGAATTGAAGTACTATTCGGCGAAAATTAATCTGTGAATGTTACATCTCGGGTGGCTGTAGGACATTACTGAAGCAATACAGCCCACATTTGTTGGATTTGATTTGACTCCTTTAACGCAGCTAGTTCCTCTGAAATTATTTCTAGCTAAATAGATGACGCCTGTCCTTGAACAAGACAGGCGTTGAATGTTGACACTGGCAACATTTGAGTCATATATTGTTGTGGGATTTTCAGTGTAAACAAACAATGTGGCGACATTTCTTTGACATATTATCATTCCGGGTAGTACGGGCCAATGGGCAGCCAGTGTGTGAACCCCCGTCCTGTGATGTCATCA
This sequence comes from Gadus chalcogrammus, assembly GCF_026213295.1. Lineage (NCBI taxonomy): Eukaryota > Metazoa > Chordata > Actinopteri > Gadiformes > Gadidae > Gadus > Gadus chalcogrammus. Next base: position 9,845,311 of record NC_079428.1, on the reverse strand, counting down.
GCCCACTTCACCAATGGCCAGTGATGAAAACGTGTGTAATATAAAGCGAGCTGCATGTAGTCAGGATGAAGTCAACTGTAAGCGTTGAATAATTCATAGACGCCTTGGAGCAACGTCACCGATATTTTGAGGTTTTTGTACCATGTTCCTGTGCTTATTTTATATTGGTTGTCTGATATTATTGTAAAATTCATACAGGAGTAAACAAAGACTTTGTATTGTGGGATGTCCAGGCAGGGCCAGAAAGTTTGGCCCACAGGAGATGAGAGCATGTAAGTTATCATTATTATCTATTGCACATTTCAAGTGTTCCCTTTCCACTGGATCCAAACAGGTGTCTGGCACTTGGCTTAAAAAAAACCCACCATTTATGCAGATATTATAAAAGCACTGAGCTAATGAGGCTGATCACGGGGCAATGGTATCTGAACATGTAAAACAACCACTAGGCCGATCAAAAACAGTAGACCACCCATTACCCCGACCACAGAAGCCCACTACCCCTGTATCCAGCCTACACCCTGGTCCCCTTGGCCTACGCTTGGACAAAACGCTCATGGACACTGTGGTCCTAGTGTCAGATTCAGCTGTCTACATTTGAGCCTGGGTTGCTTCGGGACAGTTCTGCCTCCCCCAAAAGAGACTTTTATTGTGAAAGACATGCCAAAGTTGACCTCGCCAGCACACCACAGCCCTCCCCCCCTCTCTCTTTGATGCCTTATAACCCCCCTTCCTTTCTCACTTTCGGAGGCTAAAGTTAGCGATGGCGGTCCAAGACGAGGATGAACGACCTTTCCGCAACTAATGTCACAACTGATGCTACGCTACACCGCTACAGACGCCCACACAGTTAGCCACACGGTGCGCTAGGCGCGGTGCACCGATGCTACACACAACCACACAAGCCCCTCTTTCTCCCCTTCTCAAGTTGTGACAGCAGACATAAAAATGGGTTGCCCTGTTGACCAAGGGACAGTACAGAAGGAAACAATACAAACGATAAAACCAACCACTAAACGCAATAAAAAGTTAACAATTATACTTCAAACATGAACATTACATTTGGGGAAAGGGGAAGAGGAGAGTGTGGGAGTTCTCCAGAGTGCAGTTGTTTGTGTTCTTACTCTTTCAAAAGGTCAGAGGTGAGGTGGGCATAGTTATGACACTATGCTCTCATCTGGTGAATTATAGCCCAAAAGTCAAGCCATTATTTAGACTGTGAACCAGACAAGCATTACTGTTAATGCTGAACCCTTTTCACACTTTCCATCCAGCGTATAATATTAACATTGAATTAGTCAGAAATAAAAAGTTACTTTAGTGTTAGTTCTGCGTCTTATTAAAGAAAAAAAACACATTTCCACAAAATTCAAAGATATGTGTGATGAAGGCCAAGCAGCTGAACAGCTGTTGAAACAGACTTCACAGAGAACTTCGCCAAAAATCATAGTCAAGCTGTGCAAAAAATAATTGGATTATAAAAAGATTGCCGACTGCAAAAATCATTTAGCTTAGCTGTTTGGTAACTGATTACCGCTTACGGTTCAAAAGCATAGTAGCACATTATCAAACTAATAAATACGCTACGACTCCAGTTAAATTGCTATTGTCTTACTCGATAATGGATTTACTACCACCGTGTTACATTTAACAACCAATGATAACTCGGTTTCACTTTCAGTTTCAGTTTGATTTCATAGTAAGGAGCAGTTCTCACAGGGTTGTTATCTCCCAGCCAGAGATCAGCGTGTCTGTACAGCCTGAACCCGAGTCAGTCGTCTGTTGAGGCGTCTCGCAGCGCCCCGGCCCGCGGCCCACTCTGTCGCACGCCATCAGCTTCTGCTGGTGCGGCTCCCTTTCCATTTTCCCCCCAGGTGTTTCTTCTTATTTTTTTCTGCTGCACCGCTCTGCTGCTGAACCGATGCACAGTACAGACAGGTGGCGTCCGCTGAGAAAGGACACACAAATAACTAGGTTGTGACCACAAGGTGTAATAGGCAAGTTTTATATCTTATTGAAGCTTCTATTAGTCATGATATCATGATTCCTAGTTATTGATACTCGCACAGGTATGAGTATATATTTAATCCAAAACACAACCTAGTCATTGTTATTAACAGTCTAATCCTGAACAACTGCACTCTGGAGTTAAGACGCCCCCCCCCCCCCCCCCCCCCCACCAAACACACACACAAACACACTCACACACCCACACACACACTCTCTCGCTGAGCTACCAACGGTGCGGTATTCACGGGACACGCTCCCCTCGCCTCTTGCTGACTATTAATCCAACCTCTTCCCTGTCTCTTCTCCTTCCTCTCTTCTATTCCCTTCTATTGTTCCATATTTCCGGTGCTCTCCCATCCGTCTTCCTGTCCCTTTATCTCCCTCTGTCTCTTGGTCTATCTCTTTTTTGGGGGCTCATTTGACCCATTCCAGGTGACCATTTCGGTGGATGGTATACTGACCACCACCGGCTACACCCAGGAGGACTACACCATGCTGGGCTCCGATGACTTCTTCTACATCGGGGGGAGCCCCAACACGGCCGACTTGCCTGGGTCCCCCGTCAGCAACAACTTCATGGGCTGCCTCAAGGATGTGAGTCGCTTTGGTGGTTTCTTGTCAGCTTTGTATTCTTAACCTGTGAACGTATAAAGTTTGTAACGTTTACATTAAATGTAATAAGTTTAAAGGAGCGTGGAGCCCATTATTCCTTTTGAAGTCTACCGTTTGAATGTAGTAAACGCTAGCTTGGTCATTATGTACCAGTTCTGAGAATTGACAGGGTTATGTCACCAATGCCGACGGTTTTCCTTTAGGCCTCCTTTGTCAAGATGCCAATAACTTCCTGAAGCGTAGAGCTAGTTAAGCACATTTGGGGAAACAAACCAGAGTAAGCTAGATTTTGAAAGTATCCAATTGAATCCCCGAAAAAGCTAGGGATAACTTTTATACAAAAAAAAAGTAAATTATTCAAATAAATTACCTATGCTCGCATTAATTATCTATATCTAAATTGACTGTTAGTCACTTTGGATAGAAGTGTCTCCTAAATGACACATCCTTACAGAAAAGTGACTTGTGCCAGATCCCTAACACACATCCACAGAATCAACCACAGTCTCAACTCGACTACCTCATAGAAAGCACTGCTGATCGGCGTCCTAAGTCAGGCGCCTAACAAGCTGTGGGCCAGCCTCCCCCCCCCCCACCACCATCACGTCCTCGTGAACCTTAATGAGTTCTTCGAGGACGGGGGAGTGCAGCACCACGGGTGTCCCCATAAACTGAGGCTGATTGAGTCGGTTAGCAAGTACTTACTGGCCATTACTTTTAATGGATCACAAAGTAATCGCCCCCTATCTCTGACTTCATTATGCCCACCGCAGTACAATTACACTTCCGTGATTTGGGTTGTGATCGGAAACATCCCCCGGCGGGAATCAAACCTCCCTATGATGGAGTTTAGCTCCCCCTCTGGCCTCCACCACGATTGAGTCTTGATCTAGACTGCAGACAGTCGAAAAAAAAAAGGGAAAGACAAAATCAGATCCGCCGATGAAATGTGTCTAAGGTAGAGACAAAGATGGAAGAGTTTTGTATGGAGCAACTGGGTTCACTGCAATGTGGGGACCGGTCAGAAGTGTGTGGAGGTTTGACTGCAATTTGGGGACCGGGCAGAATTGTGTGGCGGTTTCACTGCAATGTGGGGACCGGGGATGAAATAACATGTGCAGGTTTTCTGCAATGTTTATACTGGCGCAGAAGCAAGTGTGTTTGTGTGTTTGTGCGTGGTTGTGTGTGTGTGTGTGTGTGTGTGTGTGTGTGTGTGTGTGTGTGTGTGTGTGTGTGTGTGTGTGTGTGTGTGTGTGTGTGTGTGTGTGTGTGTGTGTGTGTGTGTTTGTGGCTCCAGATGAGTCTCAGATTAGCGTTATCAAGATGTTGTTAAACAGAAGTACTGATCCCCTTGAAATTAACTGTGAAGAGGGAAAATGCAGCGAATATAAAATGAGAACATAAAAACCACATGGAACAGGAAGTCAGTGTGCAGAATGTACACTCTTTCAGTTAGATTTTATTGATTTAGTTAAAGGAGATAGTTAGGAGATAAATTATATGGAAGACAGGATGCCGAGAGAATGTGGGTCAATCTATACTTTTTAATTATCAAATTATAGGTGATCAAATCAATTGGTTTTTTTTGCGCAAGCCATGATTGCTTTCAGACCGTTTCTCTCCATTTCTTTATCTCAGCCTGCACTCTAATTGCCTAAAAGCCCCTTGTCAACCTCCCCGGGCGTCTGCCTCCCCTTGGTGAATCCCTGCTGCCATCTTGTAGGGCAGTACAGCTAGCCTGGGGGTCAGCACACCTGAACCCTCATCCCAGCATGCACCTCTTCTCAATCTCACCGCACAGCCAGAAGCCAGTGACTAATGCCAGAGAACGTTCCTCAAAGATTCCAGGAATATGAGGGAGACTTTGAAGAGTAGAGAAAAACGCTTCGCAACCTTTTTATTTGATTTACATTTTATTTTGAGTGCAGCTCAGTGTCACGGCGTCTGCCAAGTCTATCAATATGTATTTTCCAAATTCAAGTTGAATCAATCTATACACAAACATTGAGATGATTGATCTTTCCCTAGGATCCGTTGAGTGAAAGGACTGTGTAAAGCATACAAGATCGAGATAATAACATGTACATGTTATATGGAGTGAAATCAGATACCTTTCATGGAGGAGCAGGGAGAGGTTAGGGGGTAAACTTGCATCAGGATGCTTACAGGTAGGCCAGAATGTTGGGGAATGAAGGGGATTGCAAATCAAATGGTTAGTGGGGTCTACCCCTTCAATGTGAAGCGCTTTGGGGACTTGAAAAGCGCTACATCAATTAAATGATTATTATTATTGTTATTATTAAATGCCTTAACCACTAGACTATCCTGCCTGCTTTTATTTAACATGTTAATGTTAACACACATCGGATTCTATTTCTGTATACAAATGGGAGAGCCTTTATTTTGCAGACCAACGGATAGGTGTGTTGACATAGAGAAAGGGAGGGACATGCAGCATAGCACATTGGCTACACGGTTAGCGCGCTAGTGGGACGAGCCACTGATCCGCCCCGAATGGGATGTTGTTTTTCAACTATGTTCTTCGCGCTATGGTTAGCAAGATGCTGTGTGTGTGATGAAGCACAGCAGGAGACAGTGGTCTGTGTGTGTGTGTGTGTGTCTCAGATAGGTACTGTTGTTTGTGTGTGTGTGTGTGGGGGGGGGGGGGGGGGGGGGGGAGTGTGTGTGTGTGTAAGCGTGCATGCATGTGTGTGTTTTTCGCTTCATGTCACGGCTGTGGCTGGGCAGCTTTGATCCAGTGGGTCGTGCGACCTGGAGGCTGCATGCATCAGAGAGAGAGAGAGAGAGAGAGAGAGAGAGAGAGAGAGAGAGAGAGAGAGAGAGAGAGAGAGAGAGAGAGAGAGAGAGAGAGAGAGAGAGGAAAAGGCATGTGTTGTTTGTGTGTTTGTATGTGTGAACTTTGAAAGTCCTCCACATGCTATGATCTCATGCCCTGTTATGTGTGTGTGTGTGTGTGTGTGTGTGTGTGTGTGTGTGTGTGTGTGTGTGTGTGTGTGTGTGTCTGTGTGTCTGTGTGTGTGTTTGTTTCTTTGTGTGTGTGTGTGCGTGTGTTTCTCTGTGTGTGCATGGATCCTGGTGGGAGATCTGGATGTGAAATCTTCTTCCCTGCAACCATGCACACACACGCACACGCACACACACACACACACACACACACACACACACACACACACACACACACACACACACACACACACACACACACACACACACACACACAGAACACACACAAACCCCTTCTCTCTCTCTCTCTCTCTCTCTCTCTCTCTCTCTCTCTCTCTCTCTCTCTCTCTCTCTCTCTCTCTCTCTCTCTCCTCTCTGTACAGGTGACCTTGAAATCCACTTTTCCACACCAGCCTCTCACTCTGCTTTGGCCTCTTACTAAACATATCTGTCCTCCTTATACCCCTAGTTCACTCCTTCCTCCTCCCCTTCCCTCTGCTCCCTCTTTCCAGCCAGAACATTGACATTCCCTGCTCACTTGTGACATGAAAGAATTGTTTTCAAATACCTTAGGATATGAGAATATATATTTCCTTCGCCCACTTTTCTCTCATTCCCTCACACATCCTCTCCCTTTCTATTTCTCTGTCTCTCTACCTCTCCTCATAGTACATTTCTCCCACTCTAGTTCTCCTCGACCTATCCTCCTGGTTTCTTTGTGCAGTCGTTCCCATGGTCACGTTGTCTCTCGCCTTGCTGGTCTGACGGCCAAATTAGAAATGGATTTCATCCACTGGCTACCCCGACCTGGCCAAATGCTCTCTGCTCTCTCCTTCTACCCGTTCCTCTCTTCTCCTCTCTTCTCCTCTCTCTCTCTCTCTCTCTCTCTCTCTCTCTCTCTCTCTCTCTCTCTCTCTCTCTCTCTCTCTCTTGTTCTGTCCCTCACTATAACCCTCTCCATGCCTCTCTTAGTTTCGCTTTTCTCCTCTCTTCATCTCTCTGAATAAATGTATGTGTGTTTCAGTGCGTGTGTTTAATCGCTATTCAAGCATATGTAATCGGGGTGCCATTGCTAATTTGTGGGATCATTGATTACACGCAGGCCACAGCTTCAGTTTGTCGTCATAAAAGATGGTCGTTCAATACATATCCACAGCGATGCTGGACCAGTACTTTACGCTGTGCCACTGAGCACGATCCATAATGTTGAATTAGTAAAGCATCGTTGTGCAAATGAGATCGACGCTTAGACATCAAAGGGTTGAGTTGTTTGTCTAAGGCCACTGCATTTCACGCAAACGCACACATAAAGGCATGCCCACACAAAGGAATGCACACACAGGAGTTCCTGTGCAAGGTGACTAAACACTCTATGATCTGATGATTCCATGATTACCCGATATGGCCAGGGGCGAGGATTCAACGATGGAATCCCCTCTGCGAAAGGCCTTCAATCATTCATTCCTAAAAAAGTAGATTGATGAATAGATGGATGGATGGATGAAAAGAAGGAGGCATATATGAATCATAGATCGATGGTTGGTTTATGGAAAGATAGACAGACCAACAGCCTATTCACCATCAACGATCCACAGAGAAGCGAACCGCAAGACCCTCTTGTGTTATTTCTACCCGATTAACATTTCAAAACATTTCAATTTTGCACTTTCAGACACATGCCCTGACAAACTGGCTCTCCGCCTCTGCATGGGGTCTCCCTGTTGTGCTCCCAGCTCCACAATCACACACTCTAGCTGCCACGTCGGCCCACGAATCAAAGCACACACACACACACCAAACCATCTCTCTGTGATGACAGGGTCCTCAGAACATACCCACAGAGAGTTGTCTGGAGAATAAGAAGCAGAAAAGTACTGACATTTTTTGTAGCGTTTTTTTAATTTAGTTTTATTTGGCTTCTGATTCGTTATGCACACGCACGCCCACACAAGTGCGCACACACATACACACGCACACAACGACACACACACACAAAATACCAGACACAGTCACGCACACACACAAACACACACACACACACACACACACACACACACACACACACACACACACACACACACACACACACACACACACACACACACACACACACACACACACACACACACATAATACTTAAATACCCATGGACACATACACACACTCAGGGATGCAAATATGGGTGGTAATTCACTCCTATCTAAAATGCAGGAGCTATGCATTATCTAAGCCCGGTTCTACACACAAGCTTTAGCGCTGTAGGCAACATTATGTTCATCCCTATGTTTTCCACATCCTTTCATAGTTTCATGTTGAGATAATTGCAAGTTTATATAGTTATAGTTTATAGTCAACGTGGTTTTACAATAGGGGCCCTTCAAGTATAATAACATAGGTCTTGAGGCAGACCTCCCATGTCTGGGAAGCCATCCAATCGACCCAAACCTCCTCCCCCTTCCCCCATCCCCCCTCTCCTCCAGGTGGTGTACAAAAACAACGACTTCAAGCTGGAGCTGTCCCGCCTGGCCATCGACCGTGACCCCAAAATCACGCTGAACGGCGACCTGGTGTTCCGCTGCGAGGACGTGGCCGCCCTGGACCCCATCACCTTCGAGACCCCCGAGTCGTTCGTGGCGCTGCCCAAGTGGAACACCAAGAAGACGGGCTCAATCTCCTTCGACTTCCGCACCACCGAGCCCAGCGGCCTGCTGCTCTTCAGCCACGGGCGGCCCCAGGGTCCCAAAGAGCAGAAGCCGGGCCGGGAGCTGAAGACGGACTACTTTGCCATGGAGCTGCTGGACGGGTACTTGTACCTGCTCATAGACATGGGCTCCGGCAAGACCAAGCTGAAGACCAGCAACAAGAAGGTCAACGACGGGGAGTGGTGCCACGTCGACTTCCAGCGGGAGGGCCGGAAAGGTAACGATACAATGCTAAGCTAGCTGTCGTAAGGTAACGGGTTTCAGTTAATGGTTTAGAGCAGGGGTTTTCAAAGTGTGAGAGAGTGAGCCCCCCCTCAGAGAAAAAAATTCAGCTGAGCCCCCCCTCCCCCAACTTTTTTTTTCTAAATACCTGTGTTTTGAAAGCTATTTTAATTATTTTACACATTTCAAACATCTCCGATCATAATTTTAAAACATTTGGAACACATTTTTGAAACATTTGAAACAGATTTTTTAACATATTTTTTAAACGTATTTCTGAAACATTACAACATCTTTTTGCGTTTTTAAACAACACAATTTAACAACTTTATCTAAGCATGTTTTAGATTAACCTTTTTTAAATACATTTGAACATCTTAATCTGTGTAAACTGCCAGTTTACAGATTCCTTCAGGGTCCCCGACTATGAATTTTCTGAATCGAATCAGATCTGCCTTTTTAGTCCAGAGATTCGACTATTCGGCGGGGTTTGTTTACCGGCGTTGCTATGGTGACCTAAATTATTATAAACAACTGAAAACGACGCCGGTTTGAAACTAAAACTGTGATTCTGAAAAATGCTATCAAAATTCCGTTTCGATAGTATTGAAGATACAAGTGTGTAGATTTGTTTAATGGTTTGAACGATGGTAAACGGTTGAAAAAGGAATGAGTTACGATGTCTAGAAGTAGGTGTATCCGAATGGGCTGACGTCTTCAATGAAAACAGCTGAAAACGAAGCGGTATGAAACTAAAACTGTGATTCTGAAGACATTTTAAATGATATCGAAATTCTGTTTAGATATTATTGAAGATACAAGTGTGTAGATTTGTTAAATGGTTTGCACGAAGATAAACAGTTGAAAATTGATTTAGTTATGTAATGTTACTTCTACAGTTGAAGTACGACTGATGATTTGAATCATCGTCTTTCAGGTTTTTTTTCGGGTTTATTTTTTTCTCACGTCGCGCCCCCCCCTGAAGAACTCTGGCGCCCCCCACAGTTTGAAAACTACTGGTTTAGAGCGATGCTGAGTCACTTAACGGTTTTAAGCTGGATTCTTAAGCTAACTGAGGAAATCTTTTGAAAGTACTGTTGTTTAAATGCAGTATGAGAACAATTTAGCATCTGGTGAGTTTTGTAAACCGTTAACATCACACTTAAATAATCTACCTGTAGCCCTACCTTAGATGCCTTTTAGCTCAGTTTGTTATTCATTAAATGGTTTTATGATATTGGTTTTGTGAAGTGATGAGGTCTGTTTTAAAGGCCTATATTTATTATGTCCGGGTTTATGATTCGGGAGTAATTTGTTCATAATGTGGAAATGATGAATTTCTGATGTCGGCCTGGTTGGTAAGCTTCAGGCTTCAGGCTCACCGAGCTCACAGTTACCTTGTTATCAGTAACGGTAGTAATGTTATCGCACTGTTAACACAGGTATGCGGGCGAGCTAGCTTCTCCCACAAATAAGCGCGTCAGGCCGTGAGATTAACAATCTGTAGACACAAAATAGTCTCAATAACCATATCTCCCCACGACAATATCCAATGCGGCCCTGGTAGAGGGTGTGTGCCTGAGTGTGCTGCACACGTCTTGGCTTTAATTGGCTTTTAATAGAACATTAAGATTATGTCATTAATCACAGGGAGAGGCGTGTGGGCTAAATCCCCCCCCCGCTCTCTGCATTCTGCTATCCTTCTCCTCCACTTAGCACATTGTAGAGACCTTAATGTCGCTCTACCCTCTCTCTCGCTCTCTCTCTCGCTCTCTCTCTTTCTCTCGCTCTCTCACTCTCTCTCTCTCGCTCTCGCTCTCGCTCTCTCTCTCACTCTCTCTCTCTCTCTCTCGCTCTCGCTCTCGCTCTCGCTCTCGCTCTCGCTCTCGCTCTCGCTCTCTCTCTCTCTCTCTCTCTCTCTTCCTGAAGTGTCCCAGCCCCTGCTCTGATATTAATACACCATCATTTTAATGTGTGGTTCTTTATTGCATGTGTGTTACTTGCGTTATTCCGGCGTGTCTTAATGGGACTCACTCCCTAACATATTTAATGTTCCTTTGCCTGCATATTAATGCTTATTCACCTCTAGCTGGTGTGGATGTATGTGTCTACCACCGACACACACAAATGGCACTAACTCAACCCACGCACACACGCACACACACACACACACACACACACACACACACACACACACACACACACACACACACACACACACACACACACACACACACACACACACACACACACACACACACACACACACACACACACGCACACACATCCACACCGTTTAAAAGGCCCAGGGTTAGTGGGAGTTACACTGCGACCTGTGAAGCACTTTGAGACTAACTGTGATTAAGGGCTGAATATAGGACTAGCTGACACTCACACAAATACTACAGTGCATTTAGGCGTAATCATACACCATGTGAAACATGACAGTTCACTGATGCGCACATGCACAAATGCACAACCACACATTAGAGGTGTGTAAGATATTTAAAAGTTCACTCACTCACTGCACACTTGCCTCAATGCTTCTCAAATCTCCACACCTTTCCTCTCCCTCCCCCACCCTCTGTCGCCCCCTCTCTCCTCCAACCCCTCCCCTCTCTCCCTTCTCCCTCCCCGACCTCCACCCTACCTCCGTCCTCTCCTCTCTCCTCCACCCCCTCTCCCTCTTCCTTCTCCCTTCCCGACCTCCATCCTACCTCTCTCCCCTCCACCCCCCACTCTCCCTTCTCCCCCCAACCTCCACCCACCCTACTCCTCTCCCCTCCACCCCCCCTCGACCCCCCCTTCCCTCTCCAACCCCCTCTCTCCGCCCTCCTCCCTCTCCCTTCTCTCCGCTACCCCCTCCCCGCCCTCCATCCTCCCCTTCTCCCCTCCCCACCTCCCCCCCCCCCCTCTCACCCCCTTCCCTCCGCCCACCAGGCTCCATCTCGGTCAACAGCCGCAGCCTCCCCTTCAGCTCCCCCGAGGGCAGTGAGATCCTGGACCTGGACGGGGACATGTACCTGGGCGGCCTGCCCGAGACGCGCGCCGAGCTGGTGCTGCCCCCGGAGGTGTGGACGGCCCTGCTCAACCTGGGCTACGTGGGCTGCGTGCGGGACCTCTTCATCGACGGCAAGAGCCGGGACGTGCGGCGGCTGGCCGAGATCCAGAGCGCCATGGGCGTGAGCAGCTTCTGCACCCGGGAGCAGCAGAAGCGCTGCGGGCCCGGGGGTGGAGGAGGAGGAGGAGGAGGAGGGGGTGGTGGAGGAGGCGGGGGAGGAGGGGGAGGAGGAGGAGGAGGCGGCGGGGGCGGAGGTCCCTGCGGGAACGCCGGAGGACACTGCAAGGAGGGCTGGAACCGCTACATCTGCGACTGCACCGGCACCGGGTACCTGGGGGGAAACTGTGAGATAGGTGAGGCCGGGGGGTTGGTGGTGGTGGTGGTGGTGGAGGTGGAGGAGGTGGTCGTGGTGGGGGCAGAGGGGGATGTGGTGACAGAGAGATATAGTGAGAGAGACCCAGGGAGCTAAACTGGTCGCCAGGTGGCCATTGACTGGCTGGCAGGGAGAGAGAAGGGAGAAGGGGATGGGGAGATGGGGGAGGGGGAGATAGAGAGGAGGGTGGAGAGATAGGGAAGGTGGGGGGTGGGGGGGGAGAGAGAGGATGGGAGTGGGAGAGAGCAGGGGGGGGGAGAGTTGGAGAGAGAGACAGTGGAGGAGGGGAGGGGGAGAGACAGTTGGTGATAGAAAAAGGGGGTGAGAGATGGAATGGGAGAGAAGGGAGAGGGAGGTAGGAGGGGAATTAGAGAGTGAGATAGGGACGGGGGATACAGAGCGATCGGGAAGGAGGGGAGAAAATGAGAGGAGGGGAGGGAGGGGGAGAAAGAGGGGAGGGAAGGGGAGAGAGAGGGGAGGGAAGGGGAGAGAGAGGGGAGGGAAGGGGAGCAGACAGAAGCCTTGGTAACTGGCAGCTTAGTAGAGAAGCCGTCGCCATCTGTGCCAGACACACTCACGTGTCACACACAGCCACACATACACAACACACACACACACACACACACACATACACCACACACACACACACACCTGGACCTTACACAGGTGGCCCCACACAGTAGACTAGAGCAGCGTTTTTATGAAATGAGTGTGTGGCAGCCCTGGCCTGGATCCATTAACGTCCCCTGTTAGCTCCCCCTGACTCCATTTTATCGATGGTGATGGGAGATGCAAATGCACCCTGCAGCGACCACAGGTTTGGTTGGGCTACCTGTGGTCCGACGCTGCATGTCAATCACTCTCTCTCTCGATCGTGCTGGCTTCACTCTCTGTCTTCACTGACTGCTCTCTAACAGAAAAGCCTGTACAGATATGTAATGATGAAAAAATGGAAATGGAACGAAAAATAATGAGTGGAATGGCAAAGAGAGGAAGGAGGAGAAGGAAGGAGAGAGGAAGGAAGAAGATTGGAGTGGAAGGAAGGAGAGAGGAAGGAAGAAGAGAGGAGGGGAAGGAAGAAGAGAGGAGGGGAAGGAAGGAAAGAGGAAGGAAGGAGAGAGGAAAGGAAAGGAGAGCGGAAGGAAGGAGAAATGGAGGGGAGGAGATGGGAAAAGGGGAGGATATGTTTTCAGATTAGATATTTCACCCAAACTGAAAAACAAGACAGAAGATAAATGTTTCCCTTGGGGACGAAGCGGGCTTGTTCCCTCAAGCAGCTCTGTGAAGTCTGTTCCTGAGTGCAGAGCTGGCTCTCTGTTTTCCGCGGTCCTCTTCTGCATTCTAGTGGGGCTCATGGATCACTGCGACTGAGAGTAGTTTGACTATCAATAAGAGCACAAGCAGTCCTCTTGTTATTCTGCTCTTCCTCTTTATTATTATAAATGTTCATTCTGCATTCCTGGTCCAAATGGATCTGCCATAATGGGCATTGACTGAGGATGTTGGTACCAGGGAGAAAATAAGAACTGGAAAATCTTGTAATTTGTTATTGAGTGTGTGCATTTGGTTGTCTATGTTTGAACTTCATGTTTGTTTTTTGTGCATTAATTAGCTTTTTGTCAAATTTTCCCAAATATACGCATGTGCATCCCCCCCCCACCACAAATCCACACACACACACACACACATGCACACAACCCCACCCACACACAAACCCACACACACACCCATAATACCCACACATGCACATACCCACATACACGTTTTGTATTCCAGTTTGTATTTGTGTTTGTACTTTGTAATTCTGACTCATTCTCACCCCTCCTACGCCCACAGAGGCCACGGTGCTGAGCTACGATGGCAGCATGTACCTGAAGGTCATCACCCCGCTGGCGCTGCATACGGAGGCGGAGGACGTGGCGCTGCGCTTCATGTCCCAGCGCGCCTACGGCCTCCTCATGGCCACCACGTCCCGCGAGTCCGCCGACACCCTGCGTCTGGAGCTGGACGGCGGCCGCGTCAAGCTCACCGTCAACCTGGGTAAGGCGCGGCCGTTAGGCGGCCGCCCGGTCATACGCCGTCGCACGCACCCCATCGTTAACGTCCTCCATGATCCCAGACCTCAAATGTTTTGGTTTTCAGTTTCGGTTTCAGTTTTGGTTTCAGTTTCAGTTTCGGTTTAGGTCATGGTTTCCATTTTAGAATTTCTATATGTTCTGTTTGCATAATAACTAAATGTTTGACAGAGTTGTTGTTGTGCTGGCAGATTATTAGAGGATGAATACTTTTGAATTCATTGATTCATAACTGATTCTAACTTTAACAAAAACATTTGGTGTGATATTATTTACCTATTCCTTTTTTGAGTTTTAACAATGTATTGTATTACTGTCCAGGAGCTGATCCCGCAAATTAAAAAAATAATAATGTTGAAAAAGCTACCTAGGCCATCGGGTAATATATTCAGAATATTCTCCCCTATATACTCTGTCAGCAGGTCCAAACATAGTTATTTACACAGAACTCCCCCTCAACCCCCTCTTTGTCCAGAATACATTTTGGACCTCATAACCTTCATTCCATCTTTGTTTAAATATCTTTGGTCCATTATCTCTCTATAGGACTTCATGTTGCCGCCCCCCTGTGGCCGCTCATTGCCATTACCACTGCTAACCAAAAGTTCCATCTCTGACCCCCAAACTCTATCCAATCCTGAGCCTCGGTCCCTGGGGTCCCTGGGGCCCCTGAGTGCGTTACAGTCAAGGTGGTCTCCTTACTGCCCTCCCAACCGCTCTCGCTCTCTTCCTCACAGTACTCTGCACTGCAGTCTGTCGCTCTCTCTCTCTCTCTTTAGTATGCAGGGAAGGTTCTAGAATATTGTTTAAATTGATCATAGCACAGGCTAACACATAGCTTATGCATTAGCATCAGCTCTGTTATATTTATGTCTGACAGAGAACCAGTGTGGCCAATGTATTGGTATCCTCACTAGTTGTGGCTGTATTAGTTCACTACCATACATAAATGTAGATCATCCATAATAAATGATGTAAGCTACATCTGGGTTTGTCATGCAACAAGAATGCTGTGAAAGTTAAAATTTTTATATGTTTTGCAGTTGACATTGCAGTCCCTCATTGCTACTGCCCTCATTTAACATTAAATATCAGGAAGTAAGTTAATCAAACATTCAATACCAATGAACATCAGCTGTGAGAGAACCGAGGAAGGTCATTGATTCATTATATATGAGGGGTTTATGGGATGTATTGTTGTCAACCAAGGGCAAATGTTTCTCAGCTAATTACCGTAAACGTATGAGGGCAAGGATTTTGGTTGACCATATTAATATATGAAAAGCTTTGGATTGAATCTTTTATGGTACCAGAGCATTGCTTTCTGATAGAGGGTAGTGACCTTCCAGAGTACTGCGAAGGAGAGACGAACAGGTGCATTCTGGGAAACGAGAACTAGACTGCCATAGAGACACGCACAGGGGGAGATAGAAAACTTTATTTTCTCTGTTTACCTTTCTTTCTTTATCCTTGCTCTTTACTCATTCTCACAGATTTATTTTCACTTTTTCTTTATTTTGATGTTTCTATCTTGATTTATTTTCTTTGTAATTTTCTTAGTTCTTTCTTAATTTCTTCTCTATCCTTCTTTTGATTTTATTTCATTTTTTATTCATGTTTTCAGTCCCTCACTCTCTCTCTGTCTTTCTCTGTATCTCACAATGTCTCTCGGCCGAGGCTCAGGACGATGGAACTTTTCATCCCTTCAATGGCCTTTATGTCTGCGGCCCCTCGGATCAAACAGCCAGTGAGACCGGCTCTCTCAAACACACACACACACACACACACACACACACACACACACACACACACACTAGCAAGACAATGTTGTAAATCTCCCGTAATGAGGCTAAATGCTAATCCATAGCACAATGGTCCCTTAATGACCTAGTTTTTCACACGAAAGGCTTTCAAAAAAAAAAGTAAAAAAATATATTACTGTTAGCCTTAACTGAAGTCTAAAACTCACTTTTTTAGTGGAACTACAGAAAATACACTTTTGTTGTACGTTTCTGATAGGAATTGTAGTTAGCTTGTTAGCTTCTTGGCGCCAGGTTAATTGCCAACCACAGCAAGACCTGCAGGGAATATTCCTCCTCTATTAACCCTCCCCTTACACACGTACTTTAATCCTCGTTAACATAATTGAACCCCCGTAATTAATTAGGAAGATAGGATTAATTGAGCGGTTTCGAGCCCTAATGACTTTTATCACTGATCGTCGGCTAATGATAATGACGTGTCCAATATGTTATCAGCTGAGTCTGTCGCCATACCGAGAGAAAATAAATCAATACAAAAGTAATCATTCTACACTACACCGTTTTTTTTGTAGGCTACATAATTTTTTATTGCTTTTTTTTGTGTCAGTAAAGCAGGATTGCATATAAAATGTCACAATTGTATTTGATCCAAGATTGGATCCCAAAATAAATGCGATGAAATGAATAGCCTAAGCTATGGCTCTGTGAACCTGAATAGGTCTATTGATCGATAGCACCATTTATTTCACACAAAACAAATCATCCCAAAAAAAAAAGCGAGACAATGTCTCCCAATCAAATCCGAATACACCACACATCTTCCTCCACTGTAGTCTCTTTGAGGCCGGTCCCTGGCTGTTCGTGTCCACTACTCTGTGATGGTTGACAGCGCGAGAACACAGCCCAGCCACGTGTACTGCCACAGAGTGGCCACTAGGTAGCGGCTTTCAGCAACTCACTTCACAGTAGAGGGAAATTCTGTGTCCGTAACAGATTAACCAAAGATAAAGTTATTCAAATTGGAATCTCTCTCAGTTCTTTACGTAAACGGTGGAGTTTGGATAAGAAAACACGTGGCAGGGCTGTGCAGGTCACCCTTTCTATCTGTTGAGTTTCCCCACAACCATGGCACTGCAGACGGCAAGTTCCTCACAGTCCCTAACTTCAGAAAAATACAAACACATACAAAACTAAAGAATACGCTACAAAATATATCTGCAAACACTTTAGGCCAAGGAAATAAACTGGTGCTTAGCTAACTGTGCAACGGCAGCAAACTCTATCTTTTTGACTTTATGACGGCATTTATACAATTTAATTTGCTTAAAATCCATTTTGAAATGCCTGAGATACTTCTTAATAAACACAGTAACTCACACAAAGACACAAGTGCTAACAAAACACTTGTACTGCACACGTCTAAGCACAACACATTAGCAAGAGCATAGAGAAGCAGTAGAAGGACAGGGGGGTCTTGCCTGCTGCTGTGCGGTGGGCTGTGGGGACGGAGGAATGAGGTAAGAAGAGGGAGTAAAGGGTGGCTCTGACTCGTCGTCTGTCCCCGGATGGTGGCCCCTGAGCGATAACCGGTTCTCTGCAGAATGTACCTTGAAGGATGTGATCTGTTTTTATTTTTCTGTTTTTTTTTTCTCTCTCTCTCTCTCTCTCTCTCTCTCTCTCTCTCTCTCTCTCTCTCTCTCTCTCTCTCTCTCTATCTTTCGATCATTCTACTTTTCGATCTCTCTCCCCTTCTCCCTCTTTCTTTCCTTTCATTCTTCCTTCCTTCCTTCCTTCCTTCCTTCCTTCCTTCCTTCCTTCCTTCCTTCCTTCCTTCCTTTCTCTCTCTCTCTCTCTCTCTCTCTCTCTCTCTCTCTCTCTCTCTCTCTCTCTCTCTCTCTCTCTCTGACTCTCTCCCTCTCTCTGACTCTCTCTCTCTCTCTTTTTCTTTTTGTTCCCCTCACCATTTGGCTCTCTTTCTCACCAGATTGTATCAGGATAGACTGTAACCTCAGTAAGTGCGACTATTGCTTTTGTTTCTCTCTCTATGTTTCCCATCAATGAAAATAATGTTGTGTTTATTATGCAATGGTCTTTCCTTCTGGGGTGCCCCCCCTCGTCCCCCCAACCCCCCCATTCAAGTGTCAGATCCTCAATTATCTTGCTCTGCTTCTTTGCTAGTTTTACATATTCAATAGAAATACGAAGTGTCTCAGGTCTGGGTTTGATTACATATCTATCATCAAGAGGAACATCTGCGTCTAGTTTCTCTTCATTGTGTCTCGTGTGTGGCACTTTCTGTTTCGCGGCTTCTGCTCACCCGCAAACCTTGCACATTAACAAATCGAGCAGGTTGAAATGATTGAAAGTGTCCCAATCTTTCAAGCGCCCCCCACTACTTTGAGCCATAACCTGTGTCTCACGTAAACAATTACGTGAGACACAGGTTTTTGCTTTCAATTTCACTTTCCCTTTCAATTTTACACTTTGGCCACCCACACCACTTTTTTTAATGAATGCATTTTTCTGTGTTAAAAAAATAACATAATTGTCTTCCAGTCTTAATTGGAATCATGCAAATTTGCCCTCCTTTCATATTTTTTTGGACTGAAAGCACATGTATAAAAGCAGCAACCGGAGACTAGTTTTCTGCCTCGGTTGCTGTTCCTGCCTTTAAAAATAGCTGATGAAGCTCAGCCAAACTCAGGTGATGCTTGTCTACGTAAGAGAAAACTGTTAACCTGTACGCTTTCAAAGGCTAAATGCTGTAGCTCTAGTGAGAGACACCACCACCAAACATGTAATAATATATATAGGCCTGTATATGTTTATGTAGATTAATAATATAGGTTGCTTATTATTCCCATAAGAGAAATGTGTGTGCCACTGTCGTAACATTATAAGCAATGCGCGAGAGATTATAATAAGCATGCAAAGAAATACAGAAAATAGAACAAAACATTTTATTTTGGTCCAGAGCAAGATAATGTCTGACACCTGACCCTTTCTTCGAATAAACTCTTCCACACACCGACAGCGAGACACACACACACACACACATGCACACGCACACACACACATGTAAAGGTCATTGTATATGTGTTCATTGTCATTGGAGGTTGACTCAGAAAGGTAAGTCAAGGGGATACAACAATGTTCCTACCGTCCATGTGTTCAAATGAGCCCTGTGTGCGTGCGTGCGTTTGAATGTACTTTGATGTATATATGTGTGTGGGGTTGTGCGAGTGCCTTGATGTATACGTGTGTGTGGGTTCTGCGTGTGCGCTTATGCGTGTGACTTTTTTTGCGCTTACGTGTGGATTCCTGTCATTTGAGCCCCAGTTGTAGGCTGTCACACGTATTGAGCATTTGTAGAAGAGACATCAAACCTGACAACAAGGCTAAAATCACCATATCATGTCAGCCACGGTGGAGCAACGGAGGTGTTTAAGTAACCCCAGAAGCATTTGCCGCCACTAGATAGCACCATTGGACTGGAAATCTATCTGGTCTGCCTGAATGAATAAATAAATACAAATCAGCCACGGTGGTGATGGGGAGACATTGCGACGGTGGAAGCGGTTGTGTTTCCGTGTGTCGGATCCTCCAGCAGAGTGCTCCAGTACCAGTCATATCTCGCTATCTGCACAGTCACGGGAGAGTAGTCCCTCACGTTGAATGATGGTTGACTCTCTGTGTGTGTGTATGTGTTAGTGTGAGCCTCTGTGTGCATTGGGGATTGAGGAGATATTCAGCTATATATCCATACATCCAGCTGTGCGTTTGATTTATTACCTGTACGTTAGGCTAATATTAACACATTGAATGACTAGCAATGCTTGAATCAATTATTTATATGAAGATATGTGGTTCAACATGTACGTCGCAGCCAGATGATTCAAATGTTGTGCAAGGAGTACTGACAGATGATAAACTGGCAGGTTGTTATGTTGCGGGGGTGGACTCGGGTGTGGGGAGAATATATATGAATAGTTGTATTTCAATCATCATATTTTCATGCGTGACTGAACAAATCTTTTTTTGCAGTAGACTGCCTTGTGCTCACTCTAATGTACAAGCATAGTTATGAGTTGTGTGTGTGTGTGTGCGTGTGCGTGTGTGTGTGTGTGTTTGTGTGTGTGTGTGTTTGTGTGGGTGTGTGAATGTTTGTGTGTGTGTATGTGTGTGTGATGCCTTAGCCTTTGCAGTTGAGGGAAGATGTACAAAGAGAAAGCCTATAGAGAAAGAGAGAGGTAGGAAGATAGAGAGAAGATTGAGGGTGAGAAAGGGGGAGAGAGAGAGAGAGAGAGATGAAAGCACAGTAAGAACAGAGAGATAGCCCTGAGATGAAGGATTATCTCAACACCGATAGAAGTGCACATGTGGGTCCCTCCTTTCACAGCCCTGGTCTTCAGCTATGAAGGTACACACGCATGTGCGTCAGACTGTTGGCTAGGCTGTGTGTGTGTGTGTGTGTGTGTTTGTGTGTGTCTAAGTGTAGAAGATGGTGTGCGGTGGTTGAAGGACGCATTGATAGAAGGCAGACTTTGAATAGACAGAGCGCTGATGTGTGATGAATCCATCAGGCTTTTCGGACACTTTCTTGTAAGGCGTCGTTATGGTTAAGTCTTGTTAGTCGGGAATTGTAAATATATGAGGCATGGCCCTTTATTAAGGCGTCCTCTTAGTTTAATCAAACATTTTGTCGTAAATTATAAATAAATGAGGCGGTTGAGCCGTCCTTCCAGCCTTTGAGGTGTCGTTTGAATTAGAGAACGTATTAGTCCGGGTTGGTGAATGAATTAGGCTGTGTAGCCGGTTTAGTCGAGTCGTGAATCGTGAATTAATGAGGTGGCCGAGCCAGCGCTTAGTGCCTGAAGGTTTCAGATTCAGGTATCTTTGCTTGAACAGATGTTTGATGTTGACATACACACAAACATACGTTAATAGACACCTTCAGATGCATGCGCGTATACATACATGCATAACTACCCACAGACACTCACACACATACGCATATATCAACACATTATTAAGATGAATGTTCATCTGACTAAATAATAAGACCCCACCCCCCCTACTCTAACCCCTTCAAAAGCGTACACACTCAGTTTTTTTACGTCACGTGGTATACTTAGTCAATAGCCAAACTGATTCTACTATAAAGCAGGCTCATGTGGTGCACAGATATTATGGTCATAATAGAACTCCCTGCTTTGGAAACACACACAGACCCAGAGACGCACGTCCACAAACATTCACTGCCACACAATGGCCACAGAGCTATTAGGAAAACCTTTTCATTAATTGTGGTTGACTGCAGGCCCGTTCTGAATAAACAGTTGAACCACAAATGGTTTTCCCTCAAAGCCCTGATTAAAAACACGCTAGCCACACTCAGTAAACTGAAAAAAGAGAGCTAAACAATAACCCAGAATATACAGACATTGATAATGCTGCTATTAGCGCACACTTTTCTGCTTATATTACCATGGCTAGCACTTATGCATGTGAGGCGATTGGCTTTTCCCCACTGCTACTGCTAATACGACTACTACGATAGACGAAACATCGATGTTGCCAAGGATCCCTTATAGCACTGTTCCCACTACTCGTATTGATATTACTACTACTACAATTAGATTATGCAAATACAACTATATGTAAAACATCAAAGTTATACGACTACTGCTACTTCTACTAAAACTACCTCTCCTTCTACATATACTTATTTGTAATGCTCTCTAAAATACATAAGAATATCCAAATCATTGAGAACGATTAGCGCCAAGATGAACTGTAGTTTGTATCGCTCTAGCCCGCTGTTGTGGGACTACAACCCCCACCATCCCCGGGTTGTGTCCAGAGCGTGATCTTATGCGCCCCCATGCTGTGATTGGCTGAGGAGTCGGTGACCCTCGGGCCCCGGGCCAGGGCAGCGTCGGCCCGATTCTGTGCCAACCCTGGGCCAATGAGACGGGGCAGGGGGCGGGGGCGGGCTGGCATATGGTCTGCCATGTTGAAATGGTGGCGCCCCCTGTCTGCTAATGTCACAACCTCTCGGCCTGCACACCTGCCCACTGTGCTCAGTCCAACACACAAACATACGCAAATGCAAACACATACACGTACACACGCTATTCCAATTAAGTAATTTTCAAACTGCTTTTATCCAAAGCGACTTACAGTCATAGGTACCACAGTAAACCTCCTCCACCCATGGAAGGCACCACTGTTCCCCTACGTCTCTGCCATGGTTCCCCCGTGTTTCCCCGGCGGTATGGATCCTCAATGTTTCTCTATGGTTCCCCCATGGTTCCTCCATATTTCTCCATGGTTCCCCAGCTACACTGAGCCCAGCTGCTGCTCCATGTTGCTCTATGTGTGAGCACATGGCGAGTTCCTCCTCACGCATGTGGAATCTGGTTGGAAGGCACTGCCGGCCTGGATGAGCGTTATGTTGTCACTGAGCAGATGGTTATCTCTCTCTCTCTCTCTCTCTCTCTCTCTCTCTCTCTCTCTCTCTCTCTCTCTCTCTCTCTCTCTCTCTCTCTCTCTTTATCGCCCACAGTTACACACTTATTCTCTCTCTCACTCTCTCTATCTGACATATACCCTCTCCATTTTTCACTCTCTCTCAATGTATTTCACCTTCCCTCCCTCTCTCTTGCGCATTTACTCTCCATTTCTCTCTCTTTTTAATTGTATTTCACCCTCTCACTCTCTCTTCCTCACTCTCTTAATTATTCTATCGTCCTCTCTCCCTATCTTACTCTCTGTCTGCCTCTCTATCTCTCTGTCCCTGTGCTCTGGCTGAGATTATTGAATTTGAAAGAGTTATTTCATAAGTCGTTATCATATCTCATCGCACTCCGTCGCGAGCCAATGGCTGTGATGCAATGGATGTGTGGTCGGACGTAGCTGTGGCAATCGCTAAGCTGGGCAGTGCAGTTTAGCCCGGCTGTAATGTCGTGTAATGTTTAGTACTCTGTCATGTTATATGAATTACATTTTTTTGTAGTATTAGAAGTTCTTGTTATCAGGAAAGTCTTAATTCAGGGCTTCAAATGCACAGCCCTAATGATAAAGCTAGCTAAAGACCGAGTTGTATATGTAGGCCTAAAGCATTACAGGTAGAACCTCAAATGCAGAGGAATCAAAGTCAAATGTGTTAAAGATTGTTAATTGTTATGCTCTAAAATACAAGCTTTCCATTCAGAGTTGTTTCAGAAAGCCTTTGAGCATAGAAGTTTATATTATGGACCACTGATATTGAACATTGAAGTTAGAGCACCGAATAAAGAACAGTTAATATATAGCAAGAAATATCGAACAGAAAATATATACTTTGAATGTAAAGTAAATGCATACATTGATAATAGTGCAGTAACACAGAACATTATATGTAGGGCATTACATCTTGAGCGTTGAACATAGAACAGAGCCCAAACGATAGAGCTCCATTTCAAATGAAGCCCCGAATGATCCACTCTGGATGCTCAGAGCACGCTGCAAGGTGGAGCGGTGAAGGACGAACGCTCCACCAGCTACTCTCCCCTTTGTTTCCCCTCCTCCTTGTTTGCCAAAAAACCGGCGGGGCCAAATAGGAAGCAGTGAGCCAACGAGAGCCGTTAACGTCCCGCCTCGGCCCCGTGACTCCCCCAGCAGAGTAGGGGGAGGAGGGGGAGGAGGGGGAGGAGGGGGGAGAGCTGAAACGATGCAGCCCCGAACTGCGACAGTCAGCCGTGCGTGATCGCTCCTCAGACAGCTAAATGTCCTCGGAGCCGGAGAGTGGCGCTGTAAAAAACGAGAATACACTGCTTCGTTTTGATTTCTTGGAGAGCAAATGGAAATTATAACATGTCTGTGGATTATAGTTCCGTGTTTTGGAAAGTATCACACACACGTTTTTCCTTTCCCTCCCCTTACACACGACCTATTTAAGCAGGATTCAATCCGTTTTTTTCTTCCTGCATTCTATCATGCGTGTTGAACCAAAATGTTCATTAGACATGACCCAATAAGAGAGGGCTTTGAAGCCCTCCTACTTCAAAGGGACATGTAATCAGTAAAGTCCCCAAACCCTGACAAAAAACGGAATTGGAACATTTTGAGTACTTGCATGAGGCATGCATGTGCCCATGCAGACCTACATCCCTGCAGACATGATAAAGTGCACATTCAATAGAATTCGACCCAGTACTGAGAGATCTACTGAACCTGCATACCGCTACCATACAGCTATATGCGTGCGCGGTACCGGAGCATAAGTTCAATAGACTTCTCACTTGTTGGTCGAATATCCCCTGGCGGAAATTAATTAGTGTGTGTGTGCTTGAGTGCGTCCGCGTGTGTGCACGTGCACGGCCTCATCAGAGATGGGTATCGATTTCCGTCAACGCCAAATTTCGTCCTTTTCGCTTTCATGACGCCGCGTTTTATGCTGTTGTGTTTTATCACATATTTTAATAATATAATATTTCACTCTACAACAGCGTCAATGACAGCTGGGTTTACGGCTAATTGAACATGGATTAAACACCCGATAGAGCTTGGATTGACATAGTGCGGTGGAGTGAAAGCACAACGGTGGACCATCAGCAATGGACCGGTATAGTCTGACTCCGGTTGTTGTTGATTGGACGAAGAAGGTTCATAAAAACTGGCTGCAAAAATCAAGAGTAGTAGCTCATTTGACTGTTTGGAAAATTCGGTATTTACCGCAATATTTAGCTTGTTAAATTGTGCGGTAAAGCCGCCAGGATTCTCCACCATTGAATAGAGTTTTAAACCAGTGAAACCGAGCTTTTTTAATGCTTAATAAAATATAAAAGCATAAAATATGCCGTTATGACAGCTGAAATTACAATTTTTATGTCAATTTAAATCAACACGTCTAAAATGAGGCGTAGTTGGTCAATATTGTTAACCCAACATATGGCAATAACAAATGTTTAGCTCCCCATCATTTGTTACTTTTATGGCTTTATGTTACATCTCCCTGGTAGAGCAGTACGTGATGGTCTATGGGTGGTTGCTTATCATCTTAACACAACAGAAGTCATTAGCACGAACACACAAACAATCATTCCATCCCTGAACACTGAGACAAATGTGTTTCTTCATTTAGAAATAACAATCATAATTCACAAACCAAACTTATTAGGTAGTTTGCTTCTGTTGTCTTTTTCTATAATCATTTGTCTGCAAAGAAAGGAAATTGTCAAATAAACACAATCATCCCATTGAAATATTGTAGCCTGAATTACTTGGAGAGCGAGAAAACAGTAGGAGAAAGGGTTATTTGTAGGCATTGTACTGCTCCGGTGTATTTACTTCCCACAAACGGCTCTCTGGTCTGGTAGAACGGCAAACTGTGAAGTCAATGGCTTGTTGAGATGTTTTGGAAATGCCAACCACCCCAGGCTAACACTCTCTCCCTCTCTAGGACTTTTATTTTTCCTTTTCATTTATTTTTTTGGCTTCTGTATTTATCTCGTATTTAAGTCCTCCCAGGGAGGTTTTCAATGTGGGACCGCTTGGAAGTGTTCAGTTACTTGGCTTTCCCGCTATTTATGTCTGTGGAAAAGACCAATGGTTCCTAGCTAAGTTTTCTTGCTCTTTAAGTCAGAGCAGAAAGACCAGCGGTTCCTAGCTAAGTGTTTAAGAAGACTGTATGGACCATTACAATTTGCTGATAGCTGATTATTTAGGAAAAGTGAGGCCAGAAACAAGTAGCAAGTGGAAGATCCAAACATAAACTGAGCATAAAAAAACAATATCAATAGTTTACTTGCCCTTTACCTTAATTTACCTACCTCTATCGTTGTCCTCTTTTTTTCTCTCTCTTCCTCTCACTCCCTCTTGTCTAAAGATTTTCTGCTACTTTTATTTTCTTTATAAAATCGTAAATTGGGAGTTTATGGAAGAACGCCTTACACCAAATCAAATACTTTTTCCCCTGAGTTCAGATTTCATTTAATGTGGAACTTTATAAAAAGTGTATGTGTGAGTGTGTATGTACGCGAGTCTGAGTTTCTTTGTGTGTGTATGTATTGGTTGAAAGCCAGAACGTAATGGCACTACATCTGTAGTGGGTGTGGAATATGAGGAGTGCATGATTCATTTCTCGCCTCTTAAAATCAATCTGTCCCCCCCTCACCCTCCCTTACCCAGAAGCTGTCTCCCTGTGGTGGCCATATGCAATTCTGAGTGCTTTCATCATATGCTGCCATCTCGCCATGTATGCGTAACCTCAAGCGCGCGCGTGTGTGTGTGTGTGTGTGTGTGTGTGTGTGTGTGTGTGTGTGTGTGTGTGTGTGTGTGTGTGTGTGTGTGTGTGTGTGTGTGTGTGTGTGTGTGTGTGTGTGTGTGTGTGTGTTTATGTGTTTGTGTGTGTATGTGTGTGAGTGGGTGGCTGTTTCAAAGCATGCAGTGAATATAGATGGGGTTTGGTGCACCAAAGTGCAATCTGCACAGCCGCCTGCACACACACACACATATGCACACGTACACGCAAACACACACACACACACATACACAACTATACACACAGACACACACAAAGACACACACACACACACACACACACACACACACAAAGTGTACACAGAGACTAGGACGTGCCAATACAAGAGCTGTTCTTATCTTTGTAATTGGCGCGGGGGGGGGGAGGGGGCCAGAGGTAATCACAGCTGGGGGGTCAGTCTGTTTGGAGGCGGGCCCCCGGCCCCGTGCACAACTCTCCTCCCCTGTCTCCAGCTCTTCTCGTCGTGTCCTCACCCCCACATCCTCTAGTCTCATCTCCTCCGATCCTCTCATCTTCTCATCCTGTCCTAGACTTCATCCCTCCTCCCTTCTTTCTCTTCTCCCCCTCCTCCGTCTTCGTGTCACTCCCTCTCCTCCCTGCACTCCTCCTCTCCCTTCTTGGATTCCTCGCACATTCTCTCATCTCCTCTCCATCCTCTACCTCTCTACTTCTTGTCTCTCCTCCTCATCCTCCTCCTCCTCCTCCTCTTCTCGCCCCTCCTTCCCACCCAGACAGCCAGCATCCCTGTGTTGCGCCGGCCATCTTTGTTTTTCTCTGGAAGGGAAACGTCTCCTTTGAGCCTCGGCGCTGAAGGAATAAGGGCAGTGAGTGTGTGTTTTGTGTGTGTGTAAGTGTGTGTTTTGAGTGTGCGCAAGTGTACATGTGACGAGCTCAATCCCACAGCGCTTAACTGTTACTCCACTACCTCGTGCATTACAATCCGGTTGCCAGATGGAAACGTAGCTATTTTAACAGTTTTTGAATAACCACGTGAATCTCAGCGTTGCTGAACTATGCCGCCTTCAGGCCTTCAGTGTTATTTCTAACACAATATAGCCTTGAAATATAGGCTCCTTCACTCGAAAATAAAACACATCGCTCTGCCATGTCCCTCACGCCCCTGAAAATAACAAATGAAGAAGCGCCTTTTTTGCCTCCTGAAAGGAACACCAGCGGTTTTCGAGGCCGACGAGATTCTGGTCGAACGAGCGCCTATCGACCGACCGACCAGAATTTGACAGCCCTACATTTTAGCAGAGTCTTAACGCCCTCATTCATATAAAAGTGGTCAATAGTCTGAGTACAACGGGCCCTACCCTATAATGTTCGACCATGACGGGGTGACCTGGCTGTGGGCTGTGGCAACTGGGTCTGGGTGACATGTACACACACTATGGGCTCATACACACATATACATACACAGACATGCGATTTGAGAGCAAAATAACTCTTCCCTATGCTCACACACTAAATAATGGTTTTGATGATTGGGATGATTTGAATTGATTCCACTCTCCGTCTTTAGAAATTCAAGAACTATTGATCGGGTTCTCTATTCCTTATTTCTATAGACATGCAGCTTGCCATGATCATTGCACGCCACAACAGAGTCAATCAATACACACTGAGTATGAAGAATAACCTCTCGCACATGGGGAGGTCATTGCCTGTTATGAATATTGTGTTCACAGAACATGTCCATGTAAGACATGCAGGGTGTATGCGTGCATTTTAAACAAAATGAAACGATGGCCATGGGTTGTAAATAAGCGCATATGGATGGGGGGGGGGGCGAGAGGTTTCAGAAACAGAAATGAAGCACAATGTTTCCCATGTTTGTACTAAATGATGTATAATGAAAAAAATAATCGTGGCTATATCACAACCATTCTATTCCCTCAAAACACCGAAAGATCCTCCTGTGTGTATGTGTGTGTGTGTGTGTGTGTGTGTGTGTGTGTGTGTGTGTGTGTGTGTGTGTGTGTGTGTGTGTGTGTGTTTGTGTCTTTGTGTCTGTGGTTCGTGTGTTGACTCTTGTGTGTCTATGGCTGTGTGTGTGTGTGTGTCAACTTGTGTTTCTATCAGCTTCCATCATCTCTCATTTCCCCTGATCCCTGCGATGGCCTCTGCAGATGTGCACACTATTGAGCGCACGCAGGCGCCCATGTGCTCACATGCACCGCTCTTCATTAGCTTCTCATTCTGTCCCCTCCACGCTTTTATTTTGTTACGATCTAAAATGCCCTCTCAAGATGGCTGCCGATAGAACCCTGTCCCTTTATCTCCAAAATATGCGTTGCTATGGAAACCCCCGTCCACCACCCCCTCCCCGTCATCCCACTTATAACCTTGACCCGACCGGCTGTTGTTGACGAAAAAATATCCAAAGTCGAACAAACAAAATGGAAGGTGACATTTTGTTGAGCCTCTCCATAGAAGATGTCGCTGGTGAAGTGGCTGAATATAGAATCTGTTGAATTAAACACAAGGGACACACACACAAACACACACACTTTGGACACAACACAAGTTGGAGTACTGCCTCATATGCGCGTTGGGAACAAATGGTGATCTGTAACAGGAACTCTGTCTCCGTGCAAATCTAGCTGAGAAGTTTGTCCCTTCAGGGCACATTTTCAGAATTGGTCCAACGCATGCTGGCGCGGTCACAGAGTTGTGGCAGATCATGATTTCTGTTGCAGGCATGGCCTCCCTTTTAATATCATAGTATTAAGTATAATCTTTTACCTTTTGTGGCTCTGTGTGAACATAAGCTTTGCTAAGCAGTTTGGTCCTGCAGTCTATGCCAACGCTTAAATAAATGTATGATCATAAAAAGTCCCCGATTCGAAAGTCAAAGAGGGCAGTTAATGAAGAGGGTGCTGATGACTCAGGGAAGTGGCACCCTGGGGTGTCCTGCATAACTCTATCACTACACAGACACATTTACACACGCAGGCACATCTACACACACACACACACACTCACTTCCACGCAAACAAACACACACACACGTTCTAATTATACTGTTGAGATGTTAATGCAGGCAATGAATATATAAATGTATATTATGCATACACATATTACTATATATGCATATTTTACTATAGTCTATATTATTTAGGAAAATTATTTGTTTAAAACTACCTTACAATGAATTCAGATACATGGCACTAAGAATAAGGTAGGGGTTAGACAGTGAATACAGAGACAGGCCATTAAGGAGCAGGTAGGGGTTAGACAGTGAATACAGAGACAGGTCATTAAGGAGCAGGTAGGGGTTAGACAGTGAACACAGAGACAGGTCATTAAGGAGCAGGTAGGGGTTAGACAGTGAATACAGAGACAGGTCATTAAGGAGCAGGTAGGGGTTAGACAGTGAATACAGAGACAGGTCATTAAGGAGCAGGTAGGGGTTAGACAGTGAATACAGAGACAGGTCATTAAGGAGCAGGTAGGGGTTAGACAGTGCATACAGAGACAGGTCATTAAGGAGCAGGTAGGGGTTAGACAGTGAATACAGAGACAGGTCCTTAAGGAGCAGGTAGGGGTTAGGGGCCATCTTGCTCTAGGATCTCTTCAGGCAGACTGCAGGCATTTGGTATCGAACCCTGTATCTTTATTCTCACACTATTGAACAACTTATTCCGGTCAACCGGCAAACTACCTTGAGTCCAACTCATCCCGTCCGCGCCTGTGTGCGCGTGTGTCTCTGCCCATCTATCCCATCCTGTCTATCCCGTCAGCGCTGCAGCGCTCTTACCGTATTCCTCCACCAGTGGGGGGGGCCCCCCCGGCGGCCCGGGCGGCCCCAGGGCGGGAGCCTGCGGTCTGGCCGTCTTCCAAGGCTACCTCCTGCTCTCGTCAAGGGCAGACAGGCTGGCTCTGCTGGAGTCAGCCTGCAGCCTGGCTCACACTGCCCCGCGCAAGAGGCACTGGTGTCTGCCTCCTCCCCCCCCCCCCCCCCTCCCTCCGGAACCGGGCGGGACGCTGACACCAGCAGAACACACACACACACCTGCCTGTAAGCCCCCTTAGAGTAAGACGACCCCTGACCCCTCCCTGTTCTGGAATGACCTGTTTCTGTGTTCAATGTGAGTCGCTTTGGAAATGAGCATCTACCTAATACCAAAGATGAGCTAAATACAAAGACATTGCTTACCGACTGGGATACCTGCCCAAAGCTTTACTCTTTTGTAAGTCATATTGAAGGTTATAATTCAGTTCACGAAGCACCACTTATCAACCTCTCCATAACCACCCTTATTGTGGGGTGGTTTAAGTTCCTGTTGCTAGGCTACTGGCTATTTTGCTGCCCTACATCGGGAAAAGCCTTGGCCTTGGCCTTCCACTCACTTGCGTTGACATATATTAGCCACAACATGGACCTCTTCAGACCTGACAAATCAAATGTTGACAATGTCATGGATTGTGGAAGGGGACATTTTGAGCACACGGCCAACACACGTCTACGTGTCATTCAGGGGACCCTTGTGAAGGGCCATAGAGGGCCAAAGTCGAAGCATACCCACTCCGGTCCAGACAGACACCACACGGAGCACGGTAATCAAGTGTGAAGGTTGAGGGGAGTGTGAGGATATTAACCTCCCACACACACACACACACACACACACACATGCCAGAGCCGGACAAAGGGCTGTGTGTGTGTGTGAGTGTGAGAGTTTGTGTGTGTGTGTGTGTGTGTGTGTGAGTGTGTGTGTGTGTGTGTGTGTGTGTGTGTGTGTGTGTGTGTGTGTGTGTGTGTGTGTGTGTGTGTGTGTGTGTGTGTGTGTGTGTGTGTGTGTGTGTGTGTTTGTGTGTGTTCACTGATGCCTGTAGAAAACGATTATGTGTGGGTAAGTTGTCTGCTGGTTACGTGCACAACAACGTTGCTCTGAATGTGTGTGTGTGTGTGTGTGTGT
>NC_079428.1:9739301-9809301 GCF_026213295.1 Gadus chalcogrammus | reverse complement strand
GTGTGTGTGTGTGTGTGGTCCGTGCTCCATCATCCCAATTAGTTTCCTGTGTCGGTGAGTTTGGATGTGGAGGAGACATGCGTGAAGACGACAGGTTGTGTCAGGGAGCGTGCCAGCACCCTGTGATTGAACAGCGCGTCCGCGGCGCTGGCTTTAATCACGCTCACCATAAAACACCCGTCACTCAACGGTTACTTTTTAATTTTACAAACGGCAATGGGCAAAACTTTCAATGGCAACCTTTTTCAAAGACGCTGGTCAGGACTGTTTGTGTGAAACGCACGCAGGCACGCATGCACACACGCACGCAATACACACATACACACACACACACACTCCCTCAGACACACACACACACACACACACACACACACGCGCGACACACACCAGCTCGCCCCCATCTGCAAGCGTCACCGCTTGCAGATGTAACCGCTTGCAGAATTCGCCCCCTGCCTGAATTCTGACATGAGCCCCACCCAAACCCAACTGAAATCAACCACGCAGGCACTGTGCATCCTCGGGGTAAAAAAACCTGAATCAGATGGTCCATCGACCCCGCCCCCCCAGCCCTAACACACTCCCAATGCTGAGGGGGTCTGGCCTGGGTTGCTGCTCAGCTTGCTGTGGGTCCTCCCTCCCAGCTGTTCAAAATATTCTGACCTGGGACGCCCTCGGTCGGGTTGGATTGCTCTGCTGGGATGCCTGTGGACGATGATACATCGACGTTGCCTTTTTGTTGAAAGTAAAATAACTGAGATTTTGACAGCTTTTAAGAAACCCACTAGGTTTATTTTATATAAATGTCTTTGCATGAAACCTTTAGTTTTTCCTTTTATCTTTTATTGGTCACATTAAATATATACAACTTTTTATTTTGTTGATTCTCACAAAATGTTCCCCATCATTATGCGTCAATATCTTTATTTCGTTCTACATTTTAATTATGTTTTTAGAGACCAATTAGATTTAAGCATTCCACTGCTAAATAAATTATCATACAATTCATTATACAAATCAGTATCATAATTATAAAAAGTACAGAGTACAGTAAAGAGTCGCAGAGAGGCGCTACAGGAATTAAAACCCAAAGTTTGTCAAAAGTTAAGATTTATTTTGAACGTATTTATTTCATGAGAGGTCGTCAAGTGTGACATGAGACATAATAATTCTGCTGTGTCACGGCTTATGTTTTATTACTTCCTGTGAGTCGGCTCAGTTTCGCAGCGTCGGATAAAATAATAAAAGATGGCAGCTCTTGCTTACCGCCAGCTGGTGATAAGGTTCACTGCTCTCTCTCTCTCTCTCTCTCTCTCTCTCTCTCTCTCTCTCTCTCTCTCTCTCTCTCTCTCTCTCTCTGTCTCCCTCTTTCTTTATCATCATGCTGTCTATCTCTCTCTATCTTTTTCTCTTTCCCTCTCTCGATTTCTTTCTCCCTCTCTCTCTCTCTGTCTCCTCTCTCTCGTGTCAAGTCTCTCTCTTTTCTCTCTCTTTCTCTCCGGCCTTTCTCTCGCCATCTCTTACTGTCCCTGGCTCTTTCTTTCTCTGTCTCTCTCTCTTGCTGACAGTATCTCTCTGTGTCTGTGACTCTCTCTCTCTCTCTCTCTCTCTCTCTCTCTCTCTCTCTCTCTCTCTCTCTCTCTGTCCCACTCCCTTTCTCTTTCTCTCTCTCAAGCGCCTATGATGGCGATGGAGACTTAATGGATGGATTATCCAGCTGTGTCTCGTCTTGCTGTCTCAACTGCCACTGAGCACCCTGTGAAAAAAAATTGAAATAGTTGCTCAGTCTGTCTCTCTCTCTCTCTCTCTCTCTCTCTCTCTCTCTCTCTCTGTCTCATTGACTCTCTCTCCTGCCCTCCCCTCTAGTGTGCACTAGCGATTTGGCCCGAAGAATCACCAACACTGAATTGTTGTGTTCCTTTTTTTGAGCCGAAACAAACTGTGGTTGTGTCCGTCTCTTTGGATGCCCCCAAATGTTGATGGCAATGGCGGGCAGGGCACAGGGGAAAGGTGGGGCAGCGTGAAGTGTTTAGGAAGAGATAAATACAGCTCTCTGTTCGACAGTAACCCCGGTCCCTGGATCGAATTAGATAGCTAATTGCGTTTTAATAAATCGTCAAACTCTGCCTATTCATTCTGTTGTTTCCATGGCAATGATGAGTCATGAACCCCCCCCCCCCCCACATACACCCTAACCCTAACCCTAACCCCCCTCCCCCCTCTTCCACCCCCCCATTAGGGACTAATTTAGGTCCTCTTGGCAGCTCTACCTGTCTGTCACTCTCGGCCCTCTGTTTAAGGGGAAGTTTGAAACTTTGCGTCTGTATTAAAAGTTGATGAAAAGCTCTGACATTAACGACTTTGTCGTTCCGGGCTGACAGACAGCTGGCTGATAATGATGTGGATGTGCTCTCCTCTCATGGATTGAGTGCCGTTTAGACTTGGTGAGGAAAAAAACTATGTGAGTGGGCCCACACTCACTCACTCATACAGAGGAAGCACGTCTGTGCACAGTCACCATAGGACAACACAGCTATTATTGTCCACACTCCCACAATGCACCTCTCCAGTCGCGCCTCTCTCTCTCTTTCTCTCTCTATCTCTCAGTCTCTCGCTCCTTCTCCTTCTGTCTCTCTCTCCATTCAAGCGAGCAAGATAAATGTTGCATGGCCACTGCTCGACAAACCACCAATTTCCCATTCATTCTTTCCATTTACTCTCTCTCTCTCTCTCTCTCTCTCTCTCTCTCTCTCTCTCTCTCTCTCTCTCTCTCTCTCTCTCTCTCTCTCTCTCGTGTGCTCACGTGTCAGTACATTCACTCAGCTGCCCTCACATTTTCTTGCCCTGATGTCCCAGCTTTTTCTAAACTGACAAGTGTTATAAAAATCTGTCTCCCTCCGCCCAGTATATTCACTTTATCCCCTCTCTAGAATGCCTCCCTCCCTCCCTCCCTCCTTCCCTCCCACCCCCTAGCCTCTATCAGTAACCAGGATATTTAATTTTTATTTTGTATCTTACTATGTTTTATTACAGATCTTAGGTGTGGAAGTTACCTGGTAATTAAACACACAAGGATTCTGATAATAGACCCTCCCCTCCCCCCCTGACCGGCGAATGATTGGCCCCTGCTCCCGCCACTCACTGCTTTCCTTTCCCTACATGGAGGGCACACTCCCAGCCCTGCCAAATAACTTGAATCCTTTGATTGACAGCTGTCTCTTCTACTTCAAGGACAGACTCCTGCGAAAGATGTCGCTGTCCATGGTGCTGAATTCTGTCAGGACATCGTAAAGTCAATAAGATAATAAGTAAAAAAACATCCCTTTTCCACACAGATCAGGTGATGAAGGGCATCAATTGAGGGCACCTTGAGTTTTTTTTTCAAACTCATGAACTAAACACACTGTCCACCCACACAAAAACATACACACAGACGTGGGCGAACACATGCAATCGGACAATCACATTTCACCTGGCAATATAATTGGCCAGAAAGCAAGCTAGCTATCCAGCCAGGCATCCCATGGTGGGGGGTGTGTGTGTGTGTGTGTGTGTGTGTGTGTGTGTGTGTGTGTGTGTGTGTGTGTGTGTGTGTGTGTGTGTGTGTGTGTGTGTGTGTGTGTGTGTGTGTGTGTGTGTGTGTTTGAGAGAGAGAGTGTTGGTGTGTGGGCAGGAAGTAGGGCTAAATTTAGACTCAACACGTCAACGGTAATGTGTTGGAAAACCCACTGTCCTTTCTTTTCCTGTTGTGGTTATCTCCGGTCACGATGACCTTCGACCCCATGCCAGTGATTGTGTTTGTTAGCTTAGAGCCCTTCTAAACACACACACACTTTCTCCCCATATGTTCTATGTTAACTGGTAACATGTCATATGGTAACTTCTATTCATTTTACAATGAGGTTTGATCGATTTGATTACAATTTTAGTTTGACAGGTTATGCATTTGTTTGGATCGCAAGGTCTACTTTTATGAATATCTGGGTCAATGAATATCCTTTAGGAAAACCCCAAAAAGCCAATATGTTCCCGCAGCGATGGTTGAGGGGGCTGACTGTGTGTGTGTGTGTGTGTGTGTGTGTGTGTGTGTGTGTGTGTGTGTGTGTGTGTGTGTGTGTGTGTGTGTGTGTGTGTGTGTGTGTGTGTGTGTGTGTGCTTGTGTACATGTCTTCGAGTTTGATTCCGCAGTAACTAATTACACTGATGGCTCACAGGAACACTGTGTTTTACCACAGTGAGACACTATTTAGCTGAATGTCATATTGGTTTGTGTGTGTTCATGTTTCTGTGTGTTACTGAGAAACACAGTGAGTGCCTTTGAATGTGTGTGTGAGTGTGTGTCAGTGTGTGTCCATGGTATTTAGTGTGTGTTTTTGTGAATGAAGTGTGTTTGTTTGTTCATGCCCCATTATCCAAAGCAGCAGGTATCCTTCAAAAACAACTGGGATTGCACGCACAGACACACATTCACACAAACACAAAAACACGCATCCATGTGTTTGCGTGTGTGTGTGCCAGCACAACACAGTGTGTCTGTACATGTATGCACGTGTTGGTTGGCACTTATATAGAGGTGCCTTCAAACGTGTTTGTGAAGGGCAACACATGCACCAACACATCTCATAGCGACTACATGTTTAAAAAACCTCTGCAACATCTATCCACTGCCTTCCTCCAGTTCCCCCCCCCCCCCCCCCCCCCCCCCCCCCCCCCACCCCCATCCTCCCTCCCCAGTACGTGACCCAGTGTGTGTCTTCAGGTAAGGGGCCGGAGACGCTGTTCGCAGGACAGAAGCTCAACGACAACGAGTGGCACGCCGTCAAGGTGGTGCGGAGGGGCAAGAACCTCCAGCTGTCAGTGGACAACGTCACAGTGGAAGGTAAGCCGTGCCCTCGTCCCCACGGCGACCAGAGCTTCTGATTGGGTGGGACTCAATGACTTTCCTCAGGGGACCAATCGACCTCCTCGTTGGCATGCGTTTCAAAACGTGAAGCAGTAGGAACGTTTACGATGTGTTGAAAAGGTTATGATAAAAAAAAGAGATGAAACATTTGTTTCGAGATCTCCATTTAATTTTTTGGAGGATATTCGTGACATGCTTCGAAATAGTGTACACAATTAGAGCAAGGAAAAGGCTAGTATCGTACCTAGAATTACAATTTAATAAAAGGCATAAAAATAAATCAGTTTTAGTCACTTTGGATTATTACCATCTGCCCAATGATTCAGCGGTAAACTGTAGTAAGTAAGTAGAATAAAACACCAAACTGTGACCTGGTTTCAGTAATATTAACAGCATATGCTTCAGAGGCTGAGATACACACATGGACAAGCTTTGACTGTGGGTGAAATTAAGATAAACTAGTATGTTCGTGTATGTTTGTGTGTAAGTGTGAATGTGTGTAATGTGTGAGTCACAGTGTGGGTGAGATCTAGAGGCCCTTTAACACAAATCTTATTTTTCATTGAGCAGTCACCCAGCACACGTGACCCTTGAGCAAGGCGTGGGAGGGTGTGGAAAGACGTTTACGTAAGCGTAATGTTAAAGACAACATGACAAGCGTGGCATAGGTCCTCTGAAAAAATGGACGCAATGGTTACTTTCTGACCTTTAAAGTGATCAAACGACGCGGTAAAGGGAAATAAAAGTTTGCTTTACATCCACTACCTGGAGATTTGTTGGTTTGGGTTGTCGTGATTTAATTGAATAAAGGATTCTTTCCACACGATACTTGTGTAGTGTCATAAAGTCGACACAATCAGAGCAGAACAGATGCCATCATAATACCTAAGAAATTACATTAAATGATCTTAAATCCGCGTCGGGATTCTTCGGCAATTACATTTCTGATCCGTTACACGCGATAATAAACTATGCGCAGTCGGAGCTGTGTGCACATTCAACCCGACCTAATGCATAGCTAAACATCATAATTCCACTAAATCCGCCAATCCATTTTTAAACCCTTTGATTAAATATGCATACGTGAGGCCGTTGGGTTAAATAAAACAGTGTTGCTACTGTTAGTGCATTGCCGTGGAAACGTGAGAGTGATGGTTGTGTGAAAAAAAGGCAGAGCTTTCTACGAACGAGAAAGAGACCGCTTCCGACAATACAGAGCAAACTAAACAGAACGAAGTAACGTTAATCTCACTTTTATTTAAGGCAAATGAATTAAGTATAGGTATTCCTTCACAACAAGCTATTTTTTTTACCTTCAGGCTGTATTGCGGCTCTGTAAATGAAAATATTTACATGAATTAAATCAAAATGCGTCAGAGAACCTTGGCACCGCGGGGTGTTATGATACCGTCGCGTTTACGTGAACGCAACCGAAAACAGTTCTTGAGATGCTCTTCACGTTACGAGCAGGATGCTGCGGTAAATAGCGATGATGGCTCCATACAGGAAAGGCAACGCTGCTGTGTTTTGACAGGTACTCATTACCATGTGGCACCACACGTCTGGGGGTCGGACTGCATCCGAACGTGACTGTGAAGACCTCCACACACAGGCCTTTCTGTGGTTTACACGTGTTGGATACAAGCAGCTCGCTTTCTTTTATCCTGAGATGTTGTTGTGTTTGCGAGAGACCTCTGTATGAGTTCCAGGAATTAATTGATTTTTAAGGGGAGCAGCGGATAAGAGTGCAGCAGTGTATTTGTATAAAAGATTGATTCCTTTTTGGTGCCTCTTGGGTGAATGGACAAGAAGGCAGGGGAATATGTTAATGGAGAGGGATAGCTAGGTAGGATAGTTAGTGTAGAGGTAGTGTGCGTGTTTGTGCGTGGTTTGTGTGTGTGTGTGTGTGTGTGTGTGTGTGTGTGTGTGTGTGTGTGTGTGTGTGTGTGTGTGTGTGTGTGTGTGTGTGTGTGTGTCTGTTTTTGTGTGTTGGTGCATGTGTCTGCATGACTGATTGTGTGTGTGTGTGTGTGTGTGTGTGTGTGTGTGTGTGTGTGTGTGTGTGTGTGTGTGTGTGTGTGTGTGTGTGTGTGTGTGTGTGCATTTGTGTGTGCATTTGTGTGACTCTATGTCTTGTCTGTGTGTAGTTATGCGCATGGGTGTGTCTACATTTGTGTGAATGTATGTCCGGTGTGCATGTATGTGTGCTCGTTTATGGGTTTGTGTATGTGTGTGTGTGTGTGTGTGTGTGTGTGTGAGTGTGCGTGTGTCTGTGTGTGCGTTGGTGAGTTGGGGACAGGGTGTTATCACCTCACAAACAAGAAAAAAAAGCAAAAGTTAATAAAATAAACAAAGACATTAAGAAAACGACAACCGGGAAGTCCTCCGGGTCCCCTCAGACCGGGGGCCATTTCATTGGGCGGCGAGCCAGGGCCCATTACCCCGGGCCCCTGCGGTTAACACTGTGTATCTCCCGCCGTTTTAGAACAGCAACAACCAATTATGGCTCCCGTGTTGTTCGCCCCTGAAAGAGCCGATAGCGCCGATATATTCAGCGCGGTTGCAAGAGAGCTCGTAAAGAGACGCCAGTGTCCACCGGTCCGTACGGGACGCCCTCCATGTACCCATTCTTCTGTTGTTATTTGGACGGAAGCGACCATTTTTATATCAATGTCTGTAACAAGGTGTGCAGTGGGCGAACAGTTTCCCCAACGCTGCTCTGTTCAAATGTAATGTGGCAATCATCCAATGAAAACACGATCTCGTTGGTTCCACGGTTCAATATCCGATTGACCCTGTTTTACTTGAGCGTGTAACTCCACCGTACAGTGATTTGGCAAAATAAACAAACAATACCAGACCGCCAGGCGCATGTACAGCAAGTGTACGGGATGTGTTTAGGTTAACTTCAACTTTATTGATAAAGGTATTGCTTTAAAACAAAGGTAGAATAATCAAGCATTGCTTAGCGTTCGTAAATGCAATAATATGCCTTATCTAACCGTTCACTTAGTTAATTAACAGTTAACTAATGGCCTAGGAATTATTTACTATTGGTGATTGTGTTAGCTGAGATATTCGTATTCAGTAATTAGTGGTTCATTATTCTAGCGTTGTTGTCAAGTATTACCTAATTGGTCAATAAATATATAAACGATTGCCCGCATCCCATTCCAGCTACTCAGAGAGAATACACAGTGCCAAGAGACATTTTCTCATGTAAAAACTTTATTTATTTTTTAATGAGACACAAATCGAACAACCGTTTTAATAAATGTTCAATTATTGAATACAACACTAGAAATAAGTGATGAATAGATTTGAAATAATACAAAAGTGAAATGAGATAAAACAACACGCACTGTTATTAATACAAATAAACAAACATAAATATACAGTATATATTTATGATTAAAAACAACTGAAATGAGATAAAACAACAACCACTATAAAGATTAAAATTAAACTATTATATATATATATATATATATATAATATATATGTTTATAAAACAAATAAAATGAGATAAAACAATAACCACCATAAAGAAAAAAAAATACTATTATATATATATAAATATATATATAATTATAAAACAAATGAAATCAGATAAAACAACCACCGCTATAACGAAAAAAAAAAAACTATCATATACTACTATGAATAAAAGAATAAAACAAATGTAATCAGCCGTAACAACAGCCATTGAGTACACTGAGCTCCTCTCACCTCCCTCCCCCCCCCAGGCCAGATGACGGGCGCCCACACCCGCCTGGAGTTCCACAACATCGAGACGGGCATCATGACCGAGCGCCGCTTCATCTCCGTGGTGCCGTCCAACTTCATCGGCCACCTGCAGGGCCTCACCTTCAACGGGGTGCCCTACCTCGACCAGGTACCATCCACCCCCCCGCTGGGCTGGACTGACCCACAAAGTTTGGCACTTTTAAACTTAGTTTCGGTATCACTTCTGCCCCGCATCAAATGTCACCTTATAATATTGGTGCATCCTCGGTTTATTCTATTGTCCTTTATTTTTTTATTACAATTCAATTGTATAATGTAGGAAAAGCATCTATATATAAATATATAGACTTAGCATACATAGTGCAATATCATTGTTGGTAAGAAATAAAGTAAAAAATATTATTTCCCATCTAGAAATGATAAAGATGAACTTATTTCTTGCATTATTCATAATTTCATCCGTCTTAGATTCTTAGTTTCTATGTCTATGGTTCACGATGAATCAAATATTCCGACACAGTTTATATCTCCACCCGTGTCACTATGCAAGAAAACAATGCTTGCGTCAATAAAGTGTGTCCACTCAACGGACATCCTCCCCCCCCCCCCCCCTTAGTGCAAGAACGGTGACATCTCCTACTGCGAGCTCAACGCCCGCTTCGGCATGCGCCACATCATCGCTGACCCCGTGACCTTTCGGACCAAGGGCAGCTACCTGGCGCTGGCCACGCTGCAGGCCTACGCCTCCATGCACCTCTTCTTCCAGTTCAAGACCACCACGCCCGACGGCCTCATGCTCTTCAACTCAGGCGACGGCAGCGACTTCATCGTGGTGGAGCTCGTCAAGGGGTGAGCGAGACCATTGGTGTACCTCGTGTGTGCGGAGGACCACTTGGCACCTGTTGCAGCCCCCTCGTCCCAGTGTTTCCCACCACAGTGTTCTGGGCTTGTGACCCCCTTGTTTGTAGTTTAGTTATTACAAACCTTTTTGTGTGTATTTGGTTTCACACATTTAACCATTTTGAACCCCATCATTATCTAACCTTGTCTTCGATGTCCGGTGAATCTTTGTGCATAGCGCCACGTTAATGAGTTGATTGTAGTTTCATTATTTATCATTAGTCTGACAGCTTGTGTCTACAGCACCGCAATGAGATTCCCTTCAGAACAGGAAGACCCACACCCCTGAAGCTGCCTCTAACAAAGACTTCCACAATGCCAGAAAAAGATTGAGTGTTTAGGTTAGGAATGGAAAATATAGTATGCCTGTTCACCAGGATGTTTTACTACATCCGGTCGCGTTTCTTAGTTTGCAAGCCAGGATGCTTTTTGGCTAATTTGCCCCACAATGCTTTGCGCAGCAGAAAATACGTCACATCGACTGAGCCGGGGAAAGTCGATGTCCCAATTCTATGCATACTGTGTGCAACAGTACATACTTTGTAAGGATAGCTGTAGTAAAAAGTATGCGATTTGGAACGCAGCTCCAGTATGTTTTTTCCATCCCTGTTAAATGCAGCTTCGATTCCCTCTCAAGAGGCATGAAATTTGCAATATAGTTCAACCGAGAGAGGGACTCTCCAGCTTTTGAATACCAAAGCTCAGATGGTGTTTGGGTTTGGCTCCTTTCAAATCACAGTGACAGTCTCAAAGGGCTTCATATGATACTAAAACCTTGAGCCTTTAACGTAGCCAGGGAGTCATCCACAATGCAAACCCGCCACTAAGTGGTGTTGCTTCCCCTTTAAGGCCAATACAAATTAGATTTCTCAGCTGCAGCTCGTTGAGTTGATTTGGTGGCCCCATTCAAAAGTGTTTAGAGGCTGTTGGGTTCACAGAGTTTGGTAGGTCAACAGTATTTCCTTTAACCCCCTCGTCATTTCTATAAGGCAATTTAATTCGATCTGTTATGATTTACAAAGAATAAGGTAGAATGTTGAAATGGAAATGATATGTATCATTCTTTTTTTTTGTTACTTTTGTTATTATATATTGTCTGAAATCCTTCCAGATAAGTAAAGGGAAGTTGTTATTGACCGTCTCACAGTGCCAGTGTTTTGACACAATAATAATAATTATGTGAATAGTTTCATTCAACCCTTTCTGAAGGTTACGTGCTTTGCCGAAGATAGGCTTATAAAAAAGTTTACTGTTATTCAGAATACATTTGTGTGTTATTTTGTTTTCTTGGCAAGATACTTCTGCTATGTTGGTGATATTGTTTTGGTAATGTGCCCTGTAAAGCACTTAAAACCTAACTTTTTTTTAACAGCCTGTGAAATGCTGTGAAACAACCTCACTAACTATAAATTGTTTGGAAATGTTTTGTATCCAAACGGGAAAGCTTGGGTTGCCACTGCCACAGTGAGATGTTGAATAAACACACACCTTCATTGCTGCTGCATTAGCGTAGCATTTAGCGACATTAGCGTTTAGCCTAGCATGACAAGCCTACCACCATCTGTATTCCTGTGAGAAGGTGAAATCCCTTAGTAGCAATGCCATGATGCACCCTCATCTGCCCTTAAGTAAAGAAAGGCACCTCTGCTTGTTTATGCCAAAACCAGGAAGCACATTAGTTTATTTAACTGACACTTATGTCAAGAGCAACGTTCATTAAGTGCATTCAACGGTGAACCACTAACCTAAAATGTTCAAGAATCATTTGACTTAATACAATTAGTCAAACAAGCAACTGCTGTAAGTGCTAAAATATAGTATCTGGCACTTGAATCATCTTTAATTCATGTTTTCCACGGGCCAAGACGCAGTCTGAACAGATGAGTTCTCAGCCTGCGGCGGAAGATGTAGGGTTTCATCTCTCCTGATGATCCCGGGGAGCTCATCCACCATTGTGGAGCCAGGACAGCATATCATTTAGATTTTGTTGAGCGTTTTTGCCTCTCAAAATGTTTCTCCGAATGTGTTTCATGATCTCATTTACTGCCTTCATATTGCAGTTCTGCACAGAAAAGTGTGCTCTCAATAATGTCGAATTGATTGACAGAGGTTATGACGGTATGAGAGAGAGCGTCCGAGGGAGGAAAAGACAGCGAGACAAAGCGAGACGGAAAGCAGGTTATTGTGTCTTAGAGTCCGCCACCATGGTAACCTTGGTGATGAGTTAGGGGCTCGGCTGAAAAAATATTGAACTCTGCAAGGGGTCGCGTCAATGATGCAAGGCAGGTTGTGCTGACCTTGACGTGCCCATGGCAACCGAGCGTTGAGACACTGCTTCCCTCCAGGACGTCTGGTCGATGGCATTTCAATAGGGCATGTACGCCTACACCCATGCTTGGGGACTTTGTGTCATGCTGGTATTGTAAAGGGCACCCATGCTGCCTTAAGTCAATAACATATGTGCCCATATATATAACTGGTTGATTTATCACAACAATTGTGGAGGGGGGGGGGGGGAATCATGGTATATAATGTGACTTGGATTCCAATAAAGTAGTCCTGATTATTGCGATAGTCCCTCCCTTCCTTATCGACCAGCCCTGTGTGTGCTTAACCACTTCACACTCTTACTATCCAGGCTGTCACAGGCCGGTACCTTCTGTTTGTATCTGTGTACTCCAGAACTTGTCAGCGTAGCGCGCTCCGGTTCTCAGTAATTCATCTGTGTAGCACACTCCGGTGAGTCTTCTGCCGAGAGGTTTGATGTTGTTGTGGGGGATCCTCTTGTCCTTCATGTGCTCTGTGGAGCTACCTGATGTCATCTTATATGTGTAGGTATCTGTGTAGGGGGCTCCCGTTCCCCTAAGTTGTTGGTGGAGAAAACGCTTATTCCATTCAAGTTACCCAGCTGAAGTGTGCTGGTTTTGTGTTGGTTCCCCTGTGGAGGTGTGCAATGTTCTCTGTGTAGGAAACCCAAGTTCCCTGTGTGTGAGCGTTCTGAGAGTTCTAACCCCTCCCCCTCCGTCTCATTAGCTACGTCCACTACGTGTTCGACCTGGGCAACGGGCCGTCGCTGATGAAGGGCAACTCGGACAAGCCACTGAACGACAACCAGTGGCACAACGTGGTGGTGTCCCGGGACGCCGGCAACGTGCACACGCTCAAGATTGACTCGCGCACCGTGACACAGCACTCCAATGGAGCACGGAACCTGGACCTCAAAGGTAAGGAGACTGAACTAGACTAGCCGACCACCGATGTACCACAACAGTGATTTGTTGTTGGGAAATCATTTTTGGCAAAATGGCCGCCCCCCGCTGCAGTACATCGTTTAGGTTAAGCCTTGGTTTCTCCTCGTTTTTGTCTGCTCTTTGATGTGACGTTTAGTACAGATCCTTTGGGCTACATCTAATTCAATTTGTGTCACAAAAATCAGAAGAATCTATGCAAACGGGTGCATTACATTATAGGGTGTTGACGATATGGTAATAAGGGAACTAATGAAAAATATAT
The DNA here is from genome assembly GCF_026213295.1 of Gadus chalcogrammus. NCBI lineage: Eukaryota > Metazoa > Chordata > Actinopteri > Gadiformes > Gadidae > Gadus > Gadus chalcogrammus. Next base: position 9,796,241 of record NC_079428.1, on the reverse strand, counting down.
TGCAGTGGCGTTTGTTTAAATGTGGGATTTGGGGGGTTTCTTTTATGCTAAATGATAGACGAGAAGCCAGCCTATATTCTCCTTTGCTGGTAAAAATATTTAAATTCAATCGTAAAGTTAATAGTTTTTAATTCCTTTAGCATTTTACTCGGCTATTAATGAATTCATCAAAAGGTATGAAAACCATAGGGCGCAATGTACAATGAAACACAAAGCGTAATCACACACACGCTTTTCCCCAAAGAAGCCAAATCCATTCAACAAAAACGCAAGGGGGCCGAGATTATAACTGCTCTTCCCTCTCCCCTCTGGGGCTGTAGTGCTCTTGAGAAGCATCAGACGAACCTTGTCCTAATGTGACCTACATCTGAGAGTCCAATCTACAAAAAAGACTTTGTCCTTTCCACCTCCCTACCTTTTTCCTTTTACACGGTATTGTCGCCTTGTTTTCCCAGTCGAGCTATCTTCACTCTTAAAGATACCCCAGAAATGGGTGTAAAATTGTACACTTGACTCTCACCTGTAACCCTTTCATGGGACACGTTTTATGTCCTCCTCTCCCGGGCGAAACAGCGGCTCCTTCAGATAATAGCAATGGTTAAAAGCCTCTCACGTCTGAATGCTTTGTCTTGCCGTTGGAATCGGCGTGTAAAATAACAGTGAGAGAGAGAGAGAGACACCTGGAGCTGTTAGCCGAGGTCATTTTAGACCATGGGCGCTTTTCTATTTTTAAGGACTCAAACTCCTTGACGCGGCAACAGTTTTTTGGTCGGGTGAAAGCACAGGGAAAACAACAAGGTGACAGCCTCTGAGGATTCAGGGGAAAACAAGTCACGGCGCCACAATAAGGCAAGAAGGCAAGGACAGAAGGAGTACGGAATAAGGATGTAAAGATGGAAGTAGGAGAGGGATTGAGGGCAGGAGGAGACACAATACGAAAGAAGGAATGGAGCTGAGAGAGGGAGAGAGAGAGAGAGGGAGAGAGAGAGGGAGGGGGAGAGAGGGGGGAGGGGGAGAGAGAGAGAGGGAGAGGGGGAGGAGAGAGGGGGAGAGAGAGAGAGAGAGAGAGAGAGAGAGGGGGGGGGGAGAGAGAGAGAGAGAGGAGAGAGGAGAGGGGTGAGGGGGAGAGGGAGGGGGAGAGAGAGGAGAGGGAGAGAGAGAGAGGGAGAGGGAGGGAGAGGAGAGGGAGAGGGAGAGGGAGTGAGAGATAGAGAGAGGGAGAGAGAGAGAGAGAGAGAGAGCGCAAGGGGGGAAGGTGGAAGTGGTGATGGTGTTGGTGATTCACAAGTGGTAGAGGGATTCTGGCTGACATTAAACTGCTGTAAGTGGCCTTAGACAGAGGCCCGTTTGTCAGTAAGAGAGGATTCGAGACGAGTGACTCAGTAACACGTCCAAACGTTGTCTAGTGTTTCCCTGAGGACACTGCTGATGGATTAGGATGGTGAGGAAAGTGATGATGGTGATGATACTGTGGTTAATATATAGAGAGAATTGAGAGAGATGATGACACAAAACAAATGTGTGATCCATATAAGTATAATCAAAGTACAAAAACATACTTCTATTAAAGGGGACTTATTATACCACCAGGTGTGAGTGTGATTAGCCTTACAAGCCGTTTCGAAAATCTGCCTAATATGACATCACTAGTGGGTGTGTCCACCTAGATCTGTGCTGGATAGATGAGCAATGTTTACTTCAGTCCACTGGGTAGGCTGGTAGATAGATCTATCCAGCACAGATCTAGGTGGACACACCCACTAGTGATGTCATATTAGGCAGATTTTCGAAACGGCTTGTAAGGCTAATCACACTCACACCTGGTGGTATAATAAGTCCCCTTTAATGTAATTTGCACTAATAATGGATAACACTAATGAATATACATATATACTACAATCAGGGCATTTAGCAGACGCTTTTATCCGAAGCGACTTACGGTGTATCGGCTGATACACACATTGACACACCGACGGCAGAGTCAACCACGCAAGGCGACAGCAAGCTCGTCAGGGGCAGTTAGGGTTGAGTGCCTTGCTCAGGGACACGTCAACGCTCAGCTAGCGTATACTAACGATAATAATATATGTCCATTGTTTGAAGACTTGTTAAGCAAACACACACACACACACACACACACACACACACACACACACACACACACACAAAATAACTTTGCCGCTGATGAATTGACAAAATTTCCCTTCGTGGAGTGATTAGTGGCTTATCAGTTGAGGGTCTGTATTGGTTAATTGATTGGTAGTAATTGATAAGGCCCGAGCTGATTACAGCAGTGGTTGGGCCTGTTCTTGGATCTTATGGATATCTGATTACAGTACAAAACAAACTCGTAATAAATAAGGAAGTCAATCTTTATACCATTTTAAACTAAGTTTAAAATAGTTTGTGTGTCCAATTCTTAATTTTTTATTTTGGCTCTCAGTCGACGAGAATTCAAATAGGGTGATGATTGTTCATGATTGTTCCCATGCATTCTGGGAAATGTACGTCTTTCTATTGAATTTAATAAGTCCAAAAAACGAGGAATCTACCATAAATAATGGCTTGTGTTCAGCTTGCATTGAATACCACGTTCAGCGCACCGACAACGGTGTCATTTAGCGATGAGTCATTGTGCGGGCTAGTGAAAATGAGCGTGCCGTGTTAGCCTCCTGCTTACTGCTGTGGTGTCTCTATGCCAGCTAGCATGATTAGCAAGGCTCGTCGCAGCTATATCCCATAAAAAGGCCGGCAAACCAAGCGTGCGACAACCGTCTTTCACTTACTCTCTCAGCCGGCCACCGTGGAGACGTGTGGCGAAGATGGCGCTATTAGCATATTTAAAAAATGTACGAAAACTTGCACGACGATTTGTTTCCGCAAATTAAACAGACGGACGGCAATTTGCGGGGATGGAGATTGAAGGTGATGCGGTTGGTGTTTTAGGCCCTTGACGGGCTGAGGCTGTAGTGTCTGCACGCGCACGCCGCACGTGGCGCCTGAAAAGAAAAAGAAAAAACCCCGTGAAAAAAAAAAAAACGCTACCATCTGCGCTATTAATCTGTTAGCCGCTTGTGTTTGCAGTTTTTTCCCCTTTTTTCCCGTGGCCGCCTGTTCCTTTAATTGAAGAGACGCTGCCTGCTGGGAACGCACGCTTATGCGAGCGGTTGTGGAGAAGAGTAATAGTTTTTAAATCTGCCTTCTAGAGATTTCTGTAGCGCTGGACCATTTCTCTGTTCTCGGTTCTCTCTCCCCCCTCTGGTCTAATTGGACATTCAGAGCATGTTCACTCGCTCTATAAGCCCATTTCTTTCCCTCTCTAGTTCTTTCTGGGGGCTTCACTCACACATTGATGCACGGGTGTGTGCACAAACACACACACACACACACACATACAGACACAGACTCCCAGCACGGGTGGTAGGTTTATACATATGTTCACATGACGGCAATGACGGACGCCAGCTGTGACTGAAGGGAACTGGGAGGCAAAAAACATGCATTCCGGAATATATACAAGCTCAGACAAATGCAGAGAATTTTCTTCATGTTCACTCTTGACTCTTATTCACATGATTCAACACTCACACACACACGCACGCACGCGCACACACACACACACACACACACACACACACACACACACACACACACACACACACACACACACACACACACACACACACACACACACACACACACACACACACACACACACACACGCACACCCTTCAAACAAGCGTAATCCCAAATCGTGTTTTCGGTATCATGCATCTTTCATTTCTAAGTGCATTTCCTTCTGTTTAAATCAGCAGGATTCCGAAGTGTAATTACAAAAAAACCGAAAGGCTTTTTGTTTATTTTATTTTTTGGTGTCCCAAATTCCCTTCTTATTTCTCCAGAAACACGTCATGAAATATTAGACAGTTAATTATCTTCAAGGTATTTTCTCGCCGTCAGGTTTGTAATATGGGGACAACACTAAGCCCCAGAGGTAATGCTTTATTGCACGTGAGTCTCACACCGGGGATGTTGGGAAAATATGGCGGATTAAACATTCCCACCTAAATGAAAATACATATATATTGCGGCTTTAAAAAGTCATAATCCAAACTTTTTCGACTCACGGATAAAATATCTAATCGAAATGCTGACAAATTCAAACATGCCAAATGCATTAACAAACAGATAAAACAGAAATCACAATATGCTAATAGGGTAAAAGACATAGAAATAGGTTACGGTAGAAAATCAAACCAAGTGAGCTATGCCTCATAGCGTAATAGCCTAATTCATACATCAGCCAAATAGGGATATCTAACCTAATTCTACTCTTCTAACGCTGCTGATTCACTGTGCCTCATTGGCTATATCCTAAGCCAATCAGAGTCATCTATTTGACCTAGGCATTTTCCACGCTAAACACAGGATGAACCTTAAAATATGACTTAGGCAATTATGCGAAGAGGCTAACGATCCATAAGACCCATAAGAAGTGACGTAGGCCTTCCATTGGGCCCTCCCCCACTCCCGCCAGATGCAGCAGGTGTGCGCCCTAGCGCTACGCTCGGGCCCCCCTGCTTGGGCCCCTCTGAGACGGTGCCGCGAGGCCCCTGGGCCGTAGCGGAGCGCCGCTGTAGCGTCCCGGGTCTCCTGCACCACCCGGGGTGTTGTTTATGGCTCCCACTCAGCGGCCTCGCCGATCCCTCTGACGCTCTTTACTGTCCCCCCGCTGTGACGGATGAAGGGCCGGCCGGAGACGGACAGGAAGGCAGAGAGACGGACAGAGAGGGGATTGGACACGTAGATGGTGTGCAGATGGGTGGATGAACGAAAAGAAAGACGGATGCATGCTTATGCTTATGGATGCATGTCTAGATAAAGGCATGCAACGGTATCGAGATGGATGGATGGATATACGCTTTGATTGATAGACGATAGAAGTGCTTTGGCAGATATGCCTAGATGGACTGATTAGAGCAGAAGAAGATAAATGGATTAAAGTATTTTAGGCAGATTAATCGATGGATGGATGGTTGTCACGGACGATGGACGGAAAGATTGATTAACGGTTGTTAAATAGATGTTGATAGAGAGAATAGATAGAGATACATGCTTACACGCATGGATTGCTCGATAGATAGAGAGGAAAGGACAGATTTTGCCCGGGTGAATGGATGGAGAGGTTCAAGGATAGATTACCGGTCGTTAGATAAATAGATTGGTTAATGGGTACAGGGTGGATAGATGGCTTCTTCATCCATCGCCACAAGCAACAGGGAGGCCCAGTCTCTGATCGGTATCCAATGGCGACGGCTCTCGACGGTGTGTCCGAAAAAGAGACACAATTAACACAGTGTCCTCTTCTCAGGAGCGTCTAGTGCCACACATCAGCCCGCTATCGGAAAGCAATACAGTGCTTGACATTCAGGCTGGAGGAGTGTGGGGTGGACTTGCAGCCAATGGAGGATAACTCATGCCTGCATGATGTGTATTATAAAGCTCTCAAATCACCCCTTCAGTGTAAGTGGCTGAACACACAGGTTTACGGGCAAAGAGAATACCCGGCTGGCCCTGTTATGATTGGCTTTTATTGTTGATGATCGCAGGTGTTATTCCATGCATGCTAGCAATTGTGCGTTATTGTGTGTTATTTTCCCTATTCTACGGCCAATTGTTGTTCATACAATTAATATCCTGGTGAATTTGTGAAGGGTACTCTGTGGTTGGGTATTGTATGGTGTTCTCACAGCCGGGAGGTGCCGGGTCTGAGCCCCAATTCCCCCCGCCTGCCCTGTCCTTGAGCAATGGATGTGAATTCACTGTCAGCGCCTGGGGATAAAAGCATCTTGTGTATAACTATATGGTGGTAAATAGAAACTCGATTTACCTCGGCCAAAGCAGTCTAGAACGGCCTTTTGAAGAAGATCTGGTGCTTGGACTAAAACGTTTCAGCTACTATTTGGACCAATCTTGTGTCCCCAACTTCCCTATACGGCGCATACAGGTTTTCTTATTCCCGTAGACCAGGTAACAGCAAAACGTGTGTTCATAATGCTTGTTCATGTCATCATTTAGGCAGGATTGGACACGAGTCTGACATAACCAGGAACAATAAAACCCCAAATTGCCGTTATTTTTTAACTCGTGTGCTGCTCGTGAATGAGACACTTGGCGTACCTTACCCGGGATCCAACCCTGACTCGCTTTGAAGACATCTGCTAATGAAGTGCCTTCGCGCGGCACTGCTGGGACGTATGATGTACAGTGCTCCGGAGCAAAAGCAGACCCAGTGAAGGAGCAGCCTGGCAACACAGAGAGAGGGAGAGAGAGAGAGAGAGAGAGAGAGAGAGAGAGAGAGAGAGAGAGAGAGAGAGAGAGAGAGAGAGAGAGAGAGAGAGAGAGAGAGAGAGAGAGAGAGAGAGAGAGGAGAGAGAGAGAGGAGAGAGAGAGAGAGAGAGAGAGAGAGAGAGAGAGAGGGCGATCAAGGAAAGGTAAACACAATTTAATGAGCTTTGTGCTCGCCAGCGGAAAGTTTGAGATTCATTATTTGGTCAGCCCAAACTATTTGTCAGACACACCGTATATACTAATCCGTGCACCGATAACGGGTCGAATAAATAGCTCCCCTTACCCTGACCCTTAACATTTATTATTTTGGCTAAAAGAAAAATCTAAAAATAGTTCAAAGAAATCTGTCGCTTATTTGTGCTTGGTTTGGTTTCTCATAAATTAAGTAAGAGTTCCATCTGTGCTTATAAGGGCTGATGTTGTTTTTTTGTCATGTTGTTGTTTTATCATGCTATTTAATTTTCTGACACACACAGAATAGCCAGGTGAAGAAAACAAACCAGAATCAAAGCAATTATCCTTGCAGGACTTTTATTTGCGCACGCTGTTATTTTGAAAGCGAAAGCCATTTGAGGACATGCACTTTTTGGGTTATTGGTTCATGGGGAAAGAGGACACTAAGGCGCGAGAAGAGCTATCACGTTAATTACAATCTGAGAAAAGTCGCAATGAATCCACATTTTCTCTGATAAATGGGGCGTATTTGCATTAAAAATTAAAAAACAAAAGTACAAACACACACACACACACACAGACACACACAGGCAAAAGACACAACGTATGGAGCTTTTTCGTGAGTAATGTTTAGATTAACTAAATATTAATGTGCATCACATAAACTTGCGGGGGGAAAGAACAAAGTTCCAATGTAGTGACTAATAGCGTGTAGATCTGACGACAAATCTGTAAAAGTTGCGGTACAAACATGCTAATTCCACCATTAGGGCTCTGAAATGAATCAGGGCAAGCGGTTTGTCCCACAGCCACACACACACACATGTCCCTCCCCATGCACACATTCGCTTATAACAAGCGCCTGCTGTGCGCATATATCGATGGGCGATGTCACTCCAAACCCCCCCCTCTGCCCCAATGGGCTCCACACCACGATCGATCTGCGACACTAATGATGTCCATTTACCAGCAGCAACCAGCCCTCGACGCGAGGCAGAGGGGAAACAAACCTCTCCTCTCGTAGCCGCTGCAAGTACCCGCCTCAACACGCAAACCTCAGTCTTGGCTGTTGTGCCCATGTCAATGTTTTAGCCATAGCCGTTGTAGCCCAAGCCTTAAGCTCGCGTGCTAGCGTAGCAGTGAGAGCTAGGTGGTAGATTGTGCTTGTTGTCCGCTTGTGATGATTAAAATTAGCATTATGAAATGTATGGAAATCTACAGTGTTTATGTAGGATAGTCATGTATATATGAGGGAGTTTGAACCCTGACCTAAAGGGTTCCGGGTTCGATCCCCATATGTCTGCAGTCTGACATGTAGACACCCTCGAGCAAGATGCCTAGCTACCTGCCTGCGCTTTGATGAATTCCATCTTAAAATTAAAATATATCGTAAATGACTTTGGGTAACAGCTTCCATTACGACAAAATGGCATTTTAAACTGTATATAAAGGTGTGTTTGCAATCCGCACTCAGGAACCAAATAGCGTCTCGGTTTCATTGGCCACAGCCGAGTGAACTCCGCCCATGCAAGACGCAGTTCTCCACCGCCGGCCGGTTCTCTGTCCCCCCCCCCGGCCCCCCGGCCCCCCGGCCCCCCGGCCCCCCGGACCCCCACGCTGTGCAGCGGCGAGGGCCCTGTGGTTGACCTGCTCTGCTTCGCCGGCTCCCATTAAAACAGTCTCAACCCAGTGATCATAACTCCGGGGCTCGTGAAGCCCTAGACCAGGGGCTGTCGGGTAGCTTTAAAGGGCTGTTGGGGGGGGGGGGGGGGGGGGCACTTAAAGGGGTGTCAATCCCATGCCTGTTGAACACGTGTTATCGCACACACAGCCTGCCAGGAAGGTGTTTGACGTCACCCCTTGGTTAAGGTCATTGAAGAACAAAACAACGACAATGACAAATCCTTAGCCATAATGCAAATCTTACTTAGCAATTAGGCAGAATCCTGTTTGTTTCCGTTCAATAGCACACCTGCAACCAATGATTCAATGACATGACTTCTATTGCTGATATGCATGATTCAAATGGGAAACTTTTCATATATTTTGCCAGTTTTCAAGTTTTTCCTTTTAATATTTTTCCACACTCTCTGTCATTCTTCACTCTGTCTCTCTCTCTCTCTCTCTTCATCCCGCTCTCTCTTTCTCTCCATCTCTTTGCGTTTCCCTTCCTGATCCCTCTCGTCCTCAGCACCTACTGCGTTAGATAACAGGTTTTCTATTTGTAAGTGTGTGTGTGTGTGCGCTCATGTGCATGCATGTGTGAGTGAGTGTGTGTGTGTGTGTGAGCACACTTTGTGAATGTCCTAACTGGCGTTGAGATAAAGGCGTTTTATTCTATTTGACAGCTTAAAGTTATGCCCCCAGCTGAAGGGAAGTGGGGGGGGGGGGATTTACAACTCACAATTAGTCCAAGAAATAAATCAAGCTGTACTCTTCTCTATTATTTATCAGCGGGGAATAAGTGATTTGCAGAGGAGGGAAGGTACTGGGGAGTTATGGCCCATGGTAGTCGTTTATTTTTTGCTTGGCTGGGGTAAAAAATAAATAAGCGATGGATTGTGAATATAGACTGACAACCCGGTATTATGTCGTATTTGTTTTCACACGGGAAGAGGAATGCCCGCGTCACGTCGGTTAGGAGGAAGAGGAATGTTCCGGCGGAGGCGGTCGGCCGTGAATCATTCCCGATCCATAGTGCCACTCTCAGCACTTTGTGCATTGTACGTTTTGAATATTTAAACTGATTACATACTACAACGATGAGGAGGTTACAGTGGTAAGGTGAGGGGAAGGCTTGGATGGGGAGATGCAGATGGTTGCTTTCGAGGGCCATTGTTTTACCGTGTGATGTTGAGTAGCCATGACAAACTTTTGTTACGTCACAATTGGGAGTGTTCTGCCATCCATCTGATGGATGAGTTGAAATGCAGTGAGTGTTCGTATCAGGCGTGAACTGCTATTCCGTACACCTGGTTCTTCATGCTCAGCCTATACTTAAGGATTAGGGGATAAATATAATATTGAGGATAAATATTGAAAGTGCGGGCACGACTGGCAAATAATGGGGTAGACGACAGGCAGCCAATCAAATCGGTTGAGGTCCAACGGTTTACACTTTGAACCTTGCTGTGAATATGAATTGTCGAGATGCATGTCAAGACCCGGGTAAAGCAGAACATGGGGTTGAAGCGAGCAAAAGAGGGTAGCATAAAGAGACGAGACACAGAGCGTTAGATGTGTTGAAGCCGTGCCAAACACAAGCAAGGTCTTGGAATAACCATAAAACATAAAAACAAAAATGAAGGGTTCGCCTTCTTCCCCCGTACGCGCGAAACTGGCTTCTTTTCAGAGGTTTTATGTGATCCAAAAATCTCTCTGTCCTTCAAACGACCCAGACTCCAAACATTGAATGTCTGAACTCCAAATTGGACGTGTCTCAAAAGTGAGACGCTTCAGGGACCAGACTTGACACAACAAATGTCAGCTGAATCCTCAGTCGAACTACGGGGACACTCTTACGACTTCAGAAACCATTCAGAAAGACTTTAATTGAATTAATAGAGTGGGGGGTTTGGGGGCGCAGCCACAACATCTGTCACTGAACCCATCATTAGACAGCTATTTAATAATAGCACTGCCTGTTGGTTGTGTGGGATATGTTGAAGCATGTGTGTGTGTGTGTGTGTGTGTGTGTGTGTGTGTGTGTGTGTGTGTGTGTGTGTGTGTGTGTGTGTGTGTGTCTGTGTGTTTAGGTGCTCAAACGTAAACACACATCGCTTGTTCACACACTCACACTCTCGCTCTTTCTCTCTCTTCAAGACACACAGTCACAGGCTCACACTCACCCACTCACTCACAAAACAACAGTACAAACACACATACATACATGCATACATGCATACATGCATGCATACATACATACATACATACATACATACATACATACATACATACATACATACATACATACATGCATGCATGCATGCATGCATGCATGCATGCATGCATGCATACATGCATGCATGCATGCATGCATGCATGCATGCATGCATGCATGCATACATACATACATACATACATACATACATACATACATACATACATACATACATACATACATACATACATACATACATACATACATACATACATACATACATACATACATACATACATACATACATACATACATACATACATACATACACAGACACACACACACACAGACCCAAAACCAATACAACGCACACAAAGCAAAGCATAATTAAGCAACGCATAAATAGTTGTCAGCCAGATTAGTTGTTCGGACATCAGTTGCTGGAGGCCCATGTTTTGTTCTCACCTCTCTGCGTTAACACCTTTCTGATTCACGGTATCTAGCCGACGGAGTGCTAAGTCGAGGAAGGCTTTGTATTTCACGGCAACACAACCTCTCGGTGCGGCCTATTTTCAAACATCACAAAGGTCTTGCCGCGTGATGGATATTAATGTGGAATTCAAAGAGTGCGAGTGTGAATATTGGATCAGGGCGGTTCAGAGCGGCCTGCACTTGGGAACCAATTACAGGCCAACGTGTGAAGGTAGAGGGCTTTTATTTTGGAGGCGTCTGCGGGAAGCCCAACAGACGATGTGCAAAACAAGAGCGCCGTTGGCAAACGTCTGCAGGAAATTAATGCATCTCTGGGGGTAAAGGGATCAACGCCGATTCAGATTGAGCGTAGGTCTTGCACACCTCATCTTTTAAGGAAGTGAAATCAGTTAAGGTGCAATAGCACAATGGCAACAACAGATGAAGCCGATCACACTGTTCATCATTCTCGTTTGGGAACGTATCCAGTGTGACGTTGCAGACGTCAGATCGAGGCACCCGTTTTTGTACTAAAGCATAATGCAGTATTATCAATTGTACAATTGTCAAGTGTTTTCAATGCTTATATTAATCTGAATGTGTTCAAATTGTGTTTTTTTAAGGCCCCCCATGATTTATCTGCCAATAACCCCCTGATGTAACAATATGTTACTATAGTTTTCCATTTCTAACTGCATAATCATCATCAATATCTGAAGTGTTATAGTACACCGATGATATTTGCACAAAAATCTTTTGGGAACCACTTTAAAAAACTCCCAGGCACACTCACAGGACACTTGCGTTTCACACACACTGGCCAGTGGCCCTCCGGAGAACGGCCCCTGAGAGGTCATTAGTGAACACGGGCCCCCGCCTAGCAAGGTCCGGGGCCAGGGTCCGGCCGAGACCTCGTGTAATTGGTCCCCTTACTGCCGGGCCCCCTTTGAGTGACACCAGAGGTCTTCGTCACGGCCAGGGGGGGGGGTACCGAGAGGTCGTCTGTTTTTTCGAGACCCCCGACAAAAATACCAGCGACACCTCCTACCTGCGACCCCCAGCACTACACCTCCGTCGCCCAACTCTCTGCTCGGTTGTTTCTTCCAACCCCTTTGAATTAACCAACAGAGACAATCATATACACAATCTTCCGTCTACGGCTCCAAAAAAAACTCTTTGGATTATGACTTATCAGAAAAATATTTCGTCCCTCTCTTTGCCCCTGAAGTTCCCCTACCATCGCCACATGATTAGGAAACACAAATCAACTCTTACAAGGTTTGCTTAGGCCCTCACAAATAGACGCTTTTTTACTTTTAGATCCTTGCGTCAATAACAGGACGATAACACTTAAAAATTATTATGAAAATTGTGAAAACAAGTCTTCGTAAACCTGCTCTTTGTGGTTTGTGGTTATGCACGATCACGGAGAAACAGAGACACAGAAAAAGTCGATAACCATTATTAATCATGTTGAAAACGCCCACATCGCAAGCAAACACCAGACCTATCGGACGAGTCCAATTCCCCCGTCGGCCGTCCCAGATTAATATGCAGGGTTGAAGTTTAACCTTCTCCTTCCTCACACACAATCTCCAAAAAAAAAAAAGAGAGAGAAAGAATGAAAAAACCCTCTGCTCGTTTTCTTTCCTGCTCCCCACACACTCTGCGCTCCAAAAGATTTCATATTTCCAGGGCATCGCTCAACCCCGGCGCCCTTAATGAATTCGCTGTATCGATCCGGCCGGGCCGGGAGTGGCCGGTCTGAAATATGACATGTCTCGGTGCTCATTAATTGCGAGGAGAAGTCTGCAAACAGGTCCACTCACACTCCATTACCCACGGTCTACATTTAATTGACCCACTGGCTTCGCCCACGCAACAGCTCCGGTATCCACCAGACTTGGAATTCGCCCCCTTTTTCTGCTGTTGAGACGTAAACACGGCAAAAGGCATTTCCTCTGAAAGTTGGCAGGGTTTTTGGGGGGATTTGGCGCAGTGTGGGGAACATCTTCATGTTTATTCAAGTTAAGATCCTGTTATTTTCTTTGCGGCTTTGATGTATCTCAGAGTCAACCAGGAAAACATCTTTGAGTTACCTCGTGTTAAGGTTTTTTGCCACCCATGGAACGAAACAAATCTTCCAGAAATCAACTTGGAAGAGGGTCGAGATGATCTTAATAACTATTATAATATTTTTTAAGCAATGACATACACAAGAGGGAAATCCATTCAATGATACAGATTGGTAATGAAACATAAACTGATAAGCAACAGAGTAGTAAGATGAAAGTACAGATACGGTGACGGAGGGGGATATTGGAAATATAATTCTAAAGTCTATATTAGTGTGAGAAAGAGGTATTGAACCCCGAACTCACATGTGGGACAGGACGCACCCAAGGAGTGAACTTTTTGAAAGCAGGACGAGGCTCAGAGAGTTTAAGGAAAATACTGTAGGTTTATGTAAACTTCCACAAACGTGCAAAAGGCAAACAAAAGAATACAGCCTCTCCTCAAGCTGTTGCATCTCAAATGCCCTCCCCCCCCCCCCCAACTCAAACCATGTCTCCCCATTAAATAGGCCTACCAATCAGAGGCCAATGGGGAGAGCCCACTGGGATAGTTGAGAAATCAATACAACCATGATCAATCAAACGCTACAGAACAATAAATCAAACACTATATATTCATTAAACGATGCATACAAATACAGATATACACACACACAGCACAGTCTTTGATAAATAAATCACAACAACCATACAAACAACACTCAGAAGCACAACCGCCTACTCACCACCCCCGCCATTAGCAAACCAAATGAACTGTCCCGGAACAGAAAATAAAGCCCTTCGAAATAATAATTATAAAGTTTCTGTAATACGGCCCAATGCGGCACGCGTTCCCCATGGACCAGTTTGCCGGGCGGACAGGAAGAAGGGTAGTTGACTAGTGAGCGTTGTGTTGTGACAGACAAATTAATGCATGGTTAACTGGGTGACTTACGTATCATGTATATAAATGAAGTGGATTAAACTGTCGCGTGTGGTTGTTTGTAGCGGGGTGCTATGTATGTATGCACAGGTAAACGGGGCTAAATGGTAGGATCTGGGGAAATGCGACCCTCGCTTTTCACAATTAGGAAATGTTAAATGAGCCATTTTCAAAGTAGTAAATAATGACACCATGACAAGTGGCATTTCAATTCAATCGTAGGCAGGGAGATTGAAGCTGCACACCCCCACACACACACACACACACACACACACACACACACACACACACACACACACACACACACACACACACACACACACACACACACACACACACACACACACACACACACACACACACACACACAAGTCATTCCGCCAAACCATTAATGCCAGGGTAAGCAATTTATTCTCAAAGCATTTTTTGTCAGATATGTTGAAATTTTCTTAAAAACTTGACAGCAATCAATACATCCGATGATCTGACAGAAAAATGATAGAAATCTGCTATCTGTGGCTGTCGCAGGCCTGCAATTAGCCCGTCAAATCATTTCAATCGGTCTGAATGAAATGATTGGATGGCAAACCTCCCTTGCGATCTGCCCACATCACACAAGATAGACATGCCTTTTGCTCACGTGTGGTTTTGGAGGATGCCTGAAGGTAGAGGATGGATTTTTTCAGTTGGACACTTTGAATCTAGCTTACTCTGGCTGTTCGAGACAAATTGCCTACTTTAGCTTTAAAACTGTGTTCTAAATACGTTCCCATCATTAGCGTAATCTTGTACATATTCCTTGTAGTGCATTCACTGTGCATCCTTTTCGAAAAAAGCTTCCCCCTTGAAGCTCAACGAGAAGAAAGACGGCAAATAATTGATCACAGGGTAGTCAATAAATATTTCCGTTTCATCTCATGGTGCTTCGCTCCATCTCCGACAAATGCAATCATTTTAACATCTCTTTCTTTTCCACGAACAATCCGCCCGGGTTTCCGTCGTCGAGTTTATCCCTTCCTCCCCCTCCGACGGAACACTGTATCAGTCCCGACGCCAGGCGAAAAATAGCTCTCTACGCGCATTCATGTGTGTGCCAACCCCTGAGGCGGGGTGTCCCCGAGGCTACCTCCCTGCTGCTCGGCAGTCAACAATGTAAATTGGCCTATTACAGTCAAGACACTGGCTCTGAGCGCCTCCGATCCTGTCAGAGGCAAAGCCGAGTACACGAGATCAAGCCTTGCCAAGGATTGATTTTGTTGACGCCGCTCTTGTGTTTGGGTGTTTCCCGTCTGCGCACCCCGAAGCCGGCTGAGGGTTGCTCTCCCCGATCAGAAACAGGACGCGCCATCTTTAACACTGACAAGTGCACCACAGAGAAGGCTGAGTGGTTGTCAGTAAACAACGCTTGGATGTTTATTAGAGGCCAAGGAAGAGGCCGTACGCAATGAGTACAGTGTGTGTTTCTGCGTGGGCGGGGGGGGGGGGTGATTGGGATGGTAAAACGTTATTACAACTTTGAAGGCGCAAGCGATATTTTCTGAAATTTCTACATTAACCTCAGATGGTTAAACACGTGTTTATTGGAATACCATCAACGAGTACAATATGTGATTAGAGCGTCGAGTTTACTACATTTGGTCCTCCCCAATTATCAGGGGGCTGAAATTACAGGGCCTTGTCTTCTCCCTGCTCGCAAAACACTCGTAATTTGATCTTTAATTACCGAATCAATGATCCCTATCAATAGGTATTTATTCCAACCGAGGATTTCGGCGGTTTTCGCCTGAAGGGATCCCATTTTGAGGCAGTGAGGCAGTCTCGATGACGTTGTAGTGAGTTGTTTGATCTGGTTATGTATACCCCGGGTATATTTTTAAAACATAGAGGTTTATTCTGCAAATCAACCCCCAGCTAAGAGTCCCTATTGTCCCAGGGAGGAAGGACCCCCCCTCTGGGTTCATCCTCAAGGTTTCTTCCCTCAGGCTCTGACAAGGGTTTTCCTTTCAGTGATTTAGAGGGTAAAGGGGATAGAGTGGTACACCGAGAGTCCACTGGAGGCTGTGGCTGTGATTAAGGGCTATACAAACACAATTGACCTAGCCAACCTATCTACGGACCTCTGATGCCTTATTGGACGAAATCACAGGCACCCCCCCCCCCCCAGGGCCGACCAGCTCCTTAATGACATGGATCTGAATTCACTGTGCGTCACGGCGCATAAAAGCCTCTTGATTAAGATACGGTTAATATGGCTTTCTTCCTCCCCAAGGGGAATTCATTTATAACATCAGCAAAATATATATATTCCATATATTTTATAATAAGTGCTGATATTACAACTGAATATCCCAGGGGGGATTCAGTTGTAACATCAGCATTACTGTAAAATCTATAGTATAAATGTATCCATATATATATTTAAAATGTGAATGAAGTCTTCATACAGACTCTGACAATAGAATCCAATAAAAAATACAATATTGGCATTTACAATATTTTTGCGTCAAACATCACTATTTCAAAGTACAATTGTGCAGTGCAATGCTGTTGGTCTCATTCGTCTCGTGTGTGCACGTGTGCTCCCCAGGGGAGCTGTATATCGGTGGAGTGATCAAGACCATGTACGGCAACCTGCCCAAGCTGATCGCGTCCCGGGACGGCTACCAGGGCTGCCTGGCCTCGGTGGACCTCAACGGGAGACTGCCCGACCTGATGGCGGACGCCCTCCACAGCGTGGGACAAGTGGAGCGAGGCTGCGACGGTAAGGGCGGCGCTCCCCCCCGTGTGTGTGTGTGTGTGTGGGTGTGTGTGTGTGTGTATGTGCGCTCCCCCCTGTGTGTGTGTCTGTCTGTCTGTCTGTCTGTCTGTCTATGTGTGTGTTTGTATTCGTGTGTGTGTCTGTGTGTGTGTGTGTGTATTTTCGCACGCCCCTGTGTGTGTGTGTGTGTTGGTGGTTATGTGTGTGTGTGTGTGTGTATGCATGTGCGCACGTGCGTGCTTGTGTGTGTGTTTGTGTGCATGTTTGTCAACTGACAGATTGAGTCAACTCCTAGCCTGATAGGTTGTGGGTTTGATTCCCCACCCATCAGTTCTAAAGCACACAGGAGTCCTAAAGCGAGAGGCCATAACCACACCTCAATGGGCCGTCTCTAAGAAGTCCCTTTGACACACTTTGGACGGAGGCGTCTGCTCAGTGACCTAATGAGGGCGAACACATGGGGACGGCGTGGGCTAACAAAGGCACGCCCACGGCTGACTTCCTCTACATTGTGTTATCAACTGGTTCATTTGAATGGTTAGGGTGCGTTAAGTTCAAGGGTGTCAGCGTTGGCTACATGGCACGCACGCACGCCACGCACGCATACACGCACGCACACACACAAACAAGCACCCCTCTGCACCATCTTCCACTATCCCCCTCACGCCTCTCTTTCTCTCCCTCTCGCTCTCTGGCTCTTGGTGTGTGTCTTGCTCTCTCTCTCGCTCTCTCTCTTTCTCTGTCTCTCGTTGCATGTCTCTCTATGGCTCTCTCTATCAGTTTCTTTCTCTCTCTATCTGTCTCTCTATCTCTGTCTCTCTCTTTGTCTTTTTCTCTCTGTGTGTGTCTCGCTCTGTCTATGTCTCTCTCTCTCTCTCTCTCTCTCTCTCTCTCTCTCTCTCTGTCTCTGTCTCTGTCTCTGTCTCTGTCTCTCTCTCTGTCTCTTTGACTCTCTGTCAGTTTCTCTCTCTCTCTCTCTCTGTGTCTGTGTCTCTCTGCCTCTCTGCATCTCTCGCTCTCTCTCTCTCTCTCTGTGCCTCTGTCTCTCTGCCAGGGGGAGGTGCTGTCACCTGCCCTCAGTACATTGCAGTGCCAGCAGAGCCCGGGTTGATTTCCCCGGAGGGCCGAGTTGGATGGCTCCTTACATTCATTCCTTCCTTCTTAGTTCTTACCTTCTTTTCTTCCTTCCTTTTTTCCTTTTTTTTTAATATATTTTTTCATTATAAGATATTTGGGTCTTCCTTTCAATCTTTCGATCTTCCTGCTCACTCCTCTCGCCTTAACCTTTCCCCAGTCGCTCACTCTACTCACTCCCACACTGTGTCCCACACAAGCATTAAGGCGGCAGAATCCCTCCCCACAGCCCTCGATATGGACAGCCATACTGCCTAACAATAGAACGCACCAAAAATTGATAATTGGACATGTTTTGGACTTTGCTTTAGAAATCGTACGGGAATACTCTGAGCAAATCGCCGGGCGCATTCATGGCCACACTGAAAGCCTCAGATTTTGTGTTTTATCGAACGCGTCAATATCTTTTCAGCTGAATCCCATTAGACACGCTCAGTTCCAGCTGAAGCTACATCGATGTCCACCTTCTGGATCTGAAGTTCTCCAGAGTGCTGGAGTAAAGGCACAAAATATTCATTGGTCTCATTGATTCGCCTCTCAGAGTGAAGGTGTTGTGTTCCCGGGGACCTTTGTAACAGTGTGGAAGGGCAGAGTTGGTTTAAAAGACAGATACTACATTTGGCATATATCGCTTGTTCAATGCTCATTCAGGCGCACTCTTAAACAAATATGAACAATAACGAACAGACCTGCTATATTTTTAGCAGCTGACCAAAATAAAAATCCTATCTTATCTGTCTCTATTCCACTCTCCCACCATTCGCGGTTGCCACGCCGACCAGATGTTCCAAACTGTCGGCAGCTGTTCGCCGCGTGGATGCAGGTGACAGCAGGGGACGGCGGCTGGCTCCTCCGCCTCTTACCCGTCCCATCCGACTGTCCCCAAAAACAGATTGGGCGCGCACCAATCAGAACCCGGAGCAAGACTTCGGTTTCAAACGCTCCGCCAAACGCACGCCAAACGCCTCCCCCACCGCCATCCCGCCATAGAGCCCACGCTTAAACGAAACCGCGGCGCACCCGTGACCGATACCCAAAGGAAGCGGCTTTGAAGTGGTTCCGAGCCACGCCCCTTCCGAACTAAAGCTGCACTCATTCTGCGTCTCAATTGAGAGATCGTTATTAGCCAGTAATTATTTGCCGATATGTCGGGAGGATAGGCGGACACCGTACCAAATGTTTTGGGAGTTTTTTTTTCGTTTTTTCCATTCTCGTATTTGAAATCCATCCGATGTCTTTTATTTTTTGTCTCCTATCACTGTCGGTGTGTTTTTAATTGGTCCGTTTCTGCGGCGCACCACACATGAGTGTTTATCTGAGCGGAAACAAATTAGGCTGGCGCTGAACCGTGTCTGTTTGGAGATGCTTGCGTTTAATTGGGTTTTTAATGAGGCCCCCCACCCCCACTATCCCCCATCAGCACCACGATGCCTTGATATTCTGTGTTTTAAAGGTATTTCTGCTCACGCAGCCATCAGATAGATTAAGATCTATCCTTCTGTCCCTTAATGATTAGATCAAATTCATATTATCTCAATCTAGTCGTAATTATTCTGAGATGGAAAATATAACCTCAGTCAGCCTTGTGTGGTTTACACCTTAAATTGGAATGAAAAAAGATCATAAAACATAGCAAATTAGCTTAAACACCATGAACTCCAAGACTAATAAAAATAAATCACATATTGAAGTGAAACTATTTCCATCTGTTTTGTACGAAGGTAAGGGTGACACGGAGCAAAAAGGTCTTGGGATCGAATCCCCAATGCCCGGCACTGTCTAACCTGGAGGCATCCTCGAGCAAGACGCCCCCTCTGACCCCATTCTGCTCCTTTACGCTCCTACAAATAGAACCCCTGTCACTTTGGATAAAACCCTCCCCAAAATAAACCATTGCATCCTTTAGCAACTCCGCAGTTGACAGCCGCGCGTCCAAGTAACCAGGAAAGCTCTACCAACACGAACTCCTCCGGATCCGGGGCTGGAAGACAAAAGTACGTCACTCCCCTCCCCGGTGGTTTCCCCTCTTCCTGATGAAAACGGCGCAGCATGCCGAGAAGAGGCCGTTCGCTTCCCGGGGGGAGAACCCGCCCTGCTGCGCCTGCCACTCATCTCCCCCTGAAGAAATGTTGGTCTTTTCAAACGCAAACCAATCGCGTTTAATTCTTGCGATCCGCCGCCGAGTGGCCCCGCATCCCGCCGAGAAATCACGGCTGCTGGGCTCCTTCTAATTGACAATTTAAATGTCTTTAGCCATCCATGGCCGTGCGTAGGAGCAAGGCGCCGTGCACACGCACGCGCAAGCGCACACACACACACACACACATGCACGCACGGACCTGCACAGAGGTGGATGGCTGTGAGTACGCACACTCGCACGCAAATATATCCATCTGCACGCTCGTCAACGCAAAATGATGCCCATGTACACACAGTTTCACACACACACACACACACACACACACACACACACACACACACACACACACGTGAGCCAACACACACACACACGCACACACAAAGAAATGCACACACACACACACACACACACACACACACTAACACACACACGGAAACATTCACACCCACACACACAAAGGTGGTTGAGCCTGAGTTGCACAATCACAAGCACATCCATCCATCTACACTCATTCACAGACAATTTTGCCCAAGTGCACACTTGAGCAAACACAGACGAACGCACATACAAACAAAGACATGCACACACACGCACACACAGAAACACATGCACACAGACACACACTTACACTGGTATACATATGCACAGAGGTACGCACTCAAACTGATACACATGCACACAGGTAAACCAACACACACACCCATGCACCCATCTCACACCCACTCAGAGGGAGGTCTCTGCACACACTCTCACAAACACACAGGGAAGTCTCTACACACACACACACACACACAAAGACACCCAGGGAGCTCTCTGCGTACACACACCCTCAGCGGAGATATGGACCCCAAGGTGCCCGCCCCCCCCCCCTCCCCCTCCTCCTCCTCATCTCCAAGTCAAATGGGCCGCTAGCTTCGCCAGCGCCGCGGCAGGTTGCAACCTTGAATTAATGTCCGACTCCATCTGAATACATTTCTAAGCAGCCTTAATCAAATCAGCGCCAGCCCGGCCAACAGACGCTATTATGAATCTGATTACCGTTTCTCCACGTCGTTTTTGTCATTTTTCTTTTCCTGCTTTCTTTTTTTTTTTGGTTGGGTTTCTTTATCTTTTGTTTGTTGTGGTTGTTGTTTAACAGCGCGGTGCGATGCCACACTGGAACTGCTGAAAAAAACATGTCACGACTGCTAGGAGGTAATTAAAGGGCTTGACGGAAGTGAACAGGAACGGAACTCATGTGGCGGCAGGCAGAGGGGTGTAGTGGTTAGCTTGGCCGACTCCCACCAGAGCGATACAGGACCTGGTCCCCCAATGCCCACAGCCCCGATGCAACCCCTTACCTGCTCCATAAAGTCGTGTGTCAGAAGTCCCTTTGGAAAGCATCCAATGACTATAATGACGATTCCAACTTTCTTTCTTTTTGACAAAGCAACTTTTTTTCTGCAGATTCATCCAAAGGACTTGCGGTGAATTCACAAACCTATTATTAAAACACTATGTCCCACAAGGACAAAAATAAGTCTTAAGTCAAATGGTAGCAAGTAGGGCTGGTACGGCATCTTGCTCAAGGGACACCCTACCCTAGGTTAGACTGGGGACGTCGGGGGGCCGAACTCGGATCAAACTTCCATCTTGACCCCTTGACTCCTTCTGCTCCACCCAGGACCCAGCACCACCTGTACGGAGGAGTCCTGCTACAACCAGGGCGTGTGTCTCCAACAGTGGGAGGGCTTCAGCTGCGACTGCACCATGACGTCCTATGGAGGCTCCTTCTGCAGCGACCGTAAGCACCCCCCTGCTGGGCTCTCTCTCTCTGTCGTGTCGTCGGGGGCTAAGCGCCTCCTCCGTCCGCCGCTGACGGTCCGTGTGTGTGTGTGTGTGTGTGTGTGTGTGCGTGTGTTGGCCTGCGCTCTGGCCGGCCGCCTAGCTCGATTAGCGTTAGCAAGCCACTGTGTTATGTTGCTCTAAAGTGTGTCGAAACCGGCCAACCTAGCCCTGAATTGCGTTCAGCGGCCGGTGAGCTAGCACATAAGCGCGGCTGTTCCCTCCTCTAGTGTGTCCGGTGGGCTCTTCTCATTCTGTAGGATTATTTTGGGGTTTCAATGTGCCTTCGGTTTGTGTTCTTGTGGCGCCGGCAACTCCACGTGATCCGCCGATGTTGTGACAGACGTACGCAGGCACCTCGGCCCCTCCCGGGGAGAAGTGGGATGCTGAAACATGATTGTCAGAGAGGTTTTCTCTGTCGACACTTTTTATTGTGTGTGTGAGCCTGTAGATCTCTCTGGAGAGAGAGTACTCTAAGAAGGGAACAAGAAACATCGGTTTGGGTTCCGTCAAGCCAAGCCGGGGGATTGAGCGGTGTGAGTGGTGAACTATCGGGCTGATTTATTTCAATTTGCATTGTTGTGCTTTAGAGGATCGCAGTTCAAATGGAGTCACGTCGTGGGAGTTTCAAGTACATTCTCATAGGCAGCCGCTCATGGCATAGCAACGCAACGCTTCAATTTCATACTTCCTCAACCATGCACCACCAGTGAATATCAGCAGTATTAAGCGGTAAACGACCAAAAATAAGCAATGAAAATGTTTCCATTCTTGAAATGAATTTGGGGATGCCAATATAAATTAGGGAGCCAGACGGGAAACGTCTGGGTGTGTATTAGGAGGGCAGCGAGTCGACGTGTTTTGAAAGGAGTCTTATTTTCAAAAAGTGCAACCCAGTGACGCAAGTCAAAGACCTTGGCCTGGCAGGGCTTAAGGACAATTAGTATTCCTCAGTCATCTCCGCGCGCTAGACTGGAAAAGGGGCAGAGGTAGCGTGACAGGCTAATAGACTTGTTGGCATAAGTATTGCTGCTTAAGCACTGAGCACAGAGATAAGCTGTACAACACTGGTTTCTGGGTGGCTGTGTGTGTGTGTGGTTTGTTTGTGTGTGTGTGTGTGTGTGTAGTGTGTAGTGTGTAGTGTGTGTGTCTAGTGTGTGTGTGGGCCTGTCTCTGTTTCACTTTTAACTCTGAGTTAAAGAGGGAGTTTATGGGGAAAATGGAATTGCGTTTCTGACCTCTATTTGTGGGTTGGTCCGAAGCTGTTTGTTAGAACGTATTTGACCCTTGATCATTAAGAAAGTAAATCCTCGGTTGCTGTGACAACCCGAAACGACCAAGGGAGGTGGGTGGGAAATGGGGTTGGTGGTGGCAGTTATGTCTGGGGAAAAACAACTTATAGTGGGGTAGGGAAAGCTGTTTATGATGGATGGAACGCCGGAGGATGAGAGGAAGAAGGAGAGGAAGAAGGAGGAGGCAGGGATGGATTCTGCAATCACACGTTAATGTGATGAATATGCAGGGTTTGAAGTCGATGCCGTCCTGTGTGTGGTACTGCGGCAGAAGGGGGCGACCTCGTACGCGTGTGTGTGTGTGTGTGTGTGTGGTTGAGGACGAGAGGAGGCGGGTTCCTTCAGAGTGGGTCTTTGAACCTGGGAGCCAGCCAACGGGTTCCCTTCTCCACACCTGACATCAATCAATAAACTCAATCCAAAATGTATTCTGGAGGGAAAAAGAACGCCAGGATCTACCAGGTCACACAGTGTTATTTACTGACCTCTGCCTTTCCGTCCTGATCGCAGTGACAGACAGCCAACGCTGTGCGACAACCTCGTTCATGCCGCCATCTGTTCTTTCGTCCCACCAGGCCTGCGCTCCTATGCGCACTCTCACTCACTCATTCATTGATCAATCAATCCATGATTCATTCAACCACCCATGCCTCCATCCATAATTAATGCATCAATTCATCAAACCATCCATTCACCCGCCTAAGGTTGTCTTTATTTATCAAATGGTTGGCCCAATTAATAGCCGATTAATTAATGGTTATCAGCGGGTAACTACTCACACTGGAGTACAAACACCATCTCAGTAAACATGCGCGGGTGATTTTTCAGTTTCATTGCATGTAATTAGCTTCCTGCATCCGTGGCCTTGTGAACTTAATTAACTGTACTGATTAATGGCAGATGTATACAAACACTGCTTATATCTAAATAGTACACACGGAACAACACTGAACCTTTGCACTGCTGGATTCGTGTAATCTGCCTGCCAATGTGTCCACGCATTCAACAATGATGGATTTTCACAATGCTAATATAATAACCAGATAAACCATTATGATAGAACGCATGCCATGGCAAAGGGATACACAGGCTTCGCGCTCCACCCCCCATTGAGTTTGCTCGGCAAATATAATCTGCATTAACGTGGATCAACTAACGTCTCAAAATTCGTATTCCTGGGTAAACAAGACGCTCGTATCCTCCCAATGCCACGATGGGGAGACGATGATTAGAAAGGCGTTTCCGCTGTGTGCCTGTCACTCAGACTGTGTTGGCTTCGCTCGCTGTTTCCACGTGGCCCACCTCTCGCTCCTCCACCGTCCCACTTGGTCGTCCACGTATTGTCCCAACATCCTCGCCTCATTGATTTGTGCCAATACCAACCGAGAAACCACAAACAACGTTTAGTCCAGTCTGCCCCTCAGGCAATGACGAAAGGACCTCAGACTCCCTCTCCTCTTCCTCCCGCTCCCGCTGGGCCGTGTTCTGCACCGTGTTTTCATTTGTACCTTTTGTTGTTGCTTATTTGAGCGTCTATTTTTTCAGAATCCAACAAACTCTCTTCAGCTTACGTCGCAGTTATGCAACACTTAACGCTTTTGGAGGGAAACGGAAGAACAAGGGCATCACAATCACTTTGTTCGTTCTTTGTGTGTGTCTGTTTGTGTGCGTCTGTGTGTGTACATGACTCCAGTGTGTTCATGTTATGGTTATGGAAGAGTTGTTAGTGTTCTGAAAGCCTTGACTGTCTCCTGTGTCCCTCATAGAAAAAAGGCATGGTCACCACGGCGACCGTTTGTGTGTGTCGTCGTTCTGGGTGTTTCCAACCAAGTTCAGAACATCTGGGTGGTTGAATTAAACCGGTGGAGTGCTTGGATATGTGCGTGTCTATTCAGCTCCAATTTTCCCTGATTGATCAAATTTCATGGGCAATGTATAAAACTGCCGTGTGAGTGCGTTTTGATCCCAAAGGCGATGTTTTTGATCTTTCAGTTGTGCATGTGTGCGTGTGTGGTGCTTTATATACAGTACTATCGTAAAAAAACATGTGCAGGTGTGTCCATTTGAAGATGAGAGGCACGTGTCATCAAACGGCGCCTCTCTTGAATTTGAAGCACCTCTATGATCTCATCAAACCCTTTCTATCTCTTTCTCTCTCTCTCTCTCTCTCTCTCTCTCTCTCTCTCTCTCTCTCTCTCTCTCTCTCTCTCTCTCTCTCTCTCTCTCTCTCTCTCTCTCTCTCTCTCTCTCTCTCTCTCTCTCTCTCTCTCAATATTAATATTAATATTAATAATAGGAACATCACACAGTCATGTGCGACCGTCTGACCCACCCCTCCCCTGGTGGCTACTGAACGACCACATTTAAAGCTTGGGTTCACACACACACACACACACACACACACACACACACACACACACACACACACACACACACACACACACACACACACACACAGGCTCCCATCGACCTTCACACAAGTGCACACATACTCACTTCGACAAACTCAAGCACATGCAAGAAGACGCACACACACACACACACACACACACACACACACACACACACACACACACACACACACACACACACACACACACACACACACACACACACACACACACACTCAAACCAATTAAATAAGATATGAAAATCATTTAAGCATTCCCTCAAAGGAGAAATCATTTGAATGACGGTGCTCATTTATTTTTCCTGCTGTACTCCGGAAGCCCTGCTGGGAATAAGAAAGGAACGTAATTATTTTACCCTCTCGCAGACAGCATGTCCTGACCGGCATGCTGTCTGTCCATCCCTCCCCTCTGGTCGGCCGTAGCCCTGATTGATGGGAATAACAGTGTGTGTGTCTGTCACCCCGTCTGTATGTCTGTCTGTCAAACGGTCAGGGGTGCCAGGTGCCTTAAGGTGACGCTGATTTCAGTAAGCACTTTGTCAAACACACGCACACACACGCATAGAACCACACAGACTCATCGGCCGTACAAACACGCACATACACACACACACACACACACCTACACACATACATACATACATACATGCACACACAGATGCACACACACATAGACACACACAAGCGCTGACTCTCACACACGCACACACAGATGCACACACACATACAGATGCAGACACACACGCAGCTGTCGCTTTCGCACATGCACACATTTTAATTGTACCACCAGGAAACATTTGAGAAGACCCATAGGTAGGATTTGACAGTTGTATAGAGATGGAGCAGAAACGAGCAGGATATAGTTTAGCTACTCCAAACCTGGCTGTGTTTTATCATAGGTTTTGTGTATCCACCCAAGACCTCACCTTAGCAGACATCCTATCTACTGCCCGCTCATGACTGTGGAGGATATTTATGCACGTCAGTTAGAAGTGATGGTTAGACAGGGAGACCACAGAGACGGGATGAGGCTGGGTGATTGGCAGGTCGTCTGCATGGCCTGCTGTGTTATTACCCCCCCACCTCCTCCCCCCCCCCCCACCCATCGGGACCCCTGGTGCCCAATGAGATATACCAGACAGACCAGGAGTGGCACTCACTCATCACAAACACACACACACACGCACGCACGCGCGCGCGCGCACACACGCACAGGCACTCGGAGGGCAAAATGGACACGATAATAGAGATTCTACTGTCAGAGTGGATGGATGGAGTGTGAAAGGGGTGGTAGGGGTTTGCATAACAGAACAGTTGAGCAGCGCTGGGAGTGTCTGATCTCATACGCATACACGAACACATACGCACTCACTCTCCGATTCCATCCGCAACCGCCAGATCCACGCGGAGCTCCGACGTGAGAGAAAAGCCCACCGCAGTAACAGCCTCTGAGATCCATCTTCCATCTGTTTGCCTTCCATATGTAAACACACTTTTTAGTGTTCTACTATGCATCCATCTATCCATGCAAGTATAGTATAGCCATTATCCAGCATGCTGGGTAATGGCTTTTTTAAATAAGGAGAGACAAACTGTCTACAATTCTAGAATTTAATTCTACATAATAAGCCTCACACAATGGGTAACAACCCTTCTTCAATGTAGCTTCCTATAACAACCTTCTAGAATTGAACTGCCTTCAGCAATCCATCTAGAATTTAACTTCCTGTTGCAACCCATCTAGAATATGACTCCCTGTTGCAAGCCTTCTGGACTGTAACTTCCTTCAGCAACCCATTCTGAATATAACTTCCTTCATAAACCATCCTAGAATATAACTTCCTTCAGCAACCCTTCAAGAATATAACTTCCTGTTATACAATACATCTTCCTGTTATAACCCCTTCTAGAATATAACTTCCTGTCCCACCTCTTCTAGAATGTATCATGATGAAAGGCACAACCTTGTGGAAACATTTGACGAGGGAATTCCCCTTTCATCCAATAGCACGTTGTTTCATCCTTCTCGTTTGATCGTGCTTCGACGCCGCCCGGCCAATCCGAGAGCAGGAAGTTGCCCGCAGCTCATTAACACCTTCCTGGAGGTATGAGGCGGGAGGTATAAGGTCACGGCTGAGGTGGGCAGCCTGGGACGCTGGGGGAAAATGTTAGTTTTGCCGCTCCACCGAGCATTCGGCACTCACCGGCTCTGAGCCGTGGGTGGTTAATCTGTACCTCGTGCACGTGTCCGTGGGCGGACGTGAACGCGCACTGTAGGAAGTATATCAATGATTTATGAATATTAGAAAAACAACCGTGGACAGCAGTGGCTCCCTTTGACAAGCCTCCGCAGCACACGCATGTGAAGCACACATACGCACACACACACACACACACAGTCATGCACGCTTCTCAGGAGGCAAATTAATAAACAACCATGCACAGAAGTGATTTTCTTTGACTATCTTCAGTTGCCTTCACATGTTGTGTGCACACACACACAAACAAACACACACACACACATACATTCACGTGAATGACTATCGAAACTCTAACACACACACACTGCTGGCTTCTCAGGAGGCAAATTAATAAACAACCATGCACAGAAGTGATTATCTTTGACTCTCTTTTTGCGCAAACCCATGTTGTGTGCACACGCCAACAAACACACACACATGCCCCAACAGCACACACCCACACACGCCACACGTACACACACACACACACACACACACACACACACACACACACACACACACACACACACACACACACACACACACACACACGTACACACACAGAACCCAAACCCACAGAGAGAGCATTTGTCAGTGTGGTGCAGCTGGAAGGGGCGGTGGGGGTGGGGGTGTGGGAGACGGAGGCGTAGGTGGGGTTGTGGGGGGGTTGGGGGTGGGGGGGGGGGGTAGGGTGGGTTGACTGGTCCATTTGTCTGTGCGCAGCGCTAAGGGAAAGTGGGCCACTTGGTATTCCGTCCTGTTCGTGCGGGGGCGCGGGTCCTCGCGGACACAGGGCGCCGCTGTGTGAGCGCACGCCGCCCCGTCCCCACAATGCGCTTTCTGTCGCCGCCTTTGTATCCGCACGTATGAATGAGATGGGAGGGGAGATCAGAGAGCTGTGAAGGACAGGCAAACAGTAAATGACTGTGTGTCGGCGGGTGGGTGGGTGTACCTGTGTACCTGTGTGTGTTTGCACGGCCCTAATGTTTATCTGAATGCATACAAGCTCACGTACACACGTTTGTGTGTGTGTGCGCGTGTGTGTGTGTGTGTGATGAAGGCAATACTAGCCACGTGCACAAATGGCTGGCTCATACATCTACATCCCCCCCCTGACAGCAACAATCACACGGGGGTCACATCTCAATCAGCAACCACCGCCTCCTCAGTCTCATCCTTCTCTTCCTCCTCCTCCTTCTCCTTTACCTCTAACTCACCTCATACTCTTCCTCCCCCCGGCCGCTCTGTCTCTGTATCTCTATATCTTTGGCTATATCCCTCACCGTCCACAGACAGACGGTGGAGAAGGGAAAGAACACTCGTCTGGAGCTACACAGTATATCCCCTGCTTCTAGCTTTCCCGGAAGTTTTGTCCTTTCTACTAGATCCGTCTCAGATCCCTAGTCGGATACCGTATAGTAACCGCGTTCCTCTCGTAGCGGGGCGTCTTGCTTCTCAGTGTCGACGGTGAGGAGGTAGTGCGGTGATCACCTCCGGAGAATAGATCATGCCTGGTTTGTTAGTGAAAGCTGGGTTTGGTTTATCCCCCGCGGTTTTTCTTCAGGTAGCTTTCATGGTGTGCGTCATGAAGTATCCCTAATGAGCACCCACGGTGAATACAGTGGGTTGTTTGACGTTGTCCTTGGGAAGGCACCCCTGCAAAGATCTTGAACGAAAAAAAGAACGGGAAACTCTAAAAAAGGTTTAGACGGTTTACAGACAGATTGTAATCTAATCTAAACACACCTCAGGTTTAAACACGTGAGGCAACAAGGAGCGTAGCGGGCCGATGATGACTCGTGGTACAAAAATGCGTATTCTTCCGCCATTACCGTTGGTGGGACCAAAGTCCTCTTCCTCCTGCCCTCACTCCACTGTTACCCCTCTTTATATCCCCCGTCACGATCGTCAAAGCTATGAATAACGCCACTGTTCGTTAGCTCCTTTCCCCGCTCGCTAGCCGCCGCGCGCTGAACCTCGACCCCAAACTCATTACCGTGGCAACAGCATCTGAATCCTGGATATTGGCGACGGAGGCTTTCTTTCACGACCGAGGCTTTCTTTCTATTCGGCTGTAGCTGTTCCCGGTGTAGCGTGGGAGCTCCTGGTGGACGCTATGGAGAAAGTGTATGGGTATTTACACACACTTACACACACACATGCAGACACTGTACGCACATGTAAACGGGCAAGAATGCATGCATTCATGCGTGACCGCTCATACACTGTTGTCACACATTGGTGTACACAAACACACACAGAAACCATCACACGCACGCACACTCACACATTTCTACACACACACACACACACACACAAACACGTAAACACTGACAAGCACATACACACTGACTGTGTAAGGACTATCTCACATTCTGCAGACCCAGCGAGGATGAATGGGATGAGGAAGAGTATGATGAAGATGAGGAAGAGGAGGAGGGGTGCTTGGGGGGGGAGCGTTGAGTGCGCCTGAAGGATAAAGTAATGCACAGGCATGCAAAGTGCAGTTTTGGCACTCTTCAGTTAAGAAAATAAAATCATTACGTTGAGAGTTGGCCCATGGTATGACACAGGATGGTTGCGAGAGGGTGGAAGAGAGGGAAAGAGAGGGAGGGAGGGAAAGTGAGAGAGAGCATCAATTGAAGCTCTTGTATTGCCAGCACCGCGTGGTGAAGAGACCGTTTAGTCCAGGCAGGGTATTCAACATCAACTCAAAGAGCTCCAGTTGGAGAATATCTCCTCAAAGAAAGGAACATCTTGTTCATGTTGAATTTGCCGAGTAGTTCCGTCAATGTCTGTATAGAGTCAACAGCTGACTGAAATCAAGCAAAGAAAGTACCATAAAATAATAATTCAACAATACTAATAATACTAATACTAATTGTTATTATAAATGATGAATACTTGAAGAATAAATACATTTTCCCATTTCAGGTAAAAATAGGACAGCATTTCAAAATAAAAATCAGAACAGCCAGAGCTTCGGGAAGAAATGAATCTTCTGGTAAGGGCGTGACCCCCGAAAAGTATAAAAAGAAGGCTCTTGTTCGAGATGTCATTCTGCTTCATTTTTGCTTTAACTCCATTCCACATCTTAGCAGTCCAATCGATTTTAGCAACCATCTCAACGCAATGTTACAATTGAACAGCTCTGACGCCTCCCATTTCGTTTTTCTCCACTAACGTCCCGCACCCCCCCCCCCCCCCCCCACACTGTTCCCTGTTTCAGCGAGATGAGTGTGCTCCTACGGTGGCCCCACTCCCCTGGAGTCACATGATACGAAACAGTGTAAATCCGTGCGCAAGGACCGGTGAAGCGTGCCAACACACCGGTGAAGCGTGCCCTCATATTTTTGAAACCACGTGCACAGATTTGCAATTCACATGGCTTCGTCTTCTGTTGCTCCGCGGACAGGCCTGTGTTGGTTTTCAAGGGGAAAGCACTAACAACACCTTCACTGTTTACAGCGCCGTGTTCAATTACGTTGAGCTGACGGCTCTCGTCTTGACTCTGCCCTGTTTGTTTGCACCTCTCACTCGCTGACTCAAAAACGCTTTTTTCGGTCACACGTATATAATTGGCGGAATTGCATCACCTAGGATGACGCAATGCATCGTGCCTTGCAATGCCATGCAAACGAACGCATGCGATTGATCTCTGAGATTCCTGAACTGCGACACCGGTCGCGTAAGGGCTGGAAAAGCTGCTCCGGTAAAACTAGAACCGCTCCGTCAAAATGTAATCATTCCCAATAGTTGATCCGTTATAGGTCAGGGTGCGGGTTGGACAGTGTCTCCACCCATCCTATTAGAGACCTCAGGTTTAGACAGAGCTGGAGGAGGTGAGGGGGTTGACCAGAAGTACTGCTGTTGTTTTTTTAGGTCCATTTATTGTTGACCCTTTTCATGAAAGACTTGTTTGAAAAACCAAATGGCTCCCACGTGACGTCAATATCTCAGACCGTCAGTCAGAACTATAAATATGTGATGTTTTCTACTTGGCACAGGATTATATCAGAGTTGAGATTTCATACAGAGCACTTCTGTCCTCACCTGCTCTGAGGTGTTTGTTTGTTTGTGTTTGTTGTCACCATGCTTGTCGTCTGTGATGTCACACGCCTAGTGGCTTCTGCTATTTCTCTTAGGCATTAATAAAGCGGGTTGCGTCTTAATATCAGAAAACATCAATCCACTGCTTTGGCTGATTCAACAGGCCCTCTCTCGTTGTCCTCAAGAGCGGCTTGTGGACCTCCCCTCCTCCCCTCCATTGAGGAGGAAGGTTGGGTGTAGCGTCTCTCATGCTCGGCTTCCTTAACCAAATACTTGGAATCTAATCAGGATTAACTGATCTTGTTCCACACTTTAGTAAACGCTAGGAATATACCCGTGCCTCTTAGTGAATCGAATAGTGTGTGTGTGTGTGTGTGTGTGTGTGTGTGTGTGTGTGTGTGTGTGTGTGTGTGTGTGTGTGTGTGTGTGTGTGTGTGTGTGTGTGTGCATGTGAGTTTCTGCGAGTGTGTGTGTGCATGTGTGTGTGTCTGCGCTTGTGTGTGTGTGTTTTGAAGCACGTATCGTATTAGGTGTGTCAAGGCTGTGTAAATATCAAGCCTCATGCTCTAACTAGTGTCAATATTCCACATCAAGGGACCTGGGCTTGTTTTATTACAAGGGTAAATAAAGAGTGTTGCCGCAACTACTTTAGCTGTCAATAATTCAACATCATCATTCAGCGTCTTTGCACGCTTATTGTCATGAACCGAACTGAATTAATTATTTAGATAACTAGTTTTGTAGACTATTTATTTAGGAAGCTGGGCTTTTAAACTTATTGAAATGTGCTGTTTGAGATTGCAGAGCGAAGGGGAGGACTAAGATCTGAAACCCTACTGTGAACCACTTTATAACGTCCTAGTGCTTCAAACATGGATGTCCTGAACCCGGGTTGGGTTTTGAGACCCCGACTAAGTTTTAGAAAGGTATTTTGAAACCATACGCACATTGTTATATGCATATTATTATTTTAATTTTTAGATCTCTCTGAAGATCTCTCTGTGCATTTAATATCTGAGTTTTTTATTTTGGATCTGGTATTTACTTTGCGGTGTTGCACCGTCATTCCAGAACACATTTCTATAGGATGTGCAAAAAGTTCAAATTCCTCCTGATTCAACAATAAGCCACTGCACATCTTGCAGCCTAAATTCAACCCACTTACACATTTTTAAGCTGACGATCAGACCAGCCACTATTTGTCTTTGTTTTCACCTAAAACCATCCAGCAGCCTATGTATAACCATGTAACCAAACCACCCCCACCAGACACAGCCCGAGCTACAGTGTAGGTCTCCCCCACAAGGGAGACCCTTCCCTGGGCTAAAGTAATGGCTAGGATGACGGATGTCCTGGGGTGAATTAGGGCTTATTACCGCCCACACACACACACTCATAGGGGAAAGAAAAACGGACGAATAAGAAATATTGCTGTCTCGTTGAGAATGATATTTCCTTCTCTCTCTCTCTCTCTCTCTCTCTCTCTCTCTCTCTCTCTCTCTCTCTCTCTCTCTCTCTCTCTCTCTCTCTCTCTCTCTCTCTCTCTCTCTCTCTCTCTCCCTGAAAGACCTTCCTTAAGATGCTGACACACACACATGCATATCTAAAAAAAAATAAAAGCCCAGCTGATAATGTCAGCATTTCTGCAGGGCCTCAGCCAGGTGAGAGACCTTCACTCAAGCTGTCACGTTAACACACACACCCAAACACACACGCACACACACGCACGGGTACACACGCACACACCCTTGCCTTATTTATCCTGTGGGGAATGAGCTGTCGATAAGTTGAGTTGACAGTCTCCTCTCCTCGTCTCCTCTCCTCCTCATCCTTCATCTCGTATTCTGCCCTCCAGCTCCTTCCACCCCACCTACCTCTGACTCCCGCCATCCCCGTTGGATCTCCAACCCTTCCACTGCTCCTTCTCCTGACATACATATATAAAGAGAGAGAGAGATATAGAGGTAGAGATATGTATATATATATATATATATATTTTTTTTTTTTTTTTTCTGTGTCTCTCTTTCCATTTAACTTACAGTTATATATAGATAGATAGGTAGATAGATTAATATCCATCTATCTTTCTCGCTCTATATATATATATATATGGCTCTCTATATAGTCGCAAGGCAGGTCAGCTAGGTATATAAATCCATAATCTTCCGACAGATGCTAAAGTTAACAGGCTTCATAAACCAGTCCGGCTCCAGGGTCATGAGCCTGCAGCCTTTTAAACTCTAAACTCGCTCACAGACCCACCTTTATACTCGCTTTATACCCTCCTAACTCTATCTCTTTTTTCCTACAGTACTCTTTTGTACATATTTTTTTTAAAGCAGGTCATTCTTTCCAATATTATCTCACCTGAAGTCCTTCTGGACCGGCTTCCCGTTCTCCTTATCAGTAATGAGATTGGTGGACAAGGCTCAGAATGGCGGCCATTTTAGCGCCGGTCTGCTCGTAGCTGCTCAGCAAAGTTATAAAGCTGTCACAGAGAGAGAGAGAGAGAGAGAGAGAGAGAGAGAGAGAGAGAGAGAGACCCACGCATCATTAATATCTCTCTCCCTCCCTTGCTCTCTCTATCTTGGGGCCTCTCACACACATTGCTTGGCCCCTGTTTTCACCGTGCGGATCCTAAACATAATAATAAATGCACCGCCCCGAGTACCGTACTCCTTTTATTGGTGAACAAAGAGTACGATGTGTTGTGGAATGGTTGATTTGTAGCTACAATGTCTAAAGGCGTTTTCACGTCGTATCGTGTCGATGTTGAGGTTCTTCTGCGGTGTGTTTGTAGGCGCGTTTTGTGTAGCGCTTGTAGGATTTGTGTCACGGTACGTCGTCTGTCACGTCGTGGCGCTTTTGTCGTCTTTGCTGTAACGCATTGTGTGGATTGAAACACGTTAAGTCACCGTACACTCATAGCAGCTGTGGCCTGCTTATGACAACGTTCTTAGTAGGTGTTAGCACTGGGGGCTTTTAATTTGCCAGGCGCTTTATGTTAATACGACGGATATTACGCTGTCACAGCAGCGGGAGTCACAATGAGTCGTAGATAGACAGCGGGAGGCGGGGGGTTTATCTCCCTCGAACCCAGACGGGTCCTCCCACCCTTAGTATGAGTGGCATGGCAGTGTATTACTCTTTATTTTTATGCGCCACCCGTGCGCTAATGGAGAGCGCGGTGGCGGAGCCGACTCGTCCATAAAGCCCGGGGGAGTCGCCTGCGATGCCGCATGGATTTTTCGGGAAACATTCTGGAATTTTTCCCAGGTCGATACTTTCCCTCTCGCTGTGTCGTATCAGACATCAGATCAATGTTGCTCAACTCGCACCCCTCCAACCCTACCCTCCTCTCTCGCTGTTCCCCTCTCCATCTCTGCAACGTGACCCACTTTCCCCCCAAGGAATCAATAAAGTATTTCCAATTCTGATCTATCGCCGTGTATCTCCATCTTGTCACTTCAAGGTAAAGTGTGTGGAATTCAGTGGCGTCTCTCGGGACAGACTTTGTAGATAGGGAATACAACATTGGGAAGTATATTTCAATTACTGAATAACTCCCTGGAAATAAGAATTGCTGAGTTATGGTGCTCTAGAATGAGCCCTTTATATCTACAGAGGGAGAGGGTCTCTTTCCACGGAGCCCGCCATGTTGCCTGCCCTGTTTCTAGAGTAGGCCAGAACAGACAAAACGGCTCTAGAGAGAACCCGTTTTTACATCGGACAATCATCGCTATCTTACTTGGATTCACTCACTTATTGAGTCTGTAAAACTATAGGTCATAGCTAACAATACCTAACTCATAATTCAATCAATGAATCTCATCACTCCATACTGTCGTATACGATGACATCATTTTGGAAGTACATACTGGCACCTTACAGGCATGTACCTTACAGGCCAGCGTAGCTTTTCTTACGTCTTTGGAAGGTGTTTGGAGGGGATGGGGGTTATTAATTTGGTTTGCTTATGTCAGAACCTCACTGGTGGATGCCACTAAATCCGTCACACCGGTGCACGATTTGTAGGTCAAATTAACTTTTAACTGTTTGTCGGTTGTTGTCTTTTTGAAATACCGAAGAAAGAAACATGTCCCGAAACCGAAAAAAAGAAAAAGAAAACCACCGGGAATGTAGAACAGCTCCAGCACTCGGCGGAATCCTCGGCGACATCAATATCAATTTACCGCTCCTTTCAACCCCCCCCCCCTCCCCCTCAGCCTTCATATCTCCAAATAAGGGCGTATTGACAAGTGATGTAGTGCCCACGAGCGCGTCTGCACTCAGGAGTCGTTGGAGCTCAGCGGGGGAAATCATGCGTATTGAGTTTCCAGGAAGGGAGATGGTTAGCGCGGGGGACGGGACAAGACAACCTGCCGCGCCACGCGCCGTCGGCCTAGCCGCCGCCGCGGAGCAGCCCATTTGAATATAAAAGTCGTTTTGCGGCAGTTAAAGTGGTTCAGCTATTGTTATTTCATTGTTCATGCATTTCTTCCACCTTTTTCTTCTCACTCCCACTCGTCATTAATCCTATCGTGCTTCATGTATTTAATGAAATCTCCTCGTTCATCTTTGGCTTTGCATTTCAGGTATTTTTTTTCCTCTTGCGTACAAGATTTTTGTTATGCATGACTCATTTTGAAGAAAAAAAAACGCAAGTTGACCCTACACAGAGTGCAACTCCCTCGACGTCCTCGACAGGTCACAGGAGAAGTCCCCCCCCCCCCGCACCAACAGCTGGTGGTAAACATCTGCCACAATGGCTTCCTTTTCAACCGTGATTGGCTCACACCCAGTCTCTTCTTACATTCTCTTCAATTTTCAATTCACCCATATTTCCCCTCCCTCTGTCTCCCTCTGCCTCCCTCTGCTTTAGTGCTTTTCCTTTGCTCCCCATAGAAATCACAGTTTGTGCTTCAAGGCCAATTCCAACGCTCGGTAGCCGGCATTATGAACGCGGACAGGTGTTCTGCTCTCTCTCTCTCTCTCTCTCTCTCTCTCTCTCTCTCTCTCTCTCTCTCTCTCTCTCTCTCTCTCTCTCTCTCTCTCTCTCTCTCTCTCTCTCTCTCTCTCTCTCTCTCT
This sequence comes from Gadus chalcogrammus, assembly GCF_026213295.1. Classification (NCBI taxonomy): domain Eukaryota; kingdom Metazoa; phylum Chordata; class Actinopteri; order Gadiformes; family Gadidae; genus Gadus; species Gadus chalcogrammus. The sequence continues at coordinate 9,759,432 of NC_079428.1, read as the reverse complement.
CTCTCTCTCTCTCTCTCTCTCTCTCTCTCATTCTCTCTCTCGCTCTCTCTCCCCTGTGGCGATAGCCCTCTGCTCTGCCCCTAACATCCCACCATTCTTGTTGTCGCCGCGACCACATTTCTGGGGGACTGCCCGGGTTTATGTTTGTGTTTCCTGTCTTTTCGTCTTTATTCTTTCCCGTTCTCCTTTGTCGTCGTTGTTGTTGTTTACGTTCTTGCTCCGCAACGCATTTTTCTAACAAATTAATTTTGAAATGGAACACACGAGGCATTCGCTCCGGAATGAAATGTGCCGTCGCGTTTTTGCCGCCAGTTGGAAAAAACGCAGACTCTTTGTTTGAGTAAATTGCTGCTATTTTAGATTGGGAGCACACTGTCGGGTTTTCAGTTTCACCCCTGTCGCTTCCGGTTTCTTTTTTGTAATTCAATATTCCATCAGGTCTTCCTCGAATACATCAACTATTCTCCATCATGTGGGCTCAGTCGGCTGGGTCCTGGAAGCCATCTTCTCCTCTCCTCTCCTCTCACTTAAAATGATCCCCATCGTTCAGTCGAGCATCGTTCTGTATGCTCAGTCATACAGAAACATGCTCCGCCATACTGTGTGCGTGCGTGCGTGCGTGCGTGCGTGCGTGCGTGCGTGCGTGCGTGCGTGCGTGCGTGCGTGGCGTGCGTGCGTGCGTGCGTGGCGTGCGTGCGTGCGTGCGTGCGTGCGTGCGTGCGTGCGTGCGTGCGTGCGTGCGTGCGTGCGTGCGTGCGTGCGTGCGTGCGTGCGTGCGTGCGTGCGTGCGTGCGTGCGCGTGTGTGTGTGTGTGAACACAGCCTGTGCAGTACAATCTGGTAAGAAGTACTTCACACGCACACATTCAGACACCCACATGCACGCATGCACACAAACACACGTGCTGGAAATTATTTGGAGAGTTGGTGCGAGTACATACTGCACACACACACGCCCACAGAAACGCACGCTCTCCTCATAGCAATACTGACACATAAGGCGTTACGCGGTGTTATTTTGAGCGTCAAACGGCGACGCTCGACAGTCTGTACGTCAAGTTGAGGTCATTAAAGAGAGAGTGATGCATGCTGGGGTACGGATAGCTCCACTCCCCCTCTCTCCCTCTCCAGCGCTGTCTCTTTCCGCCTCTCGTTCTCGTATTTCACGGCAGCCAACTGTAAGTCTAACTCCCGAGTCCCAGTGCTAAACGCACCTGCTCAGTGTGAGGCGAGTGGAGTCACACCACGCCGGCACTGCCTGAACGCTCCCCAACACTGATACCGTGTCACTATGTAGGATGACCACTCAGACTCAACACAGCGCACGGCCATGCAGACATGCATCGATTATATGTTTACATTGTACAAGGCCTGATGCTTTTGCACTCCACACATTTTAAGATTGTTTTCATTGTGGGTTCGGGCGGAGGGACGGGCGGATGGTTGGAATGGACGGACGGAGCGAAAGGTGTTGGAAGGATGGAGGAATGGATGGATGTGTCATGGAGAGATGGAGGGAAAGATGACTGGATGGATGGATGAAACAGGTTGAGTGATGGATGAAATATGGAGGGAGGTTAGATAGATGCTATGGACAGATGTGATGGACAGGTGGATCGGTGAAAAGGGTGGCTGAATGGACGGCAGTAGCTCAGGAGGCAGAGCTGGTTGTCTTGTACCCGGAAGGTTGCTAGTTTGATCCCCGGCTCGTCCTAGCCGAGTGTTGAGGTGTCCCTGGGCAAGACAGCTCACCCTAACCGCTCCTGATGAAATGGCTGCCACCTTGGTCAACACCGGAGTGTGTACATTGTTTTGTTGTAAGTCGCTGTGGATAAAAGCGTCGCTAAATGCACTAAATGTTATTGTAATGGGCAGATGGACGGATGGATGGATTCTGTGATGGTAGAGGGAAGATGGATGGAAGAGAAGGGCGGATGGATGGACAGACTGCCTGCTGCGCCAAGCCAGCATCACATCTCAGGAGTGCTGCAAGGAAATCTAAAATATTGTGTATCCTGCTATGCTCACTATGTTCAGTATTTCATTTCGAAATGTCCACTCCTTACATCTCCCTCCTTTAAGTCTACCAACATACTCAACTCGTGTTCTGTAGTCTAGCATATATATATGGAAAGATGATTCTTTGGACCACAGAAAAAAAATGAGCTATTCAGCTAACTTGGGTATAGAACCTGTTCTGTACATGGTCCCTGTCAACTCAACCAGTAAACTAAACTATATACATATATATATTTATACACATATGTCTGTGCACATCATTCCGATAATGTTGATGATGCTTTGTGGGAATGAGCCTCACCTATCTACACATCCGTAACATCCTCAGTCTGAGCATGTTCTCTTATGAAATCATGTGCTAAAATGACTTGAAACATCCATTCCTTCTTTCGTGTGTGTGTGTGTGTGCGTGTGCGTGTGCGTGTGCGTGTGTGTGTGTGTCTGTGTGTCTGGCTTCCTAATTGGCTCATCCACCTCCGGATGCTGCTTCAGATCAGGAGCGTGCCTGGACTAACTAGCCGTGGACTCTGACATTAACACGCTTACCACACGCCCCCGGCCCCGCACGTTAAGTCCACCCACCCATTCTGCACACACACACACAAACGCACACTAAAACACACACACACACACACACACTCGCTGTCTCTGTCTGTCTGTCTGTCTGTCTGTCTGTCTGTCTGTCTGTCTGTCTGTCTGTCTGTCTGTCTGTCTGTCTGTCTGTCTGTCTGTCTCTCTCTCTGTCTCTCTCTCTGTCTCTGTCTCTGTTTCTCTCTCCCTCTCTCTCTCTCTCTCTCTCTCTCTCTCTCTCTCTCTCTCTCTCTCTCTCTCTCAGCATCTAAAGTGCACACCGTGACTTAAAAGACAATCAAAGAGAAAGGTTATCGCTGTTGTATTTAAGTTCAATCAGGATCAATGCCTGCGTATCACTGCACCGCACGCTAGCGTTTGCGTGTGTGCCTGTGTGTGTGTGTGTGTGTGTGTGAGTACGAGTGGGCGCGCTGCTGTTTTTGTGTTTGAAGAAGGGTGAACGAGACGGGCGCGGCCCGAGAACACATTAGCGGGTTAGCGTGGTCGGCTGAACATCGACCAGGGTTGACGTGGCTGCCCGAGCTGCCTCCTCTCTGACCCTGATCCACCCAGCCCGGCTCCCAGTCAGCCTCCCCCCTCCGGAGGCCCCTGTCATTAGAGGGGGGGGGTGGAACCATCCAGACGCAAGCTGATTGGCTAGGGCAGAGAGAGGAACGTAGAGAGCCGTTTCGATCACGTTGTGTCTGTAGCTAAAACGATACTAGCCCTTTACCTGCCCCGTGAGGACTTGTAACTAAATTCAGCGGAAGCTTCAGATGCAAAACGTTGAGGGGGACGACTTCTGGTGAATAGTAATGGCGAATAGTACAGGGACTGCGTTGAAAGAATAGGGGAGCACTCGCCTATCTATGGAGTGGACCGCCTCCCATTGCGGAAGGCACACGTGCCTCATTATGAAGTCCGAGGCACCACGAGCAATGTTTTGTGGCAGGACAAAACAATATGTTTAAGGAGAAGAGCTGTAAAATGGGAAAAAGTAAAATAGGAATTAAAGATAAAGGGATGAGGGATGGCCAGAGGCGGTGGGCTGGTGATTGTCTATCAGTCTGCAGCAGAAGGAGGCTTGCTGTGTTGCCCAAAGGCACTCGGGGCCCAGGCGGACGGAGCCTATGGTAGATAAGAGCAGGACGAAACAAGTTAGGAGCAGAAGGGCTGCCACGTGGCCGGCATTTGCATATACACGTGCACAATCGCACACACACACACACACACACATACGCAAATGCCCACACGGACGCACACACACACTCACGGACCCGCACACACACACTCACACTCATGCGCACACAGATGCACACACAAACATACACGGACAAACACAAACGTACACAGACATAGAGACACAAACACAAACACACAGAAATCCACGCACACACACAGGAACTTACTTGGACACATCCTCGAAATGTAAAAGAAATGGACTTGGGACAGATTTTTTTTCTGAATAAGTGCTGTAGTTGTGCTTGTGTGTATGTGTGTGTGCGTGTGTCATCCCCTCCATGCTTTGAAGTCTTCTAGCACGCCAGGAAGTACTCCACCCTAGGAAAAGTGGGGAACGTGGGTCTCCGAATATCGAGGTTGGTGAATGAACATAGAATTAAAGAGTTGACACCCATTTTTTGTGTGTGTGTGTGTGTGTGTTTCTGTGTGCGCGTGCGCGTGCGTGTGCGCGCGCGTGCGGGCGTGCGGGCGTGCGTGTGTGTGCTCGTGGATGTGTGTGATGGGACTAGGAACAGAAACATAAATTGTGTATTTAAAAGATGTCAAGCAACCAGCAAATCGTTAGATAGCTTATCCTGATCGCTCTCAGAACTTACACAGATACACACAAACACTCACACACACGCACACACCCACACACACATACGCACGCTCTCCATTCCTCCTGGCTGGCGCTTGGAATCAACCATGCTGTCAACAACCAATCAGATAAAATCCCCGATCGCCCCTGGATACGGGCTAAGCTCTTGCTATAGAATATTCCCCTCTTTTTAAATTTGAATTTGAATTATGGATTGGCATTTTTTTTCTTTACCAGCTAGGTCGCCTCTGTTCAGAAATTCTGCTTCAAGATAAAAAGGCGGGGGAGGGAGGGAGGGAGGGAGAGAAAGAGACCCCCCACATCGCCTCTGCACTTCACCTATCCCTTCCCATCAATTACTTTTCAGCCTAGATCTACCTCTCCCTCTCACTCTCACTCTTGTCACTCTTGGGCCCAATCCCATTTCTACCCCTTACCCCTTCCCCTTACCCCTCCCCCTTGTTTTGAAGGGGTAAGGGGAAGGGGTAAGGGGTAGAAATAGGATTGGGCCTTACTCTCCCTTTCTCTCTCTCTCTCTCTCTCTCTCTCTCTCTCTCTCTCTCTCTCTCTCTCTCTCTCTCTCTCTCTCTCTCTCTCTCTCCAGGAGACATGTCATGTCTCCAGGAGACATGTCATGTCTCCTGGGCGGATCATGGCCTAGTTCACAATTTCCTGGAGATAGGGAGAGAGCGAGAGAGCAAGAGAGTGAAAGGGAGAGTAAGGCCCAAGAGATGGAGAGAGAGATAGGGAGAGTGGGAGAGAGAGAGAGAGAGAGAGAGAGAGAGAGAGAGAGGGAGAGGGAGAGGGGAGGAGGAGGAGGAAGAGAGAGAGAGAGGGGTAAATATTAGAGCAAAAGTCTAACGAAAGAGCCTGTTGATAATCTTCTGCTGTGTGTGTGTGTGTGTGTGTGTGTGTGTGTGTGTGTGTGTGTGTGTGTGTGTGTGTGTGTGTGTGTGTGTGTGTGTGTGTGTGTGTGTGTGTTCACACACTACAGATGGTATTCTGTAGGGCGTATTGGGTGACAGCAAGGTATATAGGAAGTCTTTAGGGACGTATAGGAGGAGAGGACATAGGCAATCGATCAGATTCCTGGTGTTCGAGGGGAAGAGGCATGGTTACATAAATAGACACACACACACACACACACACACACACACACACACACACACACACACACACACACACACACACACACACACACACACACACACACACAATCTCTCAACCCTTACAACATTCCCCTTGTTATCCAGATGTTTGTTTGCGTTTGTGTGTGTCTGTTAGGGGGTCCAGTTGCTGTATCAAGAGAAATTAGAGAGTCCCTCGCTACAATAAGACGAGGTTAGAAGAGAGAGAGAGAGCGAGAGAGAGAGAGAGAGAGAGAGAGAGAGAGAGAGACTAGAAATGGGTTACCAAGACCTCAGAACCCTTCCGCGTGGTTGCCAGGTCACAGAGTGGGACTCCATAAGTCCCTGCGTTCGTAAACAACCCGAAGACAATGGGATGGGAAGTGAGGTATTGTTTCCAATTCCACTGTAGCTGTATTGCGCCTCCATGCAATGTCAGGGTCGGCTGGGTGCCATTTGTTTGCATTAGTTTTTTGTTTATTCACACAGTATTTAGGGAGAGATGTACTCGGTTTATCGCCTGGCATTTAGTTATGGGATCAGAGTTTTAGGAGAGAGAGAGAGGGAGGGGGGAAAGGAGAGGAGCAGGGGGGATTGCAGAGAAGGGGAGACCGAGAGAGAGGGAGAGATTAATAACGGGAATGAGGGAGAGGAGGAGAGCGGTCGAGGAGATGATGGGAGGAGAGTGGAGCACAGAGTAAACATATGAGAGGGATGGACGAAAGGGGAGAGACGAGCGGGCAGAGAGGAGATAATGGAAGTGGAGAGCAGAAGAGAGGCCATATGAGAGGAGAAGAGATGAAACATAAGGTGAGGAATCTGAAGGAGCGGGGAGGCCTTTTAAGATGCAGAGTGTGTTCTGTGGCTTTGAACCAGACTTTGTCGTTGCTCCCTTGCATATACCAAGTTATGTGTCTGTGTGTGGGTGAGTGTGTTTGAGGGAATACCAAAGTGCAAGAGAAAGGTGAGGTTCCTATTCCCTGGCATGTATCAGAGAGAGAGAGAGAGAGAGAGAGAGAGAGAGAGAGAGAGAGAGAGAGAGAGAGGTGGACTGGGAGAGGGATTGGGTCATTCAGAGGGGGAGACCACTTGCCTTGAGAACACATGAACCATGCCTTTTGCCCTGGTGCCGTGCTAACACACACTCAAACACACATACACAAACTCACGCTCTGACACCCACCCTGCCGTCCATTCTTTCAAATGTCAACCTTCGGTTTTTATATTCGGTTCTCATGCATTTCAAATTCCCACACAAAAGCACACAAGCACACAAACACATCACCCCAGCTCGGAGGCTGTTCCTCTTCTCAGCCTTTTATTCATATTCACCTTTAAATTCGTCCATTTTTCTCCGCTCTTCAAGTAAATTACACAGGCAGCCTCCGTGTGAACTACGACCCTGAGTTAGGCTTTTTCAGCGGAGCGCGACCCCAAAAGATAAAAAACAACCTTACCAGGGACCCACCTCCTTTACCTCTAACGCCGAGCTAATCAAGCTCACCTCCGCTCACCCCGTCCCACCACCCCGTCTCACCCCCTCCTCACCCCATCTCACCCACTCTCACCCTGTCCCACAACCCTGTCTCACCCCGTCTCACCCCCGTATCACCCACTCTCACCTCATCTCGCCCCACATTATTACATTTAATATTAGGGTTCACTCTTCTCTGTCTCACTCAGCCATTGTTTTTAATGGGGTATCCTGAAGCCTTCTTCCTGATCCTGCATGTTTACCCCCCCTGCCCCCGCCTCCGTACGCAGTCAGCGTGGCTACTGGAGGCCAAGGCACTGCCGGCAAACGGGTGCTCAATTATAAATAATGAGGCGTGGGTATGTGTATGTCTATGAATCACCTATAGGTATATATACGTGTGTTTGTGTGGGTGTTTGTGCTTACGTGTGTGCGCGCGTGTGTGTGTGCGCACGTGTGTGTAGGGCCGGCAGCACTTGTCGCTTGCATGCTGTGTGGCAGTCTGCAACACATCTTCCACACTGTCAAGCATGTAAACACAAATCCTCACAAACACGACACGTACATGCACCTGCCAGAGATGTGGATACATACACATGTTGTCCAATAAATCTCATTCCTTTGCTCTCTGGGAAAGTGTTTGCCTGTGTGCTTTCGTGCAGCCTCCGTCTTGGAGGCTCTGAAGGCTGTTGCTTGTGCTGAGAACCCACCAAGAAGGGCTTCTCTAGGAGGGTAAAATACAGAGGGCGACGGGGGGGGGGGGTGTGTAAAAGTGATACAGACAGAGAGGTGCGGGTGTGTGTGCGTTGGTGTATGTGTGTGAGCTAAAGTTATGTTGAATAAATACACACACCTTGAAATTGAAAGATGGGGCTGAGAAACTTTTTAATTCATTTCATTGTATTTACCTAAACAGGATATACAATGGTGTCTCAGTGCCTCTGGGCGATGGGTTGTTTTTCATGTATTTTTGAATATTTAATGGGGATATAATGGAAAAAGGAGATGATTGTGAATAGTTTGGCATTACTTATGGAATAAAGTGTATCATTCAATAAAGGGATTAATGATGAAGTTAGGGCAATGTTAGAAAAATAGAAAACACACACACACACACACACACACACACATATATTGCAAACATGGACTCAGTTTGATACACATAGGACGCTGAATTGATTGAAATTCAAGTACATCACCCAGCTCGTTGCATGGATATACTCCCACCATGTGATCCTGTGCATATTTATGGGTTCATGTCCATGCTTAGGCTTCATTAGAGACTATCCAGGGAGAGGATCAACGTGTTGTGGAAACACTTCTAATGACTGAAAGTCCTCGTTATGGATGTCATACGTCACTGCATGAACCCTAATTAAAACAACAAATAGTATCCACATAATAGTCGCCTATGAATAATCGCAGCAAAGTAGTCCTCATGGAATAGCCGTAGTCTTTGGTTGACTGCTGCTTGAAAATAGTCGTAATGAAATCTTGCCCACTTCTACGCCAAGTCAGGTTCATTTGCTTGCCAGTGTTGTATCAAAATTGTGGTAATGAAATGAAGTTAGACTCTCTTAAACTAAGAGACTTCAAGAGGGCTTCTGCATCAAACAGACGTTTATACATTTTTCGCCTTTGAATGATTGCCAAACAAAAAATATTCCATAGTTTTGTGTTAACTAGGGTTAAGTAAATATAGTTGATTGTTCTGACCTCAGAAACCTCAATAGCAAGTCTGCCTCAAACACTACTTTGACAAACATGTTCATCAGCTCGTTTATATGCAGATTTCATCCTCAGCCCTCAACCCCCTCCCCCCGGGCAGATTGAGCAGTAACTGTGCGGGTAGACAGGCGTGCACGACGTCAACTCAAACAATGTGTGCGTTTCAATTGGTGTGTGTGCGTGTGTGTATGTGTGTGTGTGAAGGTGACCTTCCATGCCGCTGCATCGGGTGGATTGTGGGTAATCGTTTTGGGCTCCGATCTCACCTTTGTGTCTGTAGTGAGCACCTCCATCGCATCTAAAGCTCGCCCTCTGAATGTGGGGTGAGGCTCCTGACTGCGTGTGGAGGGTGGGGGGAAGACAGGCGAGATTGGGGTTTTCCAGAGGGAGTAGCTCAGGGAAGAGAAGGAGTAATTGGAGGATCTCTCTCTCTCTCTCTCTCTCTCTCTCTCTCTCTGCTTTCTGTCTCTCTCTGTCCTTCAATCTCTCTCTCTCTCTCTCTCTCTCTTTCTCTGCACATCGATAGACATGCTTTCACTCACGCAAAAACATGCACACGCTTGTGTGTATACGGGTCTGTTTCATCACGTACAGAGGTGGGTGGTCGTCCGCAGCCATCATTCTATTGATCGACTGAAATGTTTGGCCCTGTGTGTGTGTGTGTGTGGGCGAGAGAGGGAAAGAGAGCGAGAGAGCGCGAGAGACCATCAGGAGGAAGTAAGCTGTCAATAAGTGCTCAAGGGGAAGAGCAACGGAATTGGAGATGGACCTGCGCCATGGAGATGGTAGTAGATGTACGCTTTGTACGCTTTCTTGTGTTTATGGTGATCAAAGAAATGTGTTAAAGTAGAAGGTTTATGTGCAGCACATGTGACAACCAGACATGGCTGTCCCCTGCCTCGTTGGCACGCAGGCTCGAGCGTTTGAGTGGAGAAATTAATTAAACGTTTCCGCTAGATCAAAATAAATTCTAATAACACACACTCAGGGAAAATGACAAAATGTCCTGAAATACACGCGTCTAATCCAAACAACTCCAAATCCAAACAACTCCAAATCCAAAGCCTCAAACAACAAACCGGCATCTCACACCACCCACCCCCCCCCCCCCCCCCCCCCACCCCCCCCCTGAGACAAAAAAACAAGCAAAACAATTATTCCCCGAAAGTACCAAAAACACCAAACACAAATCCCACTGCTCGAACCAAACAGGGAAACAGAGAAACAAACAGAAAGACTGGAGTGGGACCTAGCCCCCCCCCCCCCCCCCCCAACACCCTTCCATCCCTCACACTACCCTGTGCCAGGCTCTACATCAACCCCCCCCAGTCCTCAGTCCAAACCTTTCCTCCGCCTCTGGTGATTGATGGCCAACATTGTTCAGTGGCTCTTGGTGGCGGTGCTTCGTAATTGCTTTTTGATATTGTTACAAATGAGAAATTACAGCGTGCCCATTACCAGCATCAGAGATAAACAATGGAGAAGAGGGGGGGGGGGGGGGGGGGAGGGAGAGAGGGTGACGTGGGTGAGGGGGGGGGGGGAGGCAGGAAGGTGGGGGACTGCTCGGAGTGGGACGATAAGGAACGCTGACAGTCGCGAGGAGGGAAACAGAGAGGGACGAGCTCAGAGGCTTTTCGTGGAGAGGGAGCACTTCACTGTAGAAAGGTTAGTCATCAGAGGAGTACAGAGAGAGAGGGGAGGGAGAGAGAGACAGAGGGGGGTGACAGAGGACAGCAAGAGTGAGTGAGAGTGAAGGAGAGGCGAAGGAAAGAGTGATGAAGCAAGCAGGGAGAAAGAAAAAGGGAGACAAAAGACAGTGAGGGACAAAAGGGGGATTACTTTTTCATTGTTCCCCGTCTCCCCGCTTGGTAATAGTGCAAAGCTCATTGTTGTTATTTTGTTCATTTAAATGGCAGTTGAAATGCCACTGCTCAGTGCTCGCGGGGGTAGGATGTGATGCTGTGAGAGAGCAGCCACCCGACAGCCCGCTGGTGTCAAATACCAATCCAGAATGATTTACTTAGAATTCTATAATGATGATTTAATCCTCTCAGACAGTGTTTGTTTGTGACAAATCATAAAATAATTAACATTAAAGGTGAGGTTTGAACTCGCAATCGTCACGAGTGAAACACAACACTAAGAACATAGATAATGGTTCCAAAATCGTTCTAAAATCAAATCCAGAGTGTGTTCCAGAACTCAGAAAGGCCCTCGATACGGGTTGTCTTGTCTGCTCCGGGGCGGAGCATGTGTTAGCGTGCGTTAGCTCATGCGCTGCTTTCATGTGACCTGTCGCATGAGCTCGGTCAGCGGACGCTAATTCCAATCTAATATCATAGCCACCAGCCTCTGTCATCCCCGGCCCTCTGAGCATGATAAGATGTGGTTGACAAGTGTGACATTTGTTTATTTATTTATAAAAAAAAGAAATTCTTAACCACAGGCACCATTAGCCATATTCACAAGATACGATGAACACATCGGCACGACAGCGAGCATCTTGTCCCGCCGAACACACATGCAAACATACACATATACACACACACACACACACACACACACGCACACACACACACACACCCTTTAGCTCAACAAAAACAAAAGTGGCCTACTTCTTGAAACACAAATCTGTCTCTCTGTGGGCCGCGTGTTCGACACGGTTCAGTCGCACACACACGAACACACACACACTTGTGTACACATACACACACACACACACATGCACACATACACACAAAAAAACCTTTTTAAAACACAAATCTGTGTATGTGCGGCTGTTGCTCTGGGCCGTGTGTAAGACAAGGTAGTGGTGAAGCACACCAGCTGTTTACCTCCCTCCCTCCCTCCCTCCCTCCCTCCCTCCCTCCCTCCCTCTCCCTATTCCTCTGGCCTTGTCCTTCATGCAGACAGGAGAGAGTAGCAAGGTTGCACGTGTGCGTGTGTGCCTGCGTGCGTGTGAGTGTGTGTGCGTGTGTGCGTGTGTGTGTGTTCACCTCTGCCTCTCTTCTCCCCGCCTCCAGCCCTTCCACCTTCATCCTCAGCGGCCTCCCTCTCCTCCTACCTCAGGCTAGTGCTGTCCTTCAGCCTTCGCTCTCTCCGGCTTCACCTCTCTCTCTGTGACCGTCTCTATATTTACATTAATCTCTATCTCTTCCTACCTTTCCTCTGTCTGTCTCTCTCTCTCTCTCTCTCGCGCACCCTTACCGATCCCCTTCCCTCTCCCTTGGCCTCTCTGGATCCGTCTCCCTCTCTCTCCCTCCTTCTCGGTCTCTATCTCCCTTCTTCTCCTCTTTCTCTCTGTATCTCACAATCTCCCCTTATCTGTCTCTCACTCTGTCTTTCTCAATCCCCCTTCCTAACTCGATCTCTATGTCACACACCCACACTCCCTCCCTAACCCTCTCCCCTTCCTCCTCCTCTCTCTCTCTGTGTCTCTCTCTCTCTAGCTCTCTCTTTCTTTCGCCAGCCTCTGGTGGATTGAAACGTTGATGGTTTACTTCCGAGCATGCTGAGAGCAACGTGGTGTGTGTGCAGGAGGGTGGGGTTGAGGTGCAGTTGGAGGTGGATGTGGGTGGATGAATGCTCTGCAGCGAGGAGTAGGTTGGGAAGTGAGTTTAGCCTTGAGGGTAATATGCATCTGTTATTGATTCCACCGCAAACACAAATTTCCTTTCATTTGTTTATATATCATAGATTGAAGCCCCTGAACGTAAACATTCATGAATACAACTTTGAGGAGGGGTTCTCGTTTATATTAGTGACAAATGCAATTTAAAATAGCTGTTAAGAAAACGAAGTAGGCTATCTAAAAGATTTGTTAAAGTTATAGTATATTTCATTAGAGTAATTTAGTCGAAAAACAACACAGCAGTAAATAAAAATGTTATATTCCGAAACGAATAACACAATAAAATACTACAATAATAAATATAATATTATAACACAAAATATATATATAATACAAAATATATATAATAATAAAACAAAATGCATCATGAAAATTGTAGCGAATATACCGCCCAGGCCTACACCAGCTCAGTCGTGCTGCTAGAGCCACCACAGACCGTCCCTGAGGTCAAAGTTCAAGGAAGGTCAAGGAGAACATTTTGAGTTTCGATACAGCAAAAAAGCTAGATAAAGTCCCCTCAGAGAAAGAAGGGGAAGAAAAGAAGACCTCCTGTGAAGGCACACATTATTTCGGGTCAGAGCGAGGTTTTGCCGCTGCAGAACCGCACGACAGTCGTGAGCGAGGCCGCAGACACACAAAGAGGAGGGCGGTATTGTACCGCAAAGGTCGACGGGGAGATTGTTAGATTGGCTGTTCCGACATCTAGGTCGATCAAACCGCTAGCAACAACATAGCCTTGATCTTGGGGAAAAGGGCAGTTATGCAGTACTTTGTTTGCGTTTATCCATCTGTGTGGTGCATCTGTATATGGGCTTTGTGTGTGTGTGTGTATGTGTGTGCACATGTGGTGTGCGACTGTGGTGTATAAGTCTGGCTGTGTGTTTGTGTGTGTGTGTGTGTGTGTGTGTGTGTGTGTGGGGGTGTGAAGGCCTTGAGTGTGCATGTAATCCTTCTGATATATTTCATTTTGATCATTTGTCGTTTCATAGAGGACTCCTGGCCCCACACAGCAGGCGCCAGGAGACAAAGACATTACGAATGCATGCAGACTGCAGTCTGTCAAATTCTTTAATCATCAGAAATGCTTTTCCGGACTACAGATAATTAAACTTCAGGGATGTGTGCCATCAGGCCTTTTTCCCTGCTTTTAAATTAATATCTTGTCAGCTTTTTTGCTAGTTTTGAACCTGCTAAACATCTCGGCACAACGTTCAAACTGCCTTCAAACTGAAACAGTTTCCTTTGTCTTTTTTGTGCGACTCTACGTTTCGTCAACATAGATGAAGGAATCTTAAGGATAAATGTGTTTCATTTACCGTCCCTAAGACTAGCACACGACACACACACGGCCCAGGGCTGTTGTTGTTGCGATGTTTGTTACTATATACCTGTTACTCATTATAATACCGTACAATTTACATCCTCAGAGACCGTTTTTTTAGCTTGGAAACCAGGCGAGGCGCCAGACCGGGAAAACTTGTTTTTCCCTCGCCATGCAGGAAAAATAACAAAACAATAACAAGTCTCCTCTCAGGAATTGCATCGTCGCCAGTGGAATCCCCTTCATACACACGCACACGCACACACACAGACACACACACACATAGGAGCACGCCCTAGAAACCGCCAAGGTGTTTGCGTGCTTCTTGTCCCCAAACAGAGTCTGCTTCCCAAATGATTCCCGCCCTTCGCTTCCCCCACAGGTGGAAAAACAAGTTCCCTAATTAACGGAAAACATCTACGCTGCGCCGGCCACCGCCGTCCGGAGGCAACCATGAAATATGATTTTATTTATTTAGATATAAATAAATATCTATCCAATGTTTTCCTTAACTCGCTGGGGCCGACCGCTGAGTCTGTAAATGTCAGCCAGCAAACAGTTTGTTTATCTTAACCAGAGTGAACAAAGAAGAGGCACTCGAGCACACACTCCCATCCCCCCGTCCACGACGGTTAGGGAACAGGGGGGATACGAGGTCCGTCTGTCTGTCTGTGTGTGTGTGTGTGTGTGTGTGTGTGTGTGTGTGTGTGTGTTTCACGGGTTTTGTTTTGGTCCATTATTTATTGGAGTAATTTGTGTTATTTGTATATCTTTGCACTGCACAAACTTCTCTATTACCTATTTTGGTCCAAAGAATATTTTGTTTCCAAAACATGATTAATGTAAACACTAAGGTTCCGCTATATTTGTTCCAGAAATGTCCTCTCCGATACACGGAAAAAAACAGCGCAGCTTGTTTAGCTCTCGTTAGCCTTATTGACTTAATTCATCGTATTAGCGTGGCACACGAAACTCGTTTTTGATGAAACGGCATAAAAATATCATGACTCTACAATATTTGCCGGCCCTTTTTTTGCTATTTAACATTTAGACGGTGTTTGATTCAAAGCCATGGGGACACACCTAGCTATGAATTTACGATCCATATTTAAAAACTCTAATTGTTTAGCGTTTATGAAACAGTTCAATCTTGTGGCATTGCGTTGTTGAAACGCCATCAAAGAAGATTTGAATACTCAATATAATCTTAATTTTCGCTGTCACAAGCCGAAGAGTATGCTTAATAAGAGATACCCTCAAGATTCCACTTATCTATTTTATCTTATAATTTCTTGGACATCAATCACGTTTGAATTCACAAAGTCAGACGTTCCGCAGTCACATTAACCCATCCTTCAACTGACTATATTATGGCCAAAACTCACATTACTAAATCATCAACTGAAAAAGAAAAGTTTAGTATCAGCTAATGGAAATCCGCACCAGTCTTCCAACTGGTGAAATCACGTTGCGTTTCCACTCTGCCTCGCCATTGGCTTGTGTAACACTGTCACTTTCAAACAACCCAATCACAAGCCCTCGAGCGCTCAAATCCCAACACTCTCCCTGCGAGTGTGTGTTTGTGGGTGTGTATTTCAGTGTAACTGCGTGTGTGTGTGTGTGTGTGTGTGCCGCTTTGTAGTGTTTAATAGCCTTTTTAATAGGAATTTGGCAGTCTAGGGTGTTTAATAATAATAATTTTATATTAACTGCCATCTCTGATCTTCAATTTAAAACGAGCCAATCACTGTGATGTGGAAATTTCCCTGTTCATTTGACAACAACCCTCCGGCATTATTCAACACCATATATCTTTCAACACCTTGCGAGGTAAACTGTAGACATAGCTTTGTTTGACACACGTTGCCCTCAGCGATGGCTATAACAACATACATAACACTGCATATGATTACTGTGTCATTACTGGCAGCTGTTTTAATGCGTGTGTGTGTCCATAGGCACGTATGTTTGCACCTTTTGTTTATGAGTGTAAATCTTGTGTCCGTCAGAGAAAAAATATGTTGTGTTTGGTGTGTGTGTGTGTGTTTGCGCTTTTGCAACCCTTTGACACTTCATTAATATGGCGTCCGGCACATGTTGTTCTGATCACGGGGCGTCTCGAAAGCTCAGGCAAACAAAGGCTAAAAGGAAAACACTTCCAGCAGACAGACGAATTAGAATTGACGGCCCCCCCCTGGGTGAGCGAAGCCTCCGCTGCCGGACGGAGAGCTCAAAGCACCCATTCAGCGCGGGCCAGGGCGGTCGGAGCTCGCAACTGCCTCCCCTTGACTCTTGTAATGTTGTAATCGCCCAATTTAAACCGGCACACTTTTTAAGGTTAATATTCCCCTCGCTGCCGGAAGAACACAAAGCGGCCAAGAATATGTATTTTCCGATTTTTTTGGCACACATGCTAATGTGATAGCGTTGTGAGCTAGCAGCGTTGTGAGCTTTGTCATTGTGAATTTGCGGCGCTGTGAGCTCGCAGCGTTGGTGCGCTAGCAGCAGTGTGAGCTAGCAGTTTTGTGAGCTAACGCTGGTGTGAGCTAGAAGCATTGTAGGCTAACAGCAGTGTCAGCTCCCGACGCTGTGAGCTAGCAGCCTTGTGAGCTCGCAGCATTGTGAGCTTGTAGCGTTAACTCATAGCGCTGTGAGCTCGTAGTGTTAGCGCTAAGCGTTGTGAGCTCGCAGCGTTGTTAGCTAGCAACATGAGAGCGCTGTGGTTTGTCACGGTTTTCGGAGGACTCGTTCAGGGTAGCGCACGCGCTCCCTAACCGTCAACGCCGTCGGGGACTTCTCGGTTCTCAGCCCCCCTGTGCTGCAGCGTGTCAGCTGGTCAGACACCGCCGCGGGTCCTGGCAGCCGGCGCTGTCTGGGGCAGGAAACACACACACATCTGGCAGATAGCGGAGCTCTTCCGAGACGATGACTTAACGTAGCATATGTTTTTCGTGACATGCTGGATGTTACGAAATGCCGGCTTTCTGGCTTGTTGAGGCTGAATCTGTACCCTATGTTTGAGATTGAGAAATAAGGGATTCGGTTTGTAACCTTTCTTGTTGGAATTGATTCTCCCTTTGGGATCCGGGATACACTTTTGAACCTTTTGGCATTTGAAGCTTCAATGCCTGAATTGGACAAATCTTCAGAATTGGTTTGAACCTTTGAACCATATTCAGTAATAGATTTTCAATCACTACAGCAACCCAGAGCTATAGTTTCATAAAAAAAAACGATCTATCTGTGAAGCCTGGTCATACCTTTTCTCCACTTCAAGCCGACGATCATTGGAGATTAATGCATTCGTTACGGGGGGAGAGAGCGGAAGATGCAGGAAACAGTGCAGGAAACAAGATGGAGATTGTGGTTTTCTTATAAATTATTCCGCTCCACATGCTCTCAGATGGGGAGCGCCATAGCAAGCCTTGCGGATTGCATTTTTTTCGCCGGCTGTTTAAAATTCGAGCGGCCAAAAAGGAAACATTGCAGATGTAAATAAACAGGGCCCAAACAACGCGCAAAATGCCAAGTCACTTGCGCCCGGAATGCATAATGTCGAAGACGGAGACGTTCCTCACACACACACACACACACACACACAAACACGACTGCACAAAAAAACACATACACAATTAGTAAAAGGTCTTATTCCAGTCCTGCACCACAGAGTTTGGTCTGGAAAGTATGGGCGGTGTTACTTATGTCTGACAGTTTGAGGGTGTTAACCGCTCGGGCATGGGGCAGTAATGCTCGGAACGTAGACAGGGGGCGTTCTCTTTGATTGAAGGGGGATCTTAGACAACCATGGCACGTTCGACCGTCTGGGGAAGACACTAAAACCCATACATGGTCGAAGGACCACCCATCACCGTCACACCATAGCAGACCCGGAGTCAATTGGCCCCAGAGTCACTGGGCCCCTGAGTCAAAGGGTCCCTGGGCCCCAGAGTCACTGGGCCCCTGAGTCCCTTGGCCCCTGAGTCCCTTGGCCCCTGAGTCCCTGCCCCTGGATCCTTGGACCCCTGCCCGTTCCACCGGGTCATATCCCTGTTCACCATTTAGTATTTTATCAGAAGCCTGACTCCATTTTGTTACCCGAGCAGACAGGATACCACACACACCGTGCGCACAGCTCAGCTTACACACGGAGGAATCGGAGGAGATAACGGCGTTTCTTCAGCGGGTTGGCTCCCAACGACCCCAGTATGACTTTGGCCCCCCGGGTAAAACACAGACAAACACACACACACAAACAACAAACAATCTCCGCACCTACTCTCCATCTTCCATTTGCTTCAGTCCCCCTCTATATCTCAGCGTATCTCTCTCGCTGCCTCTTTCTCTCCCCCTCTCTCCCTGCTTATCACACATCCCATTAGCGATGAATGGTTTCCATGGGGTCAGCTCGTCTCATTTACTTTATCCGTCTGTAACTGGTCCTCCCTCTGGTCAGGAAGATAAATAAAAAAATACATGAAGCAGAGTTGACGGGCTAACTAGGCCGTGAACATAAATAGATTAGTAAATTACTGCTGGTGGGGCACGTGCGCACGCACGCACACGCACACTCACAAGCACACGCACACACAGGGCTTTTACAGTGACAAGTGGATGTCGAGTGTCATTAAAATCAGTAAATTGCCTGTCAGAGTAATCTCAGTTCTGCCGGCGTATTTACATTAGAAAATATTTCAAACTGGATATTCAGAAATGCAGATTTTGTTTATGGCTACCGTTGACTGAAAATTACATAGAAAATACAACAATAACCATCACAAAAAATGTGTAGAAATTCAAGTAAAAACTTTAAAGGGATTAGCATACATACATGGTGTATTCAGATATGGACACATTTAGATTGTATGTATATACCAATAAAAAACAAATGCATGTCCTGTATCGTCCATTCAGGTATGGACATGTAGAGGAAGATTCTGGACAGACCTTTTGACTTCCCCTCTCTCTCTCTTCCCCCTTTCCCCTTCAATCGATCTATTTTCTTATTCCCCCTCTCTGTCTCTCTCTCCCCCTTTCCCTCTCCATCACCTCCCTCACCTCCCTCCCCCACTTGGCACGCTGGTAATGATGTCCTCCTCGCCCCAGATGGAGACCAGCACTGTCACTCTCCAGTACCACTGTGTCAGCCTTTTCTACTGCAGGCCCCACATACACTGGCACATGAATCCACACGCCAAACAAACACACACATATAAACATGCCTCCTTACTCACACAGACATACCCACATTTAAAATGCACACCCCTATAGACGAACACTCAGACCCACACACTAACTCACTCACACACATACACACACACCCAGCTGTATACACACACAAACGCATGCACACATGCATGGCCACACAAACACACATCCTTACTCACACAGACATACCCACATTAAAACATTTAACAACACAGCACACTTAAATGCTCTCCCCTATAGACACACACACCGAACCACACAATGATTCACTCACACACACACACGCATCCCTATAAACACACACACACACACACAATTACACGCACATCCCTACACACGCACACAAATACACACACAGATACACACGCACGCACCAACACACACATAAGAAGCAGAGGCAAACCATGAATCTTTCACATAGGGGAACTTGTGAGTGTGCACAGGGCAGTGACGTGTGGTAAACAGGGGTGGCAGAGGGACATTGAAAGGATGTCCAATGCGCGCACACACACACACACACACACACACACACACACACACACACACACACACACACACACACACACACACACACACACACACACACACACACACACACACACACACACACACACACACACAGCGGCAGAATGAGATGGAAGTGGAGTGAAAGAGTGGTTGAAATGGTGTGCGGTGGAACCTGCGGAAGTCACTCAGACAGACCCAGTGTGTCAGCGCCCTCACTCTCTCAACGACCACCACTCCCATCCACCCACACACACCCACACGCCCATGTCAGGGAGGTGTTACTGGCTGTTGAAGTGGAATGAGGCTGGCTTTTAGTACCTGGGCGGCAGCGAACATGGGGGACAGGGACCCAGAGTCGTAGCCGCCGTTTATAGCGTGACTTTTATCGGGTGTCCTTTGAAGAAAAACAAACACTTTCCGCCAAGTCGGTTCTTCCCGTTGCCACTGAGTTCCACACAATGCTGCGCTAAGTAGACAAAGATTTTTGCTGACTGTTGATACAGGGAAATGATTGAGTAACACGGATCAGATCAATCGGTCAAATAAAATGAAGGCTAATGGAGCTGCGTGTGTTTAATTAAGCACGATAACAGCCATTAGTTTAATTGTTTCTGTTGGTCCGAGGTAATTTGTAGCATCAATAGCACTTGACGCTAGCGTGGTAAATTGTTGTGTTTCATCCCAGTAACTCTTCCCCGCGTTCATCTTGTTAGATAGTCTCAAGCTGA